>NC_134859.1:72015000-72344166 GCF_049852395.1 Peromyscus maniculatus bairdii | reverse complement strand
AATGGAACCATAGGCTTGAGTCAGCACACCTTGCTTCCTATGTGGTTTTTAAATTAGACATTTTGCTGTCAGGAAGGGGCTGTGAGATTATTCTTTTCCAAACATTTGCATAAAGAGCTCATCTGCTCTGCACAGTGACAGAAAATGACATGAAAATATTTAAAATGTGGGTGATGTTGGTGTATAGTGAATGTCAAAATGAGCATAATATTATGCCAACATTTCCAGAGGATGACTCGGGAGCCAGGAAAACATTCAGTTTTCAAAACAACAGATTAGAAACAAGGCTGCATCGACCTCAGGCAACAGACTACATGGAATGAGCAAAACCCCAGGTGCTAAGTGACCCCAAGGAAGCTCTCCCATATAACGTGTCTGTACCATTTATATACTCTGTGTCAGATGAGGCATGAAATTTAAAGCAGAACTACAGTGCACATGATTGATTTTCTTGGCAAAAATTAAAACACTCATGGAAACTTCAGTCCACAAGTAAACAGTGATGTACTGGTGCGGACTCTGTGAGGAGGTGAAGCTATGCGAGGCGGAGCTGTGTGGCTGCTTTGTATTTACAATGGGATGCGGTCTGTATCAAGAAAACTCCCTATCAACCAAAGTAAATAATTACAATAAGCCATCAAATGAAGGCTATAAACAGTCTCTGAGCGGTAAGACATGAACGCCACACACAGATGCTAGAAGGGAAGAGATGCTGCTGAACTTGTAAGCCTTTTGCTGAAACCCAGCGGCAGCTCTGAAATGAGAGGCCACCTTCCAAGCCCTCCAATCTGGGGTTGGGAGGGAGCAGAATCTGGAATTCAGTTGCCAGAAGCTGCAGCTCAACCACATTTCCTTCCCTAGACCAAGCAAGTTAGAACGACGACGCGGAGCTAAGGGACATGGGGAAGTGGAGGCAGGAAGGGGGATCAGTGACTCAAGGCTAGTTTTAGCTACATAGGGAGGCCAGCCTGGACTATTGGAGAGGAGCCCCTACCCCAGGGTGGGCTCAGGCAAGTGGGTGGAAAGGCAGGCGATCAGTCAATCCTTAAAAGTCTCATGACAGGGTGGCCACTATATTCTTAAACATAAAAGGAAAACCTATTTCAAATTAAAGCAACAGTAAAAGCAAATAGGGCCAGTGGGACAGATGCTGCCAAGTCTGCCTCCTCCTGAGAGGTCAATCCCAGGACCCACATGAAGGGAGAGCGCCATCTCTGAAGGCTGTCAGGAACACGAAAACACACACACACACACACACACACACACACACACACACACACACACACACACACACCAAACTATGTAACTCAGGTGAGGAACCAAGAGTACCACTTTCAAGTGTGTATTGGTATCATCTCCCATTTCAGAAATAGTTACAAGTTAAGGTCCACATTGAAAGCAATTTAAAGCCTATATAAAGTAAGTTTGAATTTTTATTTCATTTAATAATATTCATTGAACTATTTACTTAAATTTTTTAAAAGAACGAGAAAGGAATCAATCCTACACATTGCCAATAAACAGCAGCAAGTTCTAAGTGACAGCAGCTGAGTTTTACTGAGTGTTTCATATGCGCCAAGCACCGTTCACCGCGCTGCCATTTTCATGGTGACCCCACGAGGTTGGGAATATTATTATCCCTGTTTTATAGGTAAAAAATTGGGTCTCAGTAGCCAGAGCAAGAAGACTGCCTGAGATTACAGCTGGGAATCATGGGAGGATTCCATCCTGTAGAATCTGACCCCAGGTCCTCTATTACCTTTTCAACATACAGTTAGTGATGGAGACCATGAAACCATCACAGGGGCCCTGGGTTTGACCTCAGCATCACACAAAAAAAGACAAAATCTGAGGCAAGTGGTGAGCAGTCAGTGCAGTTCAGAGGTTGAAGGTCAGGTCTGTGTGACTCCAGGAGGTAAGAGGAGTGCAACTCCAACTGCAGCAGGACAGACAGACAGACAGACAGCGAGGCCTGAAGGCAAGGCTGCTTCTTAATTTTAGTAAATGGTGAACCTAGAAGACTGCGTCCTTCCTTGGCCTTTCTCACTCAGCCCCACAGCCTTCACCCATCCTCAGTACCCAAATCTATGAGAAACAAATGCAGTCTCCTCTGTCCCCTAACTTCCTCCCACTATCTTACCTTCCAGAAAACAAAGAACCGAACAAAAACCCACCCAATCAGTATCTGATGGTACCAATTTTCTCTTCTGACTAAATCCCTTCCCAGAGTGCTCTTACTAGTCTCTGACGGTCAGTTCCTACCTTCACTACCCAGTGAACCTAACACAATCCTTACCTCTCTCCTGGTCACTTCCTGTATATGGTTTTCTACTTCCTATCACTTGCTGGTGACTTCCGGGATGACATCTCTTACCCATAATCACTCTCTCCAGGAGCTCCTCTCTTGCATGTGTTTCAACCTGCACCCACACCTTCTGATCACTATCCCCATACAAACCCATCACCTCCCAGCAATTCCAGAACCACATATGAACCATGCTAAGAACATGGGACATTGTACCAGTGTCCAGATACACATGTAATCCCATCATGCTAGACCCTGTCTCTAAGGAGGTGAAAAAGGACAGGATAAGCGACAAGACAGAGAAAGAAGAAAAAAGGGATAGATGAGAGAAAATGAGTGGGAAAGTGAGAGAGCCTAAACTGAACGTATCCAAAACTTTCAATCCTGTTTTGATCCCCAAACCTGCTGATGCACAGTGTTTCTATTGCAATTGAAAACAACCCCAATTCTTCTAGCTTTTTGAACCAAAACCATTGCTAGTCACCATGACTCAACCATTCTTTCCTACTGGACATAAAATGTAAGCAGAAAAAAAGAGTTCAGATGGTTCTACCATAACAACAGCGTTGAAGCAGGCTGTGGTGGCTTACACCTATAATCCAGCAATGGAGAGGTTAATGTCGGAAGACTGCCACGAAAATGAGAGAACAATGGGTTAATAAAAGTGAGCTCTAGGTTGGCCTGGGCTAGAGGAGAGACTCTGTGACACTAAACACATGTACACACAAATATGACCACACAGAAACACATATAAACTCAGAAAGTCTACATGGCTCTAACAAACCCGGACTGACAACCTACTTCAAACTCCGCAGTCCTCTCCTGCTGGCCCTTGTCGACACTGCCTCACTGCTTCTCTAGGTTTCTCCCTTTGCCCACCCTCACACTGTGCCTTTTCCATACAAATTTCCACTCAGAGCAACCAAAGCCCAGTCTTACAACACTCCCGTCTTCAAAACCCACCACAGTGTCTCCAGGACACTCTGAGTCAAAGTCTACTATGAGCAGGAGCCTTAATTGAGCTCATCACCATTCTGTGGGGACACTGTGCTGGACCATCCCAGTTGTCCCGCTGTCCCCTGAGCACACCAGACCTATTCTCAGCTCAGGTCAGAGCTGTGCTGTCTGCTCTTGTCTGCCTAAGTTTCCCTCATACCCATCAGGTCTTTGCTCAGTTATCACCACGGCGACATCCACAAACAGGATGGTGAGCTAAAGTAGAAATCCTTTCTAGGCACTTCCTAATTTCTTCTATTCTTTCTGTGACAGGGTCTCACTTTATAGCCCCACCTCTGCCTCCAGAGCACCAGGATTAAAGGTGTGCAACACCACTCCCTGTATTCCCTGCCATTCTTTCAATCTGTCACAGACATATTCCACTTTGCTCACCAAATGTCTGTTTTGCTGACTCAACACACATATAAAAAAAACATTAATTCACAGTGGCTGAGTAAAGTGATCATCTTACATGTGTCAAATTGAAAAGCAATGTTACCATGAATAAAAAAATCTCTCCATTCTGGCAAGTTATGATTTAAATCTAAATTGCCTTTTATACATGTATGAAAATGCCATAATGCAACTGTTTATGCTAACTTAAAAACTAATCTAGAAAAATAACAAAATGCACTGTTTCTCTTGGAATCACTTCTAAACATGTTGAATGTCTTTGATATTTTACCAACTGGTACACAAGGAGCCAAGAGAACAAGTGAAAACAAAAAGATTTTCCAAACTTTGAGGTCAATAAGAGATACTGGTGTGTCAATAAGTAATTATTATATTAAAATAAGAGCAATAAACCTAAAACAACATTAAGGCAATGCTTAAGAAGTTTTAGGTGGCTAGTTTAGTTAACAAGCAACAAAGCTGTAAAGACAACTTCAGGTAAAGAAACATAAAACAAGACTGAGTTTCCCAAAAGGGAATACAAGGAGGGTACTCAGAATGGGCAGAAATCTTGGTGTCAGATGGAGCTCAGAAGGGATGGACATTCTCCACCCTAACCCACTAACAGCTTGGTGAGGCACACAATTTTCACCAGAAAGTTATGAGAGCATATTGTGGTTAATGAAGGAAATGGTTTCATAGCTTTTTCCAAATAAGGCTAGAGGTAACTGAAATGAATGAGGGAAGAAATAATTATCAGAGATCCATCATTATTCCTGCATGACAAACCACTTGCAAATCTAGAAAAGGCCATGTACTCTGAGAATAATGCATATTAATTATACATAAATGCATATGCTTACTAAGGAAAATGATGCTATAGTAAAAGTCTTATTTTTTTTAATGTGGTGGCATAGAGATACATGAAATCATATTAAAGTCACACTACAGTCAAATGCAATTTCAAAGTAGAGGTAAGCACAGACAGTATCTGAAGAAACAATAACTGAAGATTATTCCACAAAAAATATGATCCTATTTCAGATATAACCAGATGTTATTTCCCATATAATGTGATAAGGAACCACTGCACTTGCCACCAGCAGCCTCTCCGGACCCTGTCGTGTGTTTTCTAGATTCATAAAGAAGTGAGTGTGCATTTCTGCTAGAGCATACTCTCAACATAAGAGTGCCTCATCCATTCTGAAGCCCAAGGCTTCAACAAGATAGGAAATGAAAGAGATATTTACAAAGAATATACTTCAAATAAATAAACATCCTCTGGAAAACTTACAAAAAAAGATACAAGAATCCTCAACCTAAACTGGGTTGGCTCCAAAAGGCTAAAAGGAAATACCCCTATATCAATTGTTATTTAACAGTTTCCTTCACTTTGCTAAAAAGAGCGCAAACAAGACAGAGCAGCCAAGGCATGATTCATGTTCAAGATGAATCCCTCCCTGCTCCAAGGTTTACATTGTTTGTAACCAGCATCAGACTGTTTACCCACACAAAGTGTAAATACATCATTTTTAGAACTAACCAACAACAATGCCCATTTTGTTTTGACATGGAAGACACAGAGAGAATGAAGAGAAACAAGCGTTGCTCTGAAGTCGAAGCCTCCAATGAGAGAGAACACGAAGGGAAGGAACTTCACCGAGTGTCAGCAGGACCAAGGACGGCCTGCATGTGAGGCAGCTGAACCAGCGACGAGCACAGAACCAGTGGGATAGATGGGGAGGGGGGGGATAAACAGTAAGGAACAGCCTGAAGCATGGGTGATTCCCTGCTGCAGAGAGGCAAGCGTCTGAGAGACAGGGGTCATGGCTGACAGCACTGTGCATGTGTTCATGTTTACATGAACTTCAGGAGGATAAAAAGTAAGGAGTCTTTATTGTAGTAACCATAATTACCCCATATAAAATACCTCAATTTTGAAAATATAAAATGGTCACTATTAAGGAGAATATGAAAGGCTCCAGAAAGCAAGTATCAACATGTTAAGTCTTTTTGAAGGGAATGAAACGGCACAACCCTTCCAGAGTCAATGGTGTGAAAATCACATCAGCTGGGTATGGTGGAGTACACCTATAATACAGTTCTCCAGAGGCTGAGGCAGGAGGATTATGAGTTCCAGACTACTGAAGGTTATACTTGTGAGACATTATCTGAAACAAACTTTAGAATAATGAAAAAAAAATCATAAAAGATTCACTTATAAAATGACTCAGAATTTCCACTCAAAAATGATTATACATTTTTAACAAGAAACAACAGAAGAACTTCATTGCACGGTTAGAATTCAGTGTGGTCGGGCACAATAACCAAACAGCAGCATGACTGCACAGGAGATGGGTGAGCAGCTGAAACGCAGCCTTTCAGAGAGGCTAGCCTAGAACACCGCAAGCCAGCTGAACTGACTGTCACCTACTGAAACACCACCACAAACAAGAAAGGAAGAAGGGCGTGGGCCGTAATCCCAGCACGCACGAGTCCAAGGTAGGAAGCCCAAATTCACAATAAGGCTGGGCTACAGTTTGAAGTTGACTGTGTCCAAAACAAAACCAAATAAACCATCCCACAGCATGAACAGATCTTATAAAAAACACATCCACTATATACAAGTTAACATCAAACAGAACATATTTAAGGGCTTCGCTGGAGCAAACGTATTTTTAAATGCAGGTGAACACCACGATATCCAGAAATGGTTTAATATTAGAAAGAGGTGGACAGGGAAGGATTTTGGTAATGCTCCATTTATTGATCAGGATGATGGTATTGAAAAGTGACTTTCTGTTCTGCCGTAACGTACCGGGATGAATCGCAGAGAGCTTTACTTAAAAATGAAGTACGAGTATACAGCTTGTGACAGTTCCATTATAATAACAAATATTTCTTACTGAACTGCAGTATCAGCCGAGTACACAAAGGATCTTCTGGAATACATATCCAAATGTTACGAAAACAGACTCAGTCTCAAACCGAATACTAATTATACACTGAAAATGCAAAGCAGTTAAAATACCATGAAAAGATCACCATTATCACTTTGCTTCACAATTTTAATTGATTTAATAAATATGAACTTTGTAAATGTGCTTAGGACTTAATCACAGCACAAACACACTATAAAAACTTGCATCTGATCCCAAGCCAATAAAATTCATGTCATACAGCAAGCAGGAGAGAGAGAGGGGGGGGGGAGGCGTTTTTACCATGCAGAGGGGAGCCGGAAGGGCTGCTGGATAAGCCCGGAACAGGACTACAGCGGCCGCCTTGCTTAGATGTCAGTTCTTGCTCAATCTCTTCCAGCCCAGCACTTTTCTGGAAACGGCTCATGCGATTCACTACTCGTGGTGACATGTGTGTGCGGACACAAGGCTGGCCACCATAAGGGTTGATGGGGAAAACGTGGGAAGTACCCCGGAGGGTACTGACCACCACCCAGCGACAATCATGGCTGAAACAGATGTCCTGAACCTGGGAAGGAAGAAAGAGACAAAAACAGCTGAAATCATCCAGGGTTACCTAAGGACGGGAAGAGAATGGAAATAGGAATAGAAATGGCTGCCTCCTTAACAAATTTGTGTAAGAAAGGATAATAAATCTAAAAAATGATTTGCAGGTCACCAAAACTCCATGTGGGGATCTGACAAACTTGGAGTAGAGGGTTCCAGTCTCTGCAGTTTCAAGTGAAGAGGCCTCTGTGGTCCCCCTGCAACTGACTTACAGGGCTATGTGACATAGATACTGTGTGTTCCGCAGGCTGGGAGACGCCTCAGTGAGTAAAGGGACTGCCACAAAAGCTTATGGTTCCGCATGGTGGTGTAAGGGGGGGGGGGCCGCTGAGGGGATCCCAGGAATGGGTAGGTAAGCTGGTCTACCCAATCAGTGAATCCAGCTCAGTGGGCCCCCTTGTCTCAAATGGTAAGGGGAAGAAGTAAAGACAGCTGGCATCTACTTCTGGCCTACACGCACACACACACATTCACATCGTTGCTTCTCGTGAGGTCACATTACGACCAGCCACATCCCACTTCCACTACCTTGCCTTTCCCTCGTGGGCTGTACCCGCCCTCCACCGTCAGCTCCCACAAACCCTTGCTGACACTGATTCTCGCCAGGCATTTCATCACAACCAGGAGACAAGTGCCTAACACGTGGTGATAACACATGATTATTTCAGAAAATTACATTAGAGATATACATCAATTAAACACCCAGGGATGATTGTTATTATCTAAGAATACATCTAAGCATTTGTTAATGCATAATAAATAAAACATATCACATAAAAACATACAAGACTCTTAAAAATAATAAAATAACAAATTTATAAAATAAATTCTGGGCCAGGCGGTGATGGCGCACGCCTTTAATCCCAGCACTCGGGAGGCAGAGGCAGGCGGATCTCTGTGAGTTCAAGGCCAGCCTGGTCTACAGAGTGAGTTCCAGGACAGGCACAAAAACTACAAAGAGAAACCCTGTCTCAAAAAAAAAAAATCTTTTAGACACTCTTGGTATCAAGAAAAGAGAAGTGCTGGTAGGGAAGCCTGGTAAGCAGGCACTGACTCCAGGATCCTTTTCACCTCAGCTCACTATTGGCACTACATGAAACACGACTGGAATAAAATGTAAGGGAAGATCTGGCTACATGGTCATAAGAAGCCAGTACTTGGGTGGCCGAAGCAGGTGTGACTGTTAATTTGAGACTGGCTTGGTCTACACTGAGAGTTCCAGGCCAGCCAAAGCTACACAGTGAGACTGTCCCGAAATCAGAAAAAGAAAAACGCACAGTACTGACTTGGTCTGGAAAGCCCTGCCAGTTGGCTCATCTTTCCTATGAATTAGATATTTTTGACTATTCACATCTCACATTTGTTTCTCACAGTAACAACATGAAGATGGACTATCAGAAAGCAAATGTATTTGTTCCCTAATACATACAGCAGTTATACTATAGTTAATTTTAATTTGCACAAATTCTTCTGGGCAATGAGTGATTCACTTTATATATTACACTGATTTAAAATCTAATTTTAGCCAATCAACATTCAATGCAGTCAAATTTACCTGCATGGGACACAAAATGCCTAAAGTTTTATAAATGACTACCCAACATTATATACAAACTTAAAATTCCATTTAACTCACACACAAAAAAATGTCAAATTCAAAGCACAGGTGAAACAAATGAATTTAAGTCCAGATGTTACAGTCTGGCATTTAAAATATAGAAAATAGCATCTCAGACACTTCCAAACATATACTAATAAACCATCTCAAACTTTAATTTAAAAAGTTACTTTAAAACTGCCAGAGGTAGTGCATGCAGTTAACCCCAGCACTCAGGAGGCAGAGGCAGGAAGATCTCTGAGTTCAAAGCTAGCCTATTCTACAGAGTGAGGTCCATTCCAGTCAGAGGCTATAAAGTTAGACTCTACCTCATAATGACCAAAACTAAAACAAAGCTAGTTTAGCACCCTCCTTAAAAAAAAGAAAGAAAGAAAGAAAAAGTTATGAGCTAGAGAAACTGTACATACTATTATCATGTGATGCCTCTATACCCTTACATACTTATTTGATGTTAAAATCAGATCAAAAACTTTCTGTACTTTGAATAGGCAATGATTACACAGAGGCCTGGTGAGTGGCAATTCAAGAGTCATCTTCAGGCCTTACTGCCCCACCTACAATGACGAAAGCTTAGTCCTGCCTGCCTAGCATCTCCTCTATACAGGTGTGCTCCCTGAGACAAAATCAGGTGGGATTATAGAATTCTGAGAAAGTATCAAGTTTCCTGATAAAAGAAATTAAGAGCAGGGATTTTTTTTGTTTTGTTTTTTTGGTTTTGGTTTTTTCGAGACAGGGTTTCTCTGTGTAGCTTTGCGCCTTTCCTGGGACTCACTTGGTAGCCCAGGCTGGCCTCGAACTCACAGAGATCTGCCTGGCTCTGCCTCCCGAGTGCTGGGATTAAAGGCGTGCACCATCACCGCCCAGCCTGAGCAGGGATATTAATGCTTCGATCTCTAAAATAATGGGCAAGGAAACAGTAGCGGTAAAGCAATGAGCTAGGGACAGAAAACTCGGGCTGGGGGAGGCAGCACGTACATGCCATGTTAGTACCCTAGAGGCTGAGTCAGCAGATGGGGTACAGAGCAAACCCTGCCTCCAAGCTGCCCTACGTCCCCAAAAGAAGAGGCATTAATTGAAGAAGTGCAAGACTTATTGTGAAGAGCACATCCCAGCTTAAAAAGAAGAGGAGGAAGAGGAGGAGAAGGAGAAGGAGGAGGAGGAGGAGGAGGAGACGAGACGGAGAAGACGAAGAAGACGAAGATGAAGAAGAAGACGAAGACGAAGACGAAGACGAAGACGAAGACGAAGACGAAGAAGAAGAAGAAGAAGAAGAAGAAGAAGAAGAAGAAGAAGAAGAAGAAGAAGAAGAAAACAAAAAACCTTGTTGTTTCTGTCCCCACTCCCCGAATTCTCCCTGTCATAAGCGAAGCAGGACTAATGACTGAACCACCAACTCCACCTTTGCAAACATGCAGGAGGAGGGAGTGAGGAAGAAGACAAGAAATCAGAAAGAGGAGAATGCTTGGATAAAAACCCAAAGACCAAAATTACTAAACTTTTTAAAATAACTTTTTACTGAACATTTACATTATAACCTGGTTTTATGTTTAAAAAAAAAAACTACAAAAAAATAAATAAAATTAAATTAAAAAAAAAGAAAAACATCTTTTCTCAAAAAGGCTATATGTGCAATAGATTAAATAAAGCTTAATGGAAATCAAATCAGGCTTGAGGAGATAACATTTGGAATGTAGGAGAAAGGTTCTATACAAACCTTTTACTGGATGAATATTCATTCCATCCTTTCTTTATTTGCTCAACAAAGGACAACAAGACCATTATGTGTTTCATATGTTTTTTACATGTAAAAATTTTGTATGAGAGTAGAAATGGGTTTGAAGCAGAAAGAGGAACCAGCAGTCAGAGCAAGACCTCACACTTCTCGCCCTCTGTTGTCCTTCAGAGGCATAAGGAAGAATTCGATTTTCAACCAGGAAAGTTGATATCTGACATATATCTGAGATATAAAGAGGAGAGTCGCTGAGCTAACTTTTATGCAAAGCACACAAAGTAGTGTCTGGGGTGCCTTGCGTGGTGTGCTTGGTAGTTAGCAGGTCCGTGCCGTAGAGACGATGTTGTGGAGAAGCCACAAAGTTAAATAAACACTGCTAGGAATGAAGTCTCTGAGCTAATTAGCAGGCTTAAATTATTTTTAATTCACAAGATTCAAAAGGAATGAAGACTTCAATCCTGTTTGTCTTGAGGACTTTTAACAGAGCTTAAAATGGGGACTGACTTTGTTGGCCCCTTTTTCTGCCCTGTATTTAATAGGAGAGATGGAGTACAAGCTTAGAAAGACTAAGAAGTGGTAATCACATAAGCAATAGGAAAGCAGGCAAACAGAAACAAGAAACACTAAGCAGAAGGACGCTTTCACCATGGTGGAAATCAGGCTCTCAATGCTCTCACATTTCTAAGTTGGAAATATGAGCTTAGCCTCCAAGGATGCTAAATATTTGACATTAATTTATTTGAAAAAGCAACCATTATAAAAAGCAGTGATTTTAAATTTCCTTTAGTACTACGACTAAAATTTCCCTCATCAAAGACATGAAATCCTCCATGTTTTCTGACAATAATCTAACCACAAATTAACAGAAATATGAAGGAACGGGGACTAAACATGATCATTAAACAACACATTATTAAGTAACCCACAGATCAAAGGGAAAGTCTCAGAAAGACTGACAGACACATGGAAGCAAATGAATGTGAATCAGAATATACGACTTGAGACCAGTGCAGTGTGGAATAACCATAGCCATGGACTGTTTACCTAGGAAGGACTCAAACAAACACATCTTACACCGAAGGAATCGGAAAGGGAAGGAAAGAGGAGAGAGAGAGAGAGAGAGAGAGAGAGAGAGAGAGAGAGAGAGAGAGAGAGAGAGAGAGAGAGAGACAGAGAGAGAGAAGAGAGAGAGAGAGAGAGAGAGAGAGACAGAGAGAGAGAGAGAGAGAGGGAGAGAGGGAGAGAGGGAGAGAGGGAGGGGGAGAGGGAGAGAGGGAGAGAGGGAGAGAGAGAGAGAGAGAGAGAGAGAGAGGAGAGAGAGAGAGAGAGAGAGAGAGAAAGGAAAAAGAAGCTGAATAACAGCTGAAGAGACATGCATGAGAGAAAAAGCTAATGAGAAGGGAAAACAGACAAGAACAAGAACAAAATAGCTATTCAAAAATGAAAAAAATTAGGTTGAGGATTTAGCTCAGTGATAGAGCACTTGCCTAGCAAGCACAAGGCCCTGGGTTCGATCCTCAGCTCCAGAGGGGGGAAAAATGAAAAAAAAAAATGGCTGGGCAGTGGTTGTTCACACCTTTACCCAACAATCAGGAGGCAGAAACAGGCAGATCTCCAGAGGCCAAACAAAACACCCCCCCCCCCAAAAAAAAGAAAGAAAACTCCCACAAGACTGAAAAAGGCAAGACAAGGATACTCCCCACACCAAAACGAGATGGAATAACACAGGGAAGTGAGAAGCACTGGCCTAGCCAGCCTCATGCAGAGGAAATGGCAATAACTTGAAAAGAATAGTCAAGAAGACTCCACACCCTGACCAAACAAAATGTACAGAAGAGAAACCTTCGGGTCGGAGGTCAGAAGAACAGTTGAGTTCTGAGAGCAGGTCCTCAGTGATCTGTGGTGTACACTAAATCCTGTTCAGTGGGGAGACAGCCCTGTGCACATGCTCACACACACACACACACACACACACACACACACACACACACGCACACGCACACGCACACGCACACGCACACAGTAATGTAATACAAAGCTAGATTTTAAAAGTTTACAACAAGAGTTGGGTATTGGGTTTTGCCTTTAGTTCTAGCAAAGGCAGAGGCCAGCTTGGTCTACACAGTGAGTTCCAGGACAATTAGGGATACACAGTGAGACACTGTCAAAAAAAAAAAAAAAGTTAAATTAAGACAGGTGTGGTGGCACAAAACATAATCTGAGCATTTGGAAGGTAGAGGTATGACAACTGAGAGTTCAAGGCTAGCCTGGGCTATGAGACCCTGTCTTAAAAAAAAAAAAAAAACAGCAAATTCTACAAAAGATCTTAAGTGCCTTTTGAAGGTGAGTGTTCCCACAAACTACGGAAGGTAGGACTGTAAATAAAAGTGATTTGAAGGGACTAATTCAGTATTTTGAAATTGGTGGTATAGATACAACCTACCCATACCCCCCAAAAAAAAGCCACAAAATTGAATAGACACGCATTCACGAAAACGGATCCACATAAATTTGATTTATCTGATAGAGACTGGTGGAAACGAATGTGCTGCCACATACCTGGCTCCTGTGGCCAACCCTCCAACCTTGATGGAGGTGAAAGAGGTGCGGATAGAGATGCCAAAGCCTGAGGGTGAAGCAGGACGGTGTTGGGAAGAAGGAGCATCCTGCTGTGTGCGTGGATGTTCCCTGGCCCCTGCCACAGCTACTCGGAGCTGGGGATGTGAGGTCAAAGTCCTCACTCACCTGCCACCCAGACAGTGGTTGCTGTCACCTCACTATAGTTGTCACTGGGAAAAGGCTCAGGCTCACACTGAGTATGCCATTCCTTGTTTCGGAATGACTGGTCAGCTTCACAACACCCAGGAAGTTTGAACTGGTTTAAATGCTTGTTTCAGAAATCTCCACCACCTACCCAGAGGACAGGTTCACAATGGACCACCGACCAGGGCCAACAGCGAACTCCCTAAGGAACACTGGTTGAGGGTAAGGCTGCTGAAACCTGATGCGCTATCTCAGTGCAACATCGCCACCTGCCTGATAGAGTGGCCAAGTGCACTTGCTTTTTAGAAGTCAGCTATTTAAGGAGCAGCTAACCGCAGAACTGACCCATGGGGGCCAGGGACGATGCAGTTCTACTTCTGGGTAGGTAAACTTGAAGGTGAAAAGATGCCAGAAAAGAAAATGGGATCAAAGGTTCAAAGGGGGAATAGGTGATCTCAAGGCCCTGGCATCCTACATTATCCCACTGCTATATGAAACACTGCCCTGGTTCAGAAGCCCCTTGGCCCACAGAGCTCCTCTCCAGTGCTCACTGATGGCTTTGCTAAGATGAATATGCTAGGCCAGGACCTCAGGAAGGCTGAAGTAAACAGCAATCAGCACGGGGGAATAATGGAAATCCATCTCACCTTTTTAATCCGAGAATGACAACAGTGACCATGGACTAAGCATGCCCAATTCGTTTATGTATTGTCTACAAATGCTTCTGTTTACCAAAATGGAAGAGTGAGTCCAAGAGCAGGCATATGAGCAAAAATGTACAAAGTATGTCCAATAAACTGAATCTCCATAAAAAATTAATAGGGGCAGATGACACAGACGAGGAAGACCCACAGTGATGCCAGAGACAGAGTGGGTTAGATGTGCCTGCAGTCAAGGAATGCGGGCAGGCACCAGAAACTCCCCAAAAATGTATAGAGCGCCATCTTGATCATACCTTAAATGTGGATTTTTGTGAAAGGCAATTTCTAAGGTATGATCAGGGTAACTAACAAACATCTTGTATCCCATGAGGATCAAGAGCTTGTGGTCATCTCACATACATTAACATGGTTTCAAGGTCTGTCCATCCAGAACTGAATAAAAACAGCCAAGTGGAGTGGGTGAGAGCAGATCAAGAAACAACCCAGATGGAAAACACAAATTAGAAGAAGAAAACTCACTTTGATCGCCACAAGAAAACACACACACACACACACACACACACACACACACACACACACACACACACACTAAACAAATAAATGTTTTAACAAAGAAAGAATGTAAGCTGAGCACAGGCACTCATTACTCACTGCTTTCTGTCTGTGGATGAGGGACCAGTAGCCTCCATCTCCTGAGTCCACACCTTTCCCATCATGATGGACTGTGTACCCCAGAACTGAAAGCTAAACAAACCTCCCTTCCTCATGTGGCCTCTGTCAGTGTTTTGTCATGGCAACAAGAGATGTAACTAATACACCAGGCAAGCGCTCTGCCAACCGAACCAGCTGATTGTTCTTAAATGGAATCATGGATGCAAGACAGCTCCTGTCTTTTTCTTTTTTCTCTTAATGGTTTCTTTCAAAGGGCCAAAGTGTTTCACTTTAATGAGCCAAAGTTTATAAATTGCATGCTTTAATGGATTTTGCTATTAGTGTCACATTTTTAAAAATCTGTGCCAAACCTAAGGAACATTAGTTTCTTTAGTTTCCTTATAAAAGCTTTATGGGTACTGGTCCATATTTGTCCATCATTCCTCTAAGATTTCTAATTAATCAACAATCAACTGTGTATATAGGTCACAACTCTCAAAAATCCCTCCTAATTAACTACTTGTTTGGATGTTTGTTTGTCTTGTTTTGTATTCAGACAGAACTCACCAGGAAGACTAGACTGGCCTTGAGTCTGCAGTAATCCTCCTGCCTCTCCCTCCTGAGAGCTGCAATACTGAACTTGATTCATGTAAATTCAGTAAGTCTTGGGATCAGGTAGATAGCAAACATTTCTACATTGTAAGGCATATAAAGTTTTAAAACTAGCTGATAAATGCTACTGGAAAAAAATCGCACTGAGATTTTGATAGAAATTACAAATAAACTTGGGAGGAAAAATGACATTGTAAAGCTATCTTTACTCCAGGAAGAGACAACAGTTAAACTTTCCACAGTCAGGCCTTTATTGACTCCTAGCAATGCTTTCCACCTCCCAGAGCCTGAATAATGTAGCATTTTAGAGGCTAAGATCTATTTAAGTTAACTTATTATTAGGATTTGGAAATTCTCTCTGACTCTGTCTCTGTCTCTCTGTCTCTCTGTCTCTCTCTCTCTCTCTCTCTCTCTCTCTCTCTCTCTGTGGTGGTGTGTGTGTGTGTGTGTGTGTGTGTGTGTGTGTGTGTGTGTGTGTGTGTGCGCGCGCGCGCGCCTACATTTGCAAGTCCATGCACTTGAGTTCATCATCCACACAGTGATTGAACTCCAGGGCTCAGACAAGCTAGGCAAATGCTATAACCACTAACTACAGCCCTGCCCTCTTTTCCATTTTAGAGACAGTGTCTCAATAATTTGGCCAGGATGGCCTTGAGCTTAGGATCTTCCTGTTTTGCCCTCCTATGTCACTGGGATTTTAGGCCTACACCACCAGATTGATTTCATATACTAACTTTTAATGTTGTTAAAACAATTTATTATGTGCATATTTTTAAAAGAGTAATTTGTACTTTCTGCAAAGATCAATCATGCTGTCCTTGAATACAGCTTTATCTTTCCTTCCCTGCTGATGTATGCTCCTTCCACTCTCAGATGTCCGTGGCAGATCTCTCAGAATCTGACCTCTGAATCTGTGACTTCAGTCTCCTAGAATGAAACCATCTCTTTCATCCAAGGAGACATCAAGCACAGTGCGAGTTCCTTTTCCCTGTCCTCAGTAAGCCCTAAGGAAATATGGAAAGGCTCCCACTTGTCTACATAATTAAAAGTTGAAAGAAAGTAATTTGCTTATCTCCGTCACGTGCACAGGAAAGCTGGGGAAGCAGAAATGCAGACTTGTGTGTGTTTTCAGAGATGAGAAAGGTACAGAAGCCGAGCACAGGTGACAGTCGAGACCATTGAGAATATAGTAAGATACCGGGAACTCTACACTTCAATAGTGTGTGAACTACATCTTAAAAAAATTAAGGTTTGAGGGATAGATTGAAGAAAATGACATAACCAGCCATGCATAGACCTTTCCAAAGACACAGAAAAAAGTGGCATGCTTATATCAGTATAAGCGTAAATACATAGTATTTGGAATATAGACACAAAATACTGAATTTTTATCACAAATGACAAATAGCCTTAACTAATAATATAAATAATTAGATTCATTTCCACTTCAGAACTAAAAAGGTATTAATCATATTACTTTGCAAGACTGTTTTAATGTGGAATCATCAATCTTTACGTTTTAAAAATGAAATTGCTATTCACCAAATGAACTACAAAAAGGACTGCCGTGGGACTGAGCAAGGCATGACAGGGTCTACTACAGGGCATCTGTATGGAGGGGCGTGGGTAGGACACGCTGGAGTCTCTAACAGGACATCTGTATGGAGGGGCGTGGGTAGGACACCCTGGGGTCTCTAACAGGGCATCTGTATGTAGGGGCGTAGGTAGGACACACTGGAGTCTCTAACAGGGCATCTGTATGGAGGGGGCGTGGGTAGGACACGCTGGAGTCTCTAACAGGGCATCTGTATGGAGGGGCGTAGGTAGGACACACTGGAGTCTCTAACAGGGCATCTGTATGGAGGGGGCGTGGGTAGGACACGCTGGGGTCTCTAACAGGGCATCTGTATGGAGGGGGCGTGGGTAGGACACGCTGGGGTCTCTAACAGGGCATCTGTATGGAGAGGCGTGGGTAGGACACGCTGGGGTCTCTAACAGGGCATCTGTATGGAGAGGGTGTGGGTAGGACACGCTGGAGTCTCTAACAGGGCATCTGTATGGAGAGGCGTGGGTAGGACACGTTGGAGTCTCTAACAGGGCATCTGTATGGAGAGGCGTGGGCAGGACACGCTGGAGTCTCTAACAGGGCATCTGTATGGAGGGGCGTGGGTAGGACACGCTGGGGTCTCTAACAGGGCATCTGTATGGAGGGGCGTGGGTAGGGACACGCTGGAGTTTACTAACAGGGCATCTATCAGTGTGGCTCCTATTGCTGCTGGAACAAGGACATTCTTCTCACAGCATATGTGCTTCAAGAGGAAAATTACTGTCAGATGCAGAGGATATCCCCAGTCAAAGACCACAAAACAACTTAATTCAACGTAATTAGATCCATATACTTTGGGTTTTTTTTCCCTCGCCTGATTAAAGTGCCCTTGGAGTTCTTGGAAGAATTCAGAATAATATGATTTTTCAAGTATTCAAAGATGGCCAGATAAATCATGTGCCAGACAGATTTCATGATTGGTATTAAATTTTATCAGTTCAAAATAATTTTCGGCAAGATCTTACAACAATTAATTTTATGGTTACCAACTTAAGTCCTTATATCTTTATGTTTTGCTTTTAGAAATTTCAAATTACAGTTCTATTTCATTTGCCTACCTGATGAATGGACATACAGTTGGCAATACCAAACCTTTATTCCAAAAAAAAAAAAAAAAAAAAAAAATGCTCACACTGTCCTAAGACTTACTGTCATCAGGAACCTTATGAAAGATTGATATTCCTCATCGAACTTCAAGGTAAGTTCAAAAACAAATAACACTAATAAAAAAATGAGCCATCAAAAAACAGGGGGAAAGTACTTAAAACATTCAAATTCTCCATGGTTTTGATGAGGCTTGGGGATGCCTATAAGGCAAACAGGCTTTATAAATGAGAATAAGGAGGTGAACTGTGCCATATGAAATCTACACATAAGAGAACTATCTAACATAATACTGCTGCCCAAAACGCAGCACAAAGGCAACTGAGCTGGACAAAAAGCAGTCAGACCCACATCAAAGAATGCTCAAAACCTGATAGAGATGTATCAAGACATTTCTGAGATATATCTGAGGCCATGGGTACCAGTTTGCCAAATGTGGACCACTCTGAATGCTAAAATAACTATTGAACAAATGCATGCTTTTTAAAGAGGAATCAAGAAAACCATCTCCTGATCCAATTATTAGCAGAGCTGTGTGTCTGTATTCCCATCATGCAGAGGCAAGAGGAAGGAGGCTTCCAAGCCAGCCTGGAGAACGTGGTGAAAGCGTATCTCAAACACATAGCCCAAGTTACCAGTGAAAACTGCACTCCACCTCACAGAATAAAACGAGACCAACACCTCTGTGACAGTGAGGAAGATTCTAGAGAAGAAAAGGGATGCAACGTTTAATATACAGAAATCATAAGCAGCCAAGAAATAGTGAACTGTTCCAGAAGGAAGTAGACTAAAAATATGACAATCCCTTTTCCTGGGGATGATCCTTGTGCCACGTGTTGAAAAACAACTAATGACACTTAGCTGGAGTTGACAGCTCAAAGGGCAGACTTCTTTTCCCTTAGTATTTCAGGGGCTTCTTATGTCTATGTAAGAAAATGTTCCCATTTATAGTGAATGCATGTTCACCGAGGGTTGCGGGCCATGCTGGCCATCCAGAGCTGGGTTGGACCACAGCTCAGAGATGCTGAGTACTGGCCATGATTATAAGAAGTCCTGAGTTTGATCACTGGGCCAGCAAAAAATAAAAATAAAAAATGAATTAAAAACCTGAGAGAAAATATGTCTGGCTTTGTGAGTGGCCTAAAATATTCAAGAATCAATAAGGTACAACTTATTTTAAAAATAAAATCCCACTATTTATTGAGACAGACAACTATCATAAAGTTAAAATAGTTTGCCATGTTAAAAATAAACTTCTGGTTGTGCCCCCCAACTCCCCCACAGAGTCTCACAGCTTGTCTCAAACCTCATTGTGTAACCCCAGCTGGTTCCTTCTGCCTCCACCTCTTCAGTGGTGAGAACACAGATACTGTTACCATATCTAGTGGAACAGTTACAAATTCTAAAATGGGGCAATATGTGGTGGTGTGCTGGGAGCTGCAGAGCCACCAGCTCAGCGAAATTAAATCACCTACTGAGATTTTAGGCTAGTAAGAAAAAGAAAAATATACAGTGTGTGCACTGTGATTTTAAGAATAGAATGCTGAGCCAGGCAGTGGTGGCCATGCCTTTAATCCCAGCACTTGGGAGGCAGAGGCAGGTGGATCTCTGTGAGTTTGAGGCCAGCCAGAGCAAGTTCTAGGACAGCCAGGACTGCTTCATAGAGAAATCCTGTCTTGAAAAAGAAAATAATGGGAGGGGGGAGAGGAGAAAAGGAGAGGGGGGAGAGAGAGGCGAGGGGCGGGGAGGAGGAGGAGATGACTGAATAACTATAAGGCTCCATGTCTGGTACCTAGTAAAATAATCAGTAAATCCTATAAAGGAAAGTATTGTGAAAATTCATGCTTGCATAGCTGTATGCATAAATTTTTAAAAATTAACTCCTGCCTACTATGGTGACAGGCAACCCAAGCAATGAGGAGGTGGAGGCAGGAGGATCAGGAGATCAAGGCTATCCTTGGCTACACAGTGAACTCAAAACCAACCTGAGTTACAAGAAAACCTGTCTCAAAATATATTAAAAAACAAGCAAATGAAAACTAGCTCTTCAGGAGCTCCTCCGAAACAGAGATCAACTGACGACACGTTTCATTTGTGCAACAAACGGGGTTAGGATGCAAGATAAGGACAAACTGATCTACTCAGCTGTCACGTTTTCGCTCTCTTTAATCTAGGCTTTTCTTTTTTAAAAAACAATTATTGGTGTGTATTTTTTAGTTATGAATGCTCTGTCTGCATATATGTCTGCATGCCAGAAGATGGCACCAGATCTCATTACAGATGGTTGAGAGCCACCATGTGGTTGGTTGCTGGGAATTGAACTCAGGACCTCTGGAAGAGCAGCCTATGCTTTTAACCACTGAGCCATCTTTCTAGCTCTGGCAATATTTTTACTTTAGTATGTGTGTAAGTGCCCACAGAAACTTGAAGAGAACACTGGTTCTCGGGGATTTTCTGGACTTGTGGCTGCAGGAAGCTGTGAGCACTCTCATGATGCAGGAAGTTTTGAGTGCAGGTTCTGCTCTGGAGTCCTCTGGAAGAAGAGCAAGTGCCCGCAACCGCTAAGGCATTTCTCCAATCTTCACCAACATTTTTAACAAGGTGGATATTTTCTTAGGTATTCACTGGGTCAAAACGAGGTGTCTTTCCGTAATTCATGAGAACTCACTCTACCACAGAGAATATTGTTTTCTCATAAATACTAATCTCCAAGTTGATATAAATCTCCAACTATCTCAAATACCATATTACACAGGGAAATCACTTCAGGAAGAATACACAACTTACTTTGGCTTCTGTTTCTCCCCTGTGAAGAGTATACAGATGATGGACAGCACTTTGTGAGGATGACCAAGGGTGAGTCAGAATTTGGAAGACATGAAAGTCATGGCCAAGAGTGTCTGTTGTGACTAAAAGCATTCCTGGAAGATAAAAAAAGCAAAGGATAAAAATAAAAATGATTATGTATGTGGATAAGATACAGGACAACCCTTAGTATTCTTGAGTATTATGAAAGGGGAAAAGGAAATAAGGTTATGAAATAAAAGAATTAAAATAAAGCACATTCTTTCTATGAACATCACACCAGTACCAAAAAAGTGCAAGCACTAAACAGGAGTAGGACGTCCATGTGAGAGCAGCAGAAAGAAACTTTACATGCAGAACTTAGAGCAACTTAGAGGGAGGGCTGGGAAGAAAGCTGAGTTGGTGATGGATGGTTTTGACTGAAAGAAGATCCAATTTCACTGTAATTCATGTAAAAATGCCTGGCCTGGTGGTGCAGCACTGAAAACATGGAAACAAGAGGGTCCCTGGACTCGCTGGCCAGTCAGTGTAGCCTAAGTCATGAGCTCTAGGCCAATGGGAGACCTTGTCTCAAAGGAGGTGAGCAGCATACCCAAGAACAGCAGCCAACATTGTCTTCTGACTACCATAGGCATGTATACACAAATTAAAAAAGGAACAATTAGTCAGGCGGTGGTGGCGCACGCCTTTAATCCCAGCACTCGGGAGGCAGAGCCCGGTGGATCTCTGTGAGTTCGAGGCCAGCCTGGCCTACCAAGTGAGTTCCAGGAAAGGCGCAAAGCTACACAAAGAAACCCTGTCTCGAAAAAAACCAAAAAAAATTAAAAATAAAAAATAAAAAAGGAACAATTAATGTCAAAATGATGTGCCATCATGGAGTTTAAACCGACTCCAGTAAGCTCCAATATATAATGATCAAACTACTAAGACTCTCATGTAAAATTAGTCTTCGCTGAGTTAGATTGGTGCTACACATCTCTCTTCTCAGCTAGTCAAGAGACCGAGGCAGGGGGATCATTTGCACCCAGGAGTTCAAGACCAGCCTGGACAAAAACTGAGACCCTTCACCCACAATTAACTAACTAACTAACATGGATTAGCAGATCAAGGCACTTGCTCCCAAACCTGGTAACTCCAATTTGAACCAGAGACCCACAAGGTGGAAGGAGAGACCCAACTACCACAAGTTGTTCTTTGATCTCTACACACAAATGCAGACACACTGCCATGCAATCACACACATGCACGCACACATAAATAAGTGTCATTTTAAAAATTAATGAAGTAAAAATAATCTCTGCCCTGGCATGGCATTTACTGAAACTGCCAGTAGCACCTTCCCCAAAGTATATTCTTGACTTTGAAAAGGTGACATGTCACAAGTCATTTGGCCAATCCAAGGTCACAAAAATTTTAAAATTAAACTTAAGTGATACATGAAAACACAGAAATTATACCAGAGAAAGGCTGCATGGTTAGACACAGGCATACAGTGTATATAATTAAAACAGGTTCCTTTCTTGATCGTTCACCATTTCCTCATGGTGAAGACTCACATGTACTTTCTGAACGTGCAACATGGTACTGTCATCGCAGTTACCCTACCGTCCACAGCACATTGGACCTCCCTGTGCCTGCTGCCAAGCCCTGAACATGGGACTACAGGTTCCCTTTGTGTGATTGCTGGGGTCTGTGCTTCTGTGCCTGGCTACTGCAAATATCAACATGTCGTTCTTTCTGAGTAATATTCCATCATGTGTCCCCATATTAATTGATACTTGAATTCTGAAATCTGATCCTCCCGCCTGGGAGTACAGACAAAAACTAGTGCGCCCTGCTTTGTCAGATTACAGATCCAATATGACTTTAATTATTGCACTTCTCCATGTGTTTATTCCTCATACGTACTTTCTATTTTGGATTCTCTACTACTACTACTACTACTACTACTACTACTACTACTACTACTACTATTGTTTTTTTAAGACAGGGTTTCTCTGTAGTCTTGGCTATCCTCGAACTCACCCTGCAGACCAGGCTGGCCACAAACTCAGAGATTAACCTGCCTCTGCCTCCCTACAGCACATATTACTTTAGAATAATTACGTAAGTATTGGGATTAAAGGCATGCACCACCACACCCAAGTATGCTGGGGAAGAACACAGTTCCCAGCTACCACAAATCATGCAATTGAGGTTCGCATATTTGAGGAAATCACGGGGGTCAGCAGACCCAAAGTACAATAATAGATGTAAACCACCTTCTTGATCATGGTATCTACTCTACCAGGGAATTAGGAAATCTTTTTTTTTTTCTTTCATTTTTTAGCTTTTGGCTTTAAGCTATGGTTTTGAGGACTGATCCCTTTGTAATATAAACTGACTGTTCTGTAGAGTACATTGATGTACCTAGCCTCCAGCGTCTATCCTTTTGAATTTTTTTATAGAGTGTTTTACCGTCCTGTAGTAATAAAAGAGCATGAATGACCAGCACAGGAGGTAGGTTACCATCCATCTGAGGGTGCAGTTTCTGAGGGTTAAATGTGGCTCTAGGTAATGCACTAAGTATCAGATGCTATTTTCCTGGCTACGTATATTTTAGGTGATGAAAATTACCAATTATGGTAAGTAATTTAACAATGGATAATAACAATTAATGCACATGTTAGCTTCTCTCCCACGAAGCACCTAGTCACAGCAGGAGTCACTGACACACTCCCCATTCCTCCCCTACTGCGACTCAAGCTATGCATGTCTATGCTTAGTCACAGCCGTGTGCTATACTGAAGGCATGCTTTTTCCACTCCTGCTTTTTGTCAGTTACTGTAAGTTTAGTAAGCACAACTCAATGGCTATCGTCTGACTCGGCCTTTCCACACAAATCGGTTTGGGGCACTTGACAACAGAAACATCATTGTAATGGGAGGAAAAAAAAGAGGAGCTTGTATTTATACTAAATATATAATCACATACTACGGATGAATATCAATATATTTTTTTTTCAGAATAGCATTCTACTCAAAATGAGCATTTAAATGAAAGGCTGACCAAATCAAGACCACTACTGTTCTACGTGTGAATGGCAATCACACATGAGCATTTCTCAACACTGATCTATCTAGTTGTTCCTATGTAAACCACTCCAAACCTTTAGGGCAACAGTCCTTAACATGTGTACCTCTACATACATATGTGTATCCTACCTCAGATGCTATCCTCTTCCATTCTTCCTAACAAATTTGGCTTCGTAACCCACAAGTGAGTTTACATGTTTCACAAAACATATGAAAACTTAAAAAGTCAGAGAGAAAAGGAAAAAACAGCTAGTGTACTTCTACAGAATCAAGTGCTTTCTTTTAATTTATAGTTTCCTCTTTTACATACATTCTGCAAAGGAAATAGTAAGCTCCTTTTTTTTTTCCTACAACACAAGTTTAAAAGCACATATACATAAAAGGAAGAAGTCTCACAGAGTAGACTGTGGCTTGGGAACTATTTATGCAGCATCAGAAGACTAAACCAGACGCTGGCCTGGCCATAAACTAAACCCACGCCCCAAACGAGGTGCCAAGCCACAAAAAGCATTTGCGTCATCTGGGAATACAAGGAAAAGAAGGGCTTCTAATTATAGGGCCTGGAAGCGGAAGCCCAGAGTGATTAGCTGTTTAGGCGCTGCTGTGTGTTTATCTGGAAGCTTCCTCTCCCTCACTCTGGGCCTCAAGTTTGATAGATGAGCTTTAGTGTTGGAGGGTGGGGCCTAAAGCTGCTGATGGTACACGGTGTTCTCCAGAATCTCAGGGAGCTGCAGAGTGAACATTAAGGCTGTTGTGGCTTCATCAGAACATAAGTCTTTTCAACTGGGCGTCAGCTGGTTAGACCAAAGAGTGAAATTAAAGACTAGCAAAACAGCATTGAGCATAGGCTATAAAATCTTGGAAACAAGATTTGTCTTTTTTCACATATCCTATTTATAACACCTATCTAATTGCATGGTTCTTTATCATGTACACACACGAAAATTGAAAGACAAATTACCAGTTACTCACACTCTCTTCCAAAAAGAGTCATAAGCACGGACAGCAGGGTCAGACAGACGTCTTTGTGGGAAGTCACACATAGCAGCACTCATAAAAAGAGCTTATATTTTACCATTAATTCTTACAAGGTATTATTTCTGATCAATGCTTGTACAATTGCAAACTTACAATGGTATATAGCCAAATTTTTAAAAAAACAAAAGCAAAGAAATATAATCTCATTATTGATAGAAATCTTTAACCAGCTCAGGCCCATAAAACTTTTACTAACATTGTGGTTATTAAAGTCAACTAATTGAATACAGGTACACAACAACAACATTCTCAAAGCAAGGTCCCCATGTACACAGCATCTATTTCTCAACAGAGTCTCTCTGTGTAGCCCTAGCTGTCCTGGAACTCGCTCTGTGTCATCAAATACACAGAATTTCACCTGCTTCTGCTTCCCCAGTGATGGGATTAAAGGCATGCGCCACAACCAGCCACTACCCACAGGCAGCATCCATTTCTTAACAAACAGACGCATGCGAGCTCTCTCCCCCTCTCTCCCTGTGTCATATTTTTTCCCTGGTTATTTTGGAGGCTTGTTTGTTTCGGGTGTAGGAAGGAGAATGCCACAAACAATGCAAACTCTCTGCCACTGGCCTGAAACATCCATTTCTTCAGTAGTTATAGCAGCATGTTTCTTAGGCTTTTTAAAGACACAGGTAATCAAACTCAATGTATTCTTCCGATTTAGGAGCCCAGAATATAAACCTTTATAAAACACACTACAAAACATCCTGTGAGAAACAATGAATTAAACAGAGCTAAGTAAAACAACAGAGATGATTTATTCGATGCCTTCCTAGGGTTGTCTATATCTGTAACCAACATTAAGTTCAAATTAAAGAGATGATATTGTACACATACATTTCACACAGCAAAGTATGACTTATTTTTTCTTTAAATTGGATCCAGGCTCCTGCATATTTAGCAGTTAGAGAATAAAATGTGATAATTTTTATTTCATTCAATTGTTCTTTGACATTGAATTCTGAAATTTTTAGGATTTTATTAGTGCCTCTGGCTCTCTCATGGTTTTTGTTTGTTTGTATGTCTGTTTTGTTTTGTTTTAGTTTCCCAATACAGGGTTTCTTTGTGTGGCCCTAGCTGTCCTGGAACTCTATTTGTAGACTAGGCTGGCCTTGAACTCACAGAGATCCTCCAGAAATATGTGAAAACAAAGTTGATGAAATGAGACTCTAGAAATGAACATTAAAACCATCAACATTTGACTCCATTTATGTGACACTTTCAACAACACACAAGTGTGGAGAAGTACATCCACAGTTGTCAGAGAAGGAAGTAACAGTCAGGTGCAGTGGTACACGTGTTCATTCCAGCACTTGGGCGGCAGAGGCAGGCAGTCTCTGAGTTTGATGCCAGCCTGGTCTACATGCAAAGTTCCAAGCCAACCAGCTACAAGGAGGCTCCAAGTGCTGGAATTCTCCCATGGGTTTTATCAATAAGCATTGTGGACCTGGACAGCTTGCACAAACCTTATCCCAACACTCAGACTGAGGGAGCAGTATCAAGAGATGAAGAGCAGGGCTGGAGAAATGCTCTTCCATAGTTCAATTCCCAGCAACCACATGGTGGCTCACAACCATTTACAATGAGATCTGGTGCCCTCTTCTGATCTGCAGGCATACATGCAGGCAGAAGACTGTATACATAATAAATAAATAAATAAATTTTTAAAATAAAAAAGAGCGAGATCAAGGCCAGCCTAAACTACAAAACAAGAGCATACCTCAAAACACCAAAATAATTACTGTAATATTATTATCTTCAATAGGCTTATGTTACCATTTAGGAAATTTAATATGCTTTTGTCATATTTAGGTATATGTTTATAAATGTTCTTATTTTTCCAAATATTCGAGTATATTTTTATTATATGTCATAATATATTTCTAATTTATTAAGCTTTATTAAGATACAATTTACTTACAATGAACATATTCATTTCATGTGCTCATTTTGATGAGTCTAATATGCCAACACAGTTATTACCAAAAATAAGATACAGACATCAGAAATACATCTCTATGTCTACAATTATCATCCAACCTCTCGCCAGTCATCCAGCTCAAACCACAGATTACCTTCCTGTAATGAAGTTCCTAGTGCCTACTTTGGAACTGAGATAAAAGGGTTCTCTGAAAGGACTTCTACAAGATTTTCTGGCCTAGTCACTGGGAGCATCAACAGTATTGCAGTTGTTACATTACAGAACAGTATATGCTGTCATTTTTCTATCCATTCTTCAGGGGTTCCCATTTTCAGAACACAGTTTAAGAATATTTAAACTGCTATTCATTCAGTATTCAAACACTACTTTCTGTGTGGCTATGTTTTGTTTCTCTGAGGTGATTATGTAAAAGCAAGATGATGTGGTCAGATATTAAATGCTTGACTCTACTCTTGTACAATGCACAAAACAGCATTTTGAAAATGACAATCATCTTACATTTCCCAAATGCTTAAAAATTTTGACCACTGTATTTCTTTAAATTGTAATAATTTCAGTGGGTATTTTGTGATGTCTCTGGGCTTTAATTTGCATGCTGATCCATTCTATAGACATTTAAATTACAAATTTTTAATAGAGTTTTTTTTTTCGATCTCTATCTTTATTTGCTTAAAATTGATTTGACTATTTTTAACTACATGTCTATGGGGGCGGGGCACATGAGTGTCAGTGACCTTGAGTCCATAAGAGGGACTGGATCCTCTGGAGCTGGAGGCCAGGCAGCAATGAGCTGCTAGACATCAGGTCTGGAAGCTCACAAGTTTTCTCGCAGCTGGTAGGATTCCTTTCATTGTCTCAAATGCTTTCCAAAGGCATTTAATTTTGATGGAGTCTAATTTTCCAAAGGTGAGGGGCATTTTTCCCCCTATCTCGAAGTGTGTGTTTTTAATTAAAGGAATATCCTGTTTTTCCATCCTCATTCACTTAGAACATTATACTTGGCCTAATGAATTAATTTCTATTTTTCCTAAAAAAATCAATAGTTTTTATTCCATTTCAATACGTCTGTGTTTAACTACATAGTCCATTTCTTGTGTATTGTAAATTTAAGTAGTTTGGGTCTTTATCATCTTTTACAAGATTGACGAATTTCATATTCTTTGAAACTCCATATAAGATTATCAGCCAGACATGATGCCAAATGCTGGCCCCAGGAGGCCCCTGAGAGGCAGAGGCACAGATCTCTGTGAATTCAAGGATAACTTGGTCTACATAGCAAGTTCCAGGCCAGCCAGAGCTACATAGTGAGAGCCTGTCAGTGGGAGAAGAGCTAGAGAAAGGAAGGGAGGAGTAGAAAAGGGAGGCCAGAAGAGGAGGAGAGAGAAACTGAGACCCTTGAGGCAGAGACCATTAAATTTAGAAACAGCCTGAGTTGATAACTTTTAGCATAAATATCCAATCTCAAAACATTTAAGCATTAGCAAAAAGTAATGAGAGAAACATGAATGTGTGATGATAGAGAAAAAATACTAAATTACTTAGAAAAGGGGAAGGCAGAGAGGTGAGCATGGTGTGGGAGAATGGACATAAATAGTAACCTCGCTGGAAATGAGTGGAACAATATCTACAAGTTTCATCTTTGGAAAGCCTAAGGAACAACATGCGTAGTTACAATCAACACACATAAGCATGGAGGCCCAGACATGGAAACGTATGCTCTGAAGTCCAAGGAGAAAAGTGTTTCTGTCATCTGTTACTAGGGAGCGGCCTAACACTAGGTCCTCAAGATCGACAGGTGGCCAGCATGGGTGGTACACTCTTGTAACCCTAGAACATGTGTGATGAATACTTAAAAACATGATCCCAAGGAAAATTATACACAGACATACACTCAACTACAGCAAAATTAATGTCCCAGTCAATATTTAATGTATAGCAAGAAAATAGAGCAATCTGAATGAGACAAGGCCAGGGTGAAGCCACTCACTGAAGGGCAGAAGCAAGGCAGAGGACCTTAAATGACCCTCCAGTGCTAACACCAACAGGCTGTACGCACAAGTAAATCTTCAAATAAACGTTGGTTTGAGAGAATGTATATATTTGGGTACCCATCATGCCTCCTCCTGAAATTCAATAATGTATGCTGCAGGCACCTAATTATTACAGGTCTGGATATTGACATGATATTTCTCTCTCTCTCTCTCTCTCTCTCTCTCTGGGTGTGTGTGTGTGTGTGTGTGTGTGTGTGTGTGTGTGTGTGTGTGTAGTGTCTCTCACTGAATCTGAAGTTCACCAGTTCAACCAGAATGATTACCCAGCAATCCCCAAGATCTCTTGTGTCTGCCTTCCCAGTGCTGAGATAATAGATACACATTGCCACACTCAGCTTTATCTACATGGGTGCTGGTGATCGAAGCTCAGTTCTTCACATTTGTGTGGCAAACATTTCATTGACTGAGCCAACAAGCTGCGCCTCTCACTTCAATGCTAGACACTATCCCACTGCACGCATTGACATTGCCTACTAATTCAATGTTAACTGAACATATCAGCTCAATTAGTATGGATGGACAGGAGTTTCACTGATTACTGGAAATCCAGGGTTGCATCAGACCTTGCATAGGGCCAACATTCCTTTTTTTTCCCCCTTCTTAGGACCTCTCTCTTATGAAAAGCTATTTAAAATTATGGTATATAAATGTCTTTTATCTTATTACTTAAAGTCATTAACACAAAAATACTTTTTTTTTCTTCTCAGAGTATCAGGCACTTCACTTACTAACTCTAATCCCTACTAAGTTTCCTCAGATGCCCACATGATTACAGTGTGACAGCTAAAAAGGACAAGAAAAGTTAGAGTAACTAACCATGATGGACACACATCACTTTGCATGATGACGAAAGCAGACAGTAAAGACAAATTGTAATGGAATAACAACCCCACACAAGGTTGCAGTGGAAACCTGCCTTTGAAATGTTAAAGTACTGCTCACTAGTAGGGGTGCAGCCAGAGTGTTAGATGAAAATCCTCATACCTCATCATTCTGTAAAAAAAACTATGATGCAGCCTGCCTGGAGCCTTGTGACTATAATATATGCATATATGAAATCACCAAATAAATAATTCAAAGGAATAATCTTTTAAATCATGAGTTTGAGGCCACCCTAGGCTACAGATTAAGCTCTGGGCTATAGAGTGAAACAATGTATTTAAAAACAAAAACTAAAACTAAAACAACCTGTAAGTCTTTACAGATATTAGTAAAAATGAAGGCAGGGTGTTTTCCTGGCGCCTTGCAGTGATCAATGGGAATAGCTACTGTGGAAAAAAGAATCCAATTTAAACCTCTTTAAGGATTAACCCCAAATGACCACCTCCTCTCAAATACAGCATTTGGGTAACCAGGAGAACTTCTGCTCTGCTAAAGATATAGCCAACCATCCAGAGGCTGCACGTTTATTCTGTTTTCCTAGAGCCTCGACATTCATTTTCCTCTTATTAATGGGTGGAAAAGCAGTTCCCCTGCCAAGGAGGGGTAATTATTTTAAATGTAGATGGGCTGCACTTCATAGCTCCCAGCAGCTCAGCTGGCAGAAATGACGCCTCTACAAAGCAAATCAATTACTGGATACAAAACAGGATGTCTGCCTGTTCCACAAGTGTCTGGGTTACTGCACTGAGTTGAGGAATTCTTTCTTTCATTTCTAATTCCCAATGTAATGAAGAATACACTCCTTTTGATATCTAAAGCAATCTGATATGGAATATGCTTGCCTACTGTTTGGATTTATCAAATAAAAGGTAGTTTCCATAGGATATTTATAATTTGTATCTATTATAAACTTCAATTTTAATTATCTTTATAATACGTACATGCCAGCATGGACCACCCAAACAATTTAGAGAGATAAATAATTAATATTTAAGTAATAGTTTGGAAATGAGTAATTATATTCAACACATGAATAATCACATTGAAAAATACCCTACCACAGCACTGCTAAAGTTTTTCATAACCTTGAAAAAAAAACCTAATGGAATTAATAAATGTAAAGTTTCAGCGTAAACTCACCTAGAACTAAGCTAACACCTAAGGACAAAATAAATGTTGACTTCTAATGAGAATACCTAAGGAGGTATCCTGATTGGTGATAACAAACTAAAATTCTAGGGTGAAGAAGGTCATAAGTAACAGTAAAAAGAGGAGCAACAGATATTTGGTGAGGTCACACTATGTGTTAAGATTTACTGATTTTTATTTACTGATTGAAAGAAGAAGGCCAAGAATATGAAATAACTGATCATGTAAGCTGAAAAGTGAGGGAAGATGGAGGACGTATGATTTCATGAACTTCATGAAATCTTCTTAAATGACACCTGAAATAAGGCAAACAGCCAGAGAACACATGATATCACATATCCAAAAGGATGAAAGACGTCTAAGGGCAGGCTTGGGTACACAGATGTAATTAGATGTGCGAGCGTGCATGCGTGCGTACACGCAGATGTGTGGTATTTGTGTGTGTGTGTGTGTGTGTGTGTGTACGTACTTGCAGATGTGGTGTGTGTGTGTGTGTGTGTGTGTGTGTGTGTGTGTGTGTGTGTACTTGCAGATGTGCAGGCCAAAGGTTAAAGTTGGTTGGTTGGTTGGTTGTCTCTCCATTTATTTTTTGAGACAGTGTCTTTCACTGAATCCAGTGGGTTATTTTGTTGTTGTTGTTGGGTTTTTTCCCTTTGGTTTTTCCAAGACAGGCTTTCTCTGTGTAACAGTCCTGGCTGTCCAGAAATTCACTTTGTAGACCAGGCTGGACTCGAACTCACTGAAATCTGCTTGCAGAGCTTCCGGAATGCTGGAATTACAGGTCTGCACTGCCACCACCCGGCTGAACAGAGAGTTTTTAAGCTAAGGTAGGAGGATACCAAATTCCAGCCAAATTTTGACAGGAAGAGGGAGACTGGATTTAATAAAAAATTTTTAATCTCTGAGAAAAACCCTGCTATGAGGACAGAAAGGCAAATTTCTCACTGACTGGATATAAAAAGTCTCTACAAGAATAGAAAGGAGGAGAATACATTTCCCCAAACAGAGAAGACTGACAGAAAGAAAAAGAGACTGAAGCAGGAAAGAGCAAGCAGAATTAATCAAATCTCCAGAGGGTTCTAATCAGAGACTGAGCTGACAGGGAAGGCGAGTCAGACGTAAGAATCCAGCTCAGGGAAAATAGAAGGTAAAAAGAGCACCAGCAGGGATCTGAGACCTGTGGGCACTGAGCAGGGTGCAGCAATCTCCCGGAACTAGAGCTCAGACATCAGAGCAGAAATCAAGAAACAACAGCTTTGGGGCTGGAGACCAAGGCTCAATGGTTACAAGCACTTGCTGCTCTTTAAGAGGACCGGCACCCACACTGTGGCCTATAACTTTCCCTAACATCCAGTTCTAGGGGACCTGATGCCCTGTTCTGGTCTCTGTGAGCACCAGTTAGCACAGGATACACATACATATACAAAGACAAAACACCTTATACATAAAATAAATACATTGTGGGGGAAAAAAGCCATGGCCTAAAAGTTCTAAATTTGGTGAAAATGGGTGGTGACATGAAGTGTCAAGCACTGTCCTGTGAATGCTCCCAGTGATACAGGACAGTGTGCGCTTACAGAGTGGCAACGTGGCGACTCTCCTTCTTCCTCAACAGTGCTGGAAACCAAAAACTGGTCTACAAAGTAGTGCTTTCACACAAAAGTTCTCTAGAAAATGTTACTCATTTTGTACCTAAATAATTGAAAGCAACAGCCATATACCACCCATATTGAATCTACAAAGGTCTCAGCAAGGCATTTCTAAACAAATCATAAATACCACCATTAAAATATTTGTTTTGATTCTGGACTCAGAGTCACAGCTAATAAACAAGTGTGGGAATGTGAAATTAAAAAACAAACTGAACACAGCTGCTCAACAAGAAGTTTCACAAGTCTGTTTACTGGCATCTCTTAATTTCGTTTCTGAAAGGTCCCACAGAGCACAGAGCCACCAGTCACCCGCCAAGCCGTCTACTTGCCTGACTAATCCGCATGGTGGTGGTACTCCATCGCGCACAGTTTACAGTATTTTTAACACTGCCCAGGAGTATGGCTTGTTCTTGCTCTCATAGTCCAGAACATGTTCATGTAACTGTCATCTAAGACTATGTCACTTTTTAAAGAAAAAGACTAAAACAAATTCTTTATACCATACCCTTGAGTTTGACATAATTCATACAAGAAAGCTGGCTTGTGAAGGGCCAGCTTTAGAGACAAAACACCACCCACTTCTTTATTATATGTCCTGATTGTTTCTTTAAAGAACTTCCCTAAACTTCAAAAATATATTCCAAACACTATGGTTATCTGTCATCTATTACATGCCCCATGGAAATGCCATTTTTAAATATCAGGGCACTAATTAGAGGACTAATTATACAACATAGTACCTAACAGTATAATTCTGCTAGTGGAGGAGAAAAATTTCATTTTATATCATCACACTGATAAGCTTATCTGTAAGGGAGGACTCCAACGGAAAGTAACCAAAGGCACTTCATCTTCCCTGAACATCTGAACCACAGCTACCTATTTAGACATCTGTGCACTTCACTGGCAAGAACACACCATGTGTGAACATGCACACCTAGATCCAAGGAGTAACAGGCAGCCCTGAGAAGAGAGAAAACACTAATGAAACCTGGGAATGTAGACCAAGCCTCTGTCCCACCACCCCAGGCAAAGAATGAGGGCCACCCTGGGCTACATATGACAGAGAAGGAAGGAGGTCACCTGATGACAGGAACTGACTAAAGGAAGCTATGGCTAACCAGATAACTCTTTTATAAGAAACTGAGTAGATCCTAATTAATACTTGCTTTAAAATTGAAAAAAAACATCAAGATTTCCAAATCACCAACAAGTGGCTGTTTCCCTCATCACAGACAACTGTGTGTCTTCTATCCTCTTGCTCCTCATTAAGCAATAGCAGCATTCACAACAGGGGAAGTATCCAGAGCCAAACAATAATGATCTCAGATGAAATGTAAGCAACTGCATACACCTCTGTCAGGGCTGGAGAGACGAGGCACGTACTGATCTTTAGAGGACTTGGGGCCGGGCCCCAGGACACACCTGCAGCTGACAACTGTCTGTAACTCCAGTTCTAGAGGAGCTGAACCTTCTTCTGGCCCCCACGGGAACCGTGTGCACATGATATACATTCAGGAAAGATAATCACACACATTTTTTTTCTCTGCCTATCAACTATAACATAACATTGTTCAACCTGAGCAAGACTTCCTTATAAAGGCACTACCTAAATGAACTCTGCCAAAATGACACACACTCAAAAACAAAGCTCCCATACAATGAGCAAATAACTTCGTTGTCCAGCGTTCTGAGATGTTTATCAGACGGACCCTGCACTCCTGGCCTCGCTCCTTGGCAAGCATTTATTTCTACACAGGCAACAGAGTTGTTATCGCCTAGCTAATCATCTTTGTAGTCAACACTTTGAACTGATTTTCTTTTCAAGAACCGACTTCTCCAAAAATTATGACACCTGCAACAGACTCATTTCTGTATTTCAACCAGCATCCTGTCTTTCCGCCATAGAGTTTACTTTCCCTTCCTTGTTAAGACCCCACTTTAACTAAGAGTGACACAGAGAAACTGTCCCTTCAACTGTGTCTCCAAGTTCTCACAGGACAGTGTAGTAGCCCTGGCCAAAGAGAGGGTTGAGATGAAACCGGGAAAATCAGAATTCATATTTTGGCAGACAGCTTTGAATAGTTTAGTACCAAAAACCCTTCTCAAAAAATGGAGAAGTTTGTGAGGATCAATTCTTTAGAAAAATATTTATTAAAAAGGCAAAATAAGCACTTAAGATTTTCTTTATAAAGTAAACAGAGCTATCTTAATAGTGGAGTCACTTGCCTAGCACTTGGGAGGCCCTGGTCACAATCCTCAGCACCACAAAGATGAGAACAAACAAGTAAATACTGATCATGGTGTGTGTGTGTGTGTGTGTGTGTGTGTGTGTGTGTGTGTGTGTGTGTGTGTGTGTGTGTGTGTATGTATGTACTATATGGTAATTCCCACCATATTCAGATAATTATATAATAAAAGCAAATTATAAAAAAAAATACACATCAATCATTGTGCACAACTCACAGGTATAACAGATACTTCAGTGGAGCATTGACTCAGAAATAATCAGCCCATTTGGGTCAGTAGCTTCTTTGTGAAGCATTTCCAATGATATTAACAAGCCTCACAGATAGCTATTATGAAATTATATGCAACCAGTATAAGGAAGCTCTAGACACATGAAGCGTATCAAAGTGAATAAATTACAAAGCATTGGTCAAATATCAAAAGAAAAATGAGGAAAGAAAACAGAACAAAGCTGGCTGGGTATACAGCTCAGTGACAGCATTTCCCTATCACGAGCCAGTCAGTCCCTGTTCAGTCTCCAGGACCTCAAAAACAAACAAACAAAAAAAAAAAAACCCTAAATATTCTATTGACCAGATTCTTTTATTTCCAGAGCAGAGAATAAACCGCAGAGCCATGAATCCATAGTTGGGACAAGTTAAAAAGAATGTATTCCATAAGCAGGCCAATATACTGAGATATTCGCCAGGCAGCAGACATAGAAAGATGGACTGGATGACAAAAGATCCCGAGCTGGAAGGAAGCTACGGGCTCACAAAGGAAAGAAATAGCTAAACAAGTGATCATCCCCAAATAAATTATATCATACCTATCAACACAATGCTCTAGAACACAGGGAAGCAAACACAACATTTCTGTTTGAACCTTATCAGACGTGCAGATCAAACAGCAAATGGAAAGTTGTAGGTTTCAAAGTAAAACCACAGAGAACTCATTGTGGACAGTGACGAGGTGACGGTTAGCTTTACACCACGAGTATGTCCTGTGTACAATGCAACATCAGAATCAGGAGAACGCCTAGGCAGCTTCCCACGTCCGAAGTGCTCATGGGTGATGTGAATGCAGATAATTCAAAGGAAAGTGGACATAAGAGACAGAATTACAATGAGTCATGCTGCTTACCCAAGGCAGAGAGATACAAGCGAACAACTTCTCAGAGCATGTCTCCAATTTGAACTTAATTCCCCTAACATTCAGAGAATTTCAATAGCTATTTGTCTATCTTAATTAAATCAATCTTACTGATCAACCACTATAATAAAAATCTCTCTTCATCAAAAATGACTAATTAGGATATCAGAAGGAAGATTAATCAAAAGTGCTCAATATGACTTTCTTGTTATCATTCTTTATTTTAAAATGGGAAAAAAAACAGATCTTTCCCATCAATTCAAGTGATATCATAATTCCTAAAAATAAGATAAAAATGCTAAGACTCTCACATCCATCACCCAAACGAGCAGGACCTGAAGACTATAAATTTAAAAAGACAGAATCAGCTCTGGAACAAACACCCATTTCATCTTTTGTTTAGAAATCATATGTTTTAGGTTTCACTTATTTCTACCAATGTCAGTATATATCCAGCACAGACTGCAAACCAAGAGACCGACATTCACCCTGTCCATTGTTATAGTGTGAGAACTGGCTGGTTCTTGCTTCGGGAGAACTGTTCCTAACAGTGGGTGAGTACAAAACTACTGTTCTAGCTCAGACACCAATATTTTCTTAATAAAAAAATTTAGAGGAAAAGTGGGTAATAGGGCGTTCCACATTTTTATTAACATTAGTCATCATCACATGCCTTAAGAGCAAGCAGAAAGGAAGAATAGGAGAGAAGGACAGAGAGAAAGAACTAAAAGTAAGCTTGTGCGATGTCATGTGGAAACATGAATCCTGTTACAAAGAACATGTGTCTGTGGTACATTAAGATTCTAGTCTGCAATACTGATGATGCAATATAAGGCATGAAGTCAGGAGCACTGCTTACATTAACTGCAGCATTTCAAACATCAGTTTACAGATAATTAAAATATAGTTCTGAATAGGGCAAGGTGGGATGAATTGTGAACTTAGTCATTCAAAGATCACTGGTCCTATTATTACTTACGATACACATGCATCGTATTTCTCTGTGTGGTTTGTACATATGCATGCAGTACCTACAGAGGCCTGAAGAGCGTGTCAGATCCCCTGAGGCTCAAGTTACACGCAGTTGGTGAGTAACTATATAGGTGCTAGCAGCAGAAGTTGATCAGCCCTCTAAAGTCATAGCAAGGGCTTTTAACTGGTGGGCTATCTCTCCAACCCCAGCCCGATTACAGACTTTCCATCTCCAAACTTATTAGCTAGAAAACTCATGAGATAGATGTTTTTTGAAAAACTTACCACTAGTATTAAAAGCCATGCAGCACACTGGCTTCTCGTGGGCGGGGAAGTGGGCCACGATGCCATCACTGTCTGAGTCCTCACTCACAAGCACCTGTGAAAAGGAAAGGATGAAGGTTAACCTTAGTCACTAATGCCTTAGAGGCCACAGCACACACTCCTCAATCCCTCAACAAGATGCTTGCACTGCACTGAATTTATTCTCATCCAAATGAACTCCATCACCAATCCAATACACTCCTCATAGAAGATGGATAATCTCCAAAAACAGCCACTTAAAATGATTACAGAGAGATTTGCTGGGGGAAAAAAAATCATTATTTCCCCTGATTAAAAAGAGGTTGATGGGCCAAGGCAGTGGTGGCGCGAGCCTTTAATACCAGCACTTGGGAGCCAGAGCCAGGTGGATCTCTGTGAGTTTGAGGCCAGCCTGGGCTACAGAGCGAAATCTAGGACAGGCACCAAAACTATGGAGAGATACCCTGTCTTGAAAAAACAAAAAAAGTCGAATGAAAAATATAAAAATAAGCCAAATAATAATGAAGTATGATACATAACAGTTTGTTTTATGTTTGATATCTTTTACATTTAATTATATTATTCTGTGCGCACACAAGCGATAGTTTGCAGGAAGCAGTTCTTTCCTATCATGTGATCTCAGGGATTGGACTCATGTCATGAGGCAAGGCAGCATGCACCTTTACCAGCTGAGTCATGTTGGATTTTGAATTGTGATTTAACTTTATAGTTAAATCACAAAGTTTATAGACAGAAAAGGGGACACTTTGAAAATACTGTTATACCATGCACAGAAAAATCAGAAGATAAGGCAAGATTCCCGGCCTGCCTGGGGGCAAAGCAAAAATCTAGTCTATAAGAATGCTGGTCATAGCTGGGCGGTGGTGGCGCACGCCTTTAATCCCAGCACTCGGGAGACAGAGACAGGCGGATCTCTGTGAGTTCGAGGCCAGCCTGGGCTACCAAGTGAGTTCCAGGAAAGGTGCAAAGCTACACAGAGAAACCCTGTCTCGAAAAAACAAAAAAAAAACAAAACAAAAAAAAAAGAGTTATTAAGCCGGGCGTGGTGGCGCACGCCTTTAATCCCAGCACTTGGGAGGCAGAGGCAGGCGGATCTCTGTGAGTTCGAGGCCAGCCTGGGCTACCAAGTGAGCTCCAGGAAAGGCGCAAAGCTACACAGAAAAACCCTGTCTCCAAAAAACCAAAAAAAAAAAAAAAAAAAAAAAAAAGAATGCTGGTCATGTCCTAAAGGGGCTCGAAGCAGTCACCCCGAAAGATGCAGAGTTGGTTCTTTGCCTGAAAGGCACAAAAAGGAATGCACTGTGGCAGAGTTGAAGGTTTACTTGGGCTCAATTCACATGCCATAAAGGTCACTCATTTCAACTTCACAGTTCAATGACACAAAATAAACATGTATAATACTAAATAAACTTTCTCAATAATCTGTTTTATAAAATGTCTTCAATTGTTATCTTTAAAATTTTTGTATTATTGCTCTGGATAGACATCTAATTCAACTTATGAATATAATAATCATGTTATCTTTTCAAAAAATTATTTTCTGTGATTTTTTAAAATTATTTTTCTCTCATTTATGTTCATATCATTATTTCTTCCTTTATATTTTGGGGGGGGTTGTTTCGTTTGTTTATTGGTTTGGTTTTTTTGGGGTTTTTTGTTTGTTTGTTTTTTGTTTTTTGTTTTTTTTTTTGGTTTTGGTTTTGGGTTTTTGAGACAGGGTTTCTTCTTGTAAAAGTCCTACCTGTCCTGGAACACACTTTTAAGATCAGGCTGGTCTTGAACTCACAGAGATCTGTTTGCCTCTGCCTCCCAAGTGCTGGGATTAAAGGTGTGTACCACCACTACCCAGCATTCCTTCATTTTTTTTTAAAGGTTATACTATTCTCTTCTTAAGGAGAAAGTTTAAAGTACCTCCCTCTCATAATAAGCACTGAAATCTCGACATTTGGTTCCACATAATACCATAAATTTCAGGATATTTTTCCTTCATCAAGTTCAGAATACTTTCTATTTTTTATTAAGCATCTTTTATTGACCTGTGATTTATTTACAAATCCACTGTTTTTTGATAAGCATTTAGAGATCTCCTGAGTTTAATTATTTTGACTGTGCAAAGAAAACATGTATTGGGCCATTAAGAAGGCTCGCTCAGCAGTTAAAAGATCTTGTCCCACAAACCTGACTACTTGAGGTCCAATGGAAGGAAAGAATTAACCCCACATGTATGACATGACAAGCATGCACATGTGTGCATGTAGGTGCGGGCACAGGAAGGACAGAGAGAAAGACATACAACTTTCCATGTAATGGCTGAATACAACTATTCTAACACTATTGTTGCTTACATAAAGTACTTTCATAAAAATGGTAGCTTTTGATCTAATCTTTCTAGATACCTTGAAATTTGATTCTATTTATAGCAGCAACACAGAGATCATTGATATTGTTGGATTAAATATGCTATATACTTCAATACATCAAAACTATTTGTTATCCAAATAATCATCTTTTATGTTAAAAAAATAGCTTTAATGGAGGATCCTAGTGTACACCTATAATCCCTGGACTAAGGAGGCAAAGGCAGGAAGGTTTGGGTGTTAACTATTTCTAGTAATTTCTTAGTGGTCCCTTAGTAGACTATGATATGTATATCAACATCCCCTTTTGTCAATGTTGAATGAATTCCAGTAAAATGTAGGCCCTTTCTCCAGAGAGAGATCACACTCAAAAGTACTCCAGATATTAAAAATGAAACAAAAGGAGGCATGTGTGCATATCTTTCTGCTTTCTGTTTCAGGGACAATTTCTCTTGTATGTTCTGTGTTCATAGATGAAAGTCTTGCTGTGTAACTCAGGCTCACAGGCAACCGCTTTGAGCTAAGACCTGCATTCTGCTTCTACTTTGTGACTCCTGGGACTCAAGGATTATGCCACTACAACTGGCTATCATTTCTTCAAATATCGTTTCTGTCCTTCTCTTGCCCATTTCTAAATATTTCAAATGCAAGTGCCAATCATTTGAAAGGCTTCTGGGCCTATGCTAGTAACATCTTTATATACTTATAAAGATGCCAGGAGATAAACTGCATCTCTAATGCCAATACTGGACAGCATCCCCACGCTTTTCCTGCCAATGTGACTTCTTTATAGAATATACAGGGAGTATATGGAAATTTGCCAGTTGGTCAACCCAAGTCAGAGTCTCTCTATCAAAGAATCTCTTGATTCTATATTCAGATAGAAATATATGAAAACAAAGTTGATGAAATGACGACTCTAGAAACGAATGTTAAAAACATCAACATTTGACTCCATTTATGTGACGCTTTCAACATCACACAAATGTGGAGAAGTACATCCACAGTTGTCAGAGAAGGAAATAACAGTCAGGTGCAGTGGTACACATGTTCATTCCAGCATTTGAGAGGCAGAGGCAGGCAGTCTCTGAGTTTGACGCCAGCCTGGCCTGTATGTAAAGTCCCAAGCCAAGCAGCTACAAAGTAGACTGTTTCAAAAAGAGAAAATTATATAAATAAATATCATGTACCCTCAAAATACAAATGAAGAGAATGAGATGCAGTCAGGGTTGAGAGATGGGAATGAATTACTTCAAAATTAATAGATGCAAGTATAGAATATATCCACAAACTTTTGAGTTTCTCCGAGTATAGTATGTAGTTTTAACTTGCAATTTCCTTAAAATGAGTTGTGCACATTAAATTTAAATATTTTTTCTGTGAAATATTTTTGTCATTTGCCCAGTTTCTGTTAAATGTGATTAGAAATTGAGGCAATTAGTATTTTACTTAATTTGATAGCAACACTAAAAACTGCTTCCAGCAAAAAAACACATTAGTTTTGATATACAGGAAAACTCAAGGTATGATATGAGGTCCCATAACTGTTCTCCTTACAGAATTCATAAGGTCAAACAAGTACACACACTGGGAAGGGTCCTCTGCATTGTTTCATTATTGTGCCTAAAGCTCCAGACCACTAAAACCATCATTAGCCCCTGATAATTCTCCTAAGGCAGGAGCTGGTCACTTATCTAAGCAGAGCGAAGTCATAATTTGCATCAACAACTATACTAAACAATATAACACACTTTAACTAACACAAGGTGTATAAGAATACGTGGTCTGGGACAAAACCTAGCTAAGATTTAGGCCACCATTCTGAAGTATTTTATTTCACTTATTGGTTTTGCCACATTGCTAACTTCGATTACATAAATGTGTAAAAGGCAAATCATACCACTTAACTTCTCCAGTCAAGAAATGCTTTTAAATAAAACATGAAAGTAACAAAGATGAAAATGGACACAAAGTCAATTAAATCCATTCCTCCTTAATGCAGTTACCATGCAATGGTCCCATCACCATAAAATCAAATTAATCAATACAGCAACAGAAAGATGGTGCATCCGATTTTCTATGCTGCCAGAGTGAATGTGAAACTACATTAAGTCCCAGTGGATTTAAATCACAGAGGACACGGGTGACTCCTGCAATGTAGCCGGAGGGACGGGCACAGCAGAGGTGGTGAAACAGCAATGGAGTGGGCCGGACCGGGGAGGCTCTGAGCCACCATTCCCTTTAATGCTCTGCCGTGCAGTGCAAAAGATCCTTGTCTCCAAACGGAGACGCAGGGGGCCTGCTGAAAAACAGATTCAGGAAAATGAAGAGGCAGCATGCGACTACATGACTCTAAGTCCTTTGAAAAATAGTTCTGAACACCTATCTCAAAATTGTGATGCTTCCCAAACAACGATGGAAAAAACAATTTACACGTGATAAGTCTTGAAAAGCTTCTTTGATTTGTTAACCAAGGAAAGATAAACTTTTGCAAATCCACAATCTATAATGCCTTGATTTCCACATCACAAAACCAAAAGTTCCGTCCCTCCTCCCATAACTCCCATATCCCTTCACTGTTTCCCAGGCTGGCCCCTGAAACCCAGGGCTCAAATGGTGAGTAGCTGGGACTATAGCTATCACATCCAAGTGGCATTTGAAAAAAGAATATACGTATGTGCCTCTCCACATGAGTTCATGTTCGTTCCCCCACCTCCACCCCATGCCACCCCACCCCACCCCACCCCCGCTGCCACCATCCTAACATTCAATAGAAAAGTTTGCTAGCATATATTTAAAAAGAAGAAAATCAATACAAGCATATATGTATTTGGTTAATCTGAAAGTTAATATGGAAGAAATAGAAAATTATAATTTTTAAATTTTAAATAAAACATAACCAGGGGGCTGGAGGGATAACTCAGTGGTTACAAGTACTGACTGTTCTTCCAGAAGTCCTGAGTTCAATTCCCAGCAACCACATGATGGCTCACAACCATCTACAGTGACATCTGGCTCTCTCTTCTGGCATGCAGGGATACATGCAGGCAGAACACTGTATACTTAATAAATAAATCTTAAAAAATAATAATAATAACCAAATTTAACAACATGGAATTTCAAAGAATTTTTTGTTTTAATTGCACCAAAGTTCGCTCTTCTCAAGTACCTTTTGATCCCTGCAAAGAAAATAGCACACAAGTAGCTGCCAAATAAAAAGTTTCATTAAGATGTTGACACATATATAGTGGAAGCTGACTCCTCAACAGAACATGCAATTCTTCAGAGCGGGGTGGCGCACGCCTTTGATCCCAGCATTTGGAAGGCAGAGGCAGGCAGATCTCTGTGAGTTCAAGGTCAGCCTGGCCTACAAAACAAGTTTCAGGACAGCCAGGGGTTTTACACAGAGAAACCTTGTCTCAAAAAAACATTAATGGTGTGTTTCATAAACCTCTTACTTTTCAATCTAAAAACATTTTAGATTATATTTGTTATAACAACAACCTTAAGTATTAAGATTTAAAAATTATGTCCTTTCAGAATTATATTTTAAAGACTAGAACATGAAATAAATTTCATGACTGACTGAAGAGAGGTGGGAGAAGTCTTGCCAAAAACATCTTCCCAACAACCTAAGATACAAAGGCAAACGTCTTGCATGTGTCCTTGAACCAGACAAAATTAACTAGACTTAACCTACTGTCTGAAGACAGAGGAGTTTCCCCAGGCTATGGTCATGTATATTTTGTGGTTTGCAATTTCAAACTTCTATGTGTTTTGTTAAGTTTGGTTTCTGTGTTTTACTGTGTAGAAGGGCATGTGTTAGCTGGGCATGGGGTGCCTGCCCATGAGCCCAGCACTCAGAACACTCAGGCAGGAGGAGGACCACTGCTGGTTACCTGGACAACATGAAACCTTGTCTTCCAGGCGCTAAAAGAAAGAAAAGGCCTTCAAATTTCAAATATTAGACGGAACTATGTCACACTAGCCACTGCTCCATACTGTTTTATTTCCACCACATCTGCAAGTGAAAGACTTGCCTCAGTCTGCTGTCCTGTCTTCTCATTTTAGGAGAAATTTATTAATCTTGGGATGTAGATTATAACATGACATTGTACCAAAAACCAGTGTGAACAGAATAGCACAAACAGTATTTACAAACACATGTTCTGAGAGAGAAGAGAGAGGACCTCTGTAGCTTTCCCTTTAGGTTTTAAGCTTTAATGAAGATTGAACTAACAAGCGGCAAATGTCCCTTGCTTTCCTAGAAAAGGTGAAAAAAATCTGACCTGAATTGATTCAAATTTCTAAAACTACAAATTATTCATCTCTTTGGGCCAAGTACCTTTTGGGTCCAGGCTCTGCAGGTAACACAAATGTCATTCCTCGGGAGCTCTTACCTGGCCCTCTCCAACTGTCTCAGTGTCTATGACTGTGATGATGCCTGGCACCAAGGGGCTCCGTCTTGAGTTGCTGTGGATGGCAACGTCATCTTCTGTCACCCCTGAGGGCAGTGTGCCTGTCAGCTGAGTCACCACCTTCCCAACCATCGTCAGGCCACTTTTCAATGTCTACATAACAAAAGACAAAATGGATGACTTACGACGAAATGCAATCTCTAAACAGGAAATATGCACTTGAATCATTTCCTAGCCTCAAGTCCTTATTCTCTTACAATATTTTATATAGCAGTAAACACCACAGATTTTCAGTCTGCCATTCAAGAGGATCTTGAAACCTACTTAGAAGACTTCAAGGAAAAGTTGCTGATGATGTGCCAAGTCGGTGTGTTAGCAATAATGTCATAATTAAATGATACTGATTACAAGCGTAGAGCTGTTAAATTTAATAGCTATATAGTTACTATAATATATATATATATATATATATATATATATATATATATATATATATTTTTTTTTTTTTTTTTTTTGGTTTTTCGAGACAGGGTTTCTCTGTGTAGCTTTGCGCCTGTCCTGGAACTCACTTGGTAACCCAGGCTGGCCTCGAACTCACAGAGATCCGCCTGGCTCTGCCTCCCGAGTGCTGGGATTAAAGGCGTGAGCCACCAACGCCCGGCTATATTTCTTTTACTGCATCCCTTAATGTACATATTTTAGAACGTATGATATAATAAGGGAGCTGTCATGTGACAATGCTTTTTAAAAATTGTATATCAAATTTTATATTCATTTCACCAAGATAACAACTGAGACATTGACAGGTGGGAAAAGGTTATAATTCTAAAAGTATACTTATGTTATTATAAAAGACTACACACTAAGAGGAATGATAGGAATTACTTTCCCCCTCCATAATAATTACTAAGCAAATGACGTCCAATAGGAAATGTAGCTGACAGGTTGCCTTGGGTCCAATGTAGTGTTTCTGCTACACTATTCCACTCAAAGCAAGTGAGGAGAGCTATTGCATATGTTTTTCCTTATTCATAAATCTCAACTAACTGTCCTGACAATTATTAATAGAAATTAGGGCGGGGCTGCAGCTCAGTGAAGTTTGTCTCACATGCCAGAGGCCCTAGGTTCATCTGTACCATGGAAGAAAAACAGAAATGAACCATGAACACAAATGTTCTTAAAGTAACAGTTGTTTTGTTTTTGTTTTGTTTTTCTCTGGAAAAATAAAAGAGCTAAAAGAGAAAAAACTATACCAATAATATATTTTTGAAGAAGATTCTTCTCATTAGAGTAGACCAAGCAGCCTGGATTTCAAGGACATATTAAGGAATATTTGTGGGGAAATTATTATGGGGAATATAACCTTACCTGTAGTAGGGCATGAAATCTAACATCTATATGCGCATGTGCACATGCTTGTATGTGTGTGTGTGTGTGTTTCTTAGTGGTTTCATAGTTCTATTTGTCTTTTTGTCTTACCACACCACTACAAAGATAAACCTATTATTGCATAGATACTTAAAACCCTTGAAAGGAAATAATCTTTTATATATTTTTTTCATTTCAGAGCAGCACTTCAAATTAATCTTTATACTTTTAGATTTTTCTCGCTGCTTTCCATAGCAGTCAATCTGAATTTTCTTATGTGGACTGTGAAAGAGGTTAATTCTCTATGCTGGTGCTAAAAAATTGTTGAAATGAGGTTATTTGATTACAATTATAGAATCTTGATTTATGTTCACCAGCTCTCTCTAAGAGTCTTATATTAATGTATTTTCTCCCCACTGTGGTCCATTGATTTAATAAAAATGTCCATGTTTTTTCTTGTTACCTGATAACTTAACGACAACAGTTTTGAGAGAGCAACGCCATTAGCGCTAATGGAAAGGGGGACAACCGATAAGGCAGAGAAAGGTTCAGAATGACAAGGGACCCCGGGACAGCCTCCTGCACTGGAAGAGAACATACACCACGTCTATGAGAGTAAAGGCTGTAACGGGTTTTCTCACACTTCGTCATAGTCACATGGTCAGCTGCCTTAATGCTACAGTACTGTTCTTTGAGAGCACTCTTGCAAAGCAATCAGGCTTGAAAAACCTTAACGAATTTAAATAGTTCAGACTGGGCCAAGACTTGTCCAATTTATCACCTCCATAAGCAGTCTCTCTGTTTCAGTTGGAGCCTTGCCCTCATTATACTTTTATATCAAGTCTGTGTGAAGGTGTGTGAGCACTCCAGCGTCATCGATGCTACTCAGGGTGCATACAGTGCTTACATGTGGGCTGCATTCCAACTCAATATAAACCTTAAGAATGACTTAAACTGTTACTTATGTTCATTCTTTCTCTGTGTAGTCCTGGCTGTCCTGAAACTCACGCTATAGACCGGGCTGGCCTTGAACTCACAGAGATCACCTGCTTCTGCCTCCCGAGTGCTGGGATTAAATTTTACTTATGTTCATTCTAAAGTCTTCATTGATGCAGAAAGCATTCACACACACCACACACACACACACACACACACACACACACACACACACACACACACCCCTAATTTAGACAGCTGCAATGATTCCTACAGTCTCATAACTTACTACACAAATTGCAGATTTGGTAACTATAAAGTTTAGGGGCTGTATTTAAAAAAGACGAAGAAGAAGAAAAGATAATAGTCGTTCTTTCCTAAACACATCAAGTCTTCATGCCAACAGCACTGAAATATACTGCCTTTCTCTTGTTTTCTGGGTGACTTCTGCCGCTGCCTTATGGCTTGTTTTCCTGCATTTCTTCCCTTTTTATGTGCCCCAGTTATATTCATATTCATTGGCATAAAAGCATGAGCTGATGCGCTCAGGGGCAAACACAGAGGATACACAAGCAGACCCGTTCACACTGAAAGGCCTTGGATAAAGGCTTGGCTACCTCTGCGTGGGAATGGCTCCATTAGCACTGATGGCGTGCGGGCGGCAGCTGAGACATCTCGGAGGTTAATCAGACTTCCTGCTCCGCTCTCATCAATACGCTGTGGCGCCTGGTTCCCGGGGACCTTCAGAGGCTTACTCGACAACACTAACAGACTTGGTGTAAGTCGTTTCTTGTGAATTATTGAAACAAGCGTTTGGCTGCTAATTGAGGAACACTAATGTGTTTTATAATCACTGCAGTTTGAGATTTTTAGCACAAAACAAAACAGTTGCAATTGATTTGTGGGTTTTCGCCCCCCTTGGTTTCAGTCTTCTCTAAGTTTTATCTGTGGGCTTGAATTCAGCAGGCAGAACTTTGTTGGTTATCTTATTGAAGGATATTTTACAGTTTAACATTCCTCAGAATGTCACTTTTGAGACATTTTGCCACTTTTTAACCATGGATGGTCCAGAACTGATCATGTAAACCACACTGGCCTCAACATTGGGACAGCTCTCTTGTCAGACTGTGTACCATGTAGTACCATGCTAGGTCTTCACCCTATCAGGTACCTATCGGTTTGGTGTTCCTGACCTATGAGATCACAAGCAGCAATAGGAACAAATTACAAGCAAAATAGATCCAGCAGGGGTTAAAGATCAGATCCAGACAGATAGAGTTCAAGATAGGAATTTTGGCTATATCATTGATTAACTCTTTAAGATGGTGTTTTATTTAAACTTCCTAGCTTCAATGTTCTCTTCTGGAAAATTGAGAAAGCCTAGACATAGCTTATGTTACGAGCTTTGAGAACTTCTAATACACAGTAGAGTCAGGTTCCCTGAAACTCAGTCAGAGTCTGTGTATCAGGAGGTTCTTTCTATTGCTTGATACAGGGTTTCTCTTTTTTTTTTTTTTTGTTCCGAGACAGGGTTTCTCTGTGTAGCTTTGCGCCTTTCCTGGAACTCACTTGGTAGCCCAGGCTGGCCTCGAACTCACAGAGATCCGCCTGGCTCTGCCTCCCGAGTGCTGGGATTAAAGGCGTGCGCCACCACCGCCCGGCGATACAGGGTTTCTTTTTGAAGGGAAACAGCATACTCGTTTATTCAATAACGGAAAAATCTTATATACCCTCTTTCCAGCACCCAGGCTATGTCCCAATCGGGTGGCATTGCTTGGTTGTCTCTCATTGGCTGGGCACGATCAGAACTCTGACAGCGCCTGTTGCTAGGCCCTCAGGCAGATCCAGGTTGGCTCATAAGGAAGTACAGGGTTTCAAGCTGGCCTAGAACTCAGGGTATTCTTTCCAGTGCTGGGATTATAGGTGTGCACCTCCATACCCTGTTTTATAAGACCAGGAATCAAACCTAAGGCTTCATGCTTAGCAGGCAAGGAATCTACCAACTGAGATACATCCATAACCCTGTTACCAGGTGCCTCTCCCCAGAATGCGGAGGGCAGAAGTACCTTCCAGGTGCCTTCCTCATTCACTCTCCACTTACCAGGCAGGTCTTTAACTGAACAAAGAGTTCAACTTGCCCCACTGAGCACAGAGCTGGCCCCAGTGGCTTCTGGAGCACCAGCATCACAGGAATGCTGCCACTCTCACTTGGCTTCTAGAAACTTCTGGGGATTTAGACTCAGGTCTGATCCCCTGTGCAGCAAATGCTCCATGCACTGAGCCGTCTCCTCAGCCTTATTACTAGTTTTAAATGAAAATTTTCTGTGGTATTTTCCCCTTTTCTTTCAATTCTCATGTAAATTGCTGGCTAGGTGATATTTGGAGTTTCATAAGCAAACTTGCTTACCATTTATGCATTAATTTATGACTAGTGAGATGACTCGGTGGATTTGATCCCTAGAACCCCCAGTGGAAGCAGGAAATTATTCCCTTGGCTTCCTCACACATGCCATGGAACACAGTCACATACACTAAAAGCAATAAATTAAAAAATGTAAGGTCTGTGTATATTTATATAAAATATGCATTTAACCTATCCAGCTGAAGAGATGACTCAGCAGTTAAGGTTAAGGGCACTGTTCTTGCAGCAGCAGAGTTCAGAGCCCAGAACCAAGTCAGACAGCTCACAAAAGCCAGTAACTCCAGCTCCAGTGAATCCTCTGCCCTCTTCTGGGGACCTGAGGCACCTGCTCCCAGGTGCACATACCCACCAAATATTAACAAAACAAGAAAACTTATACTCTATTTCCCATCATAAGGGGCTAGTTAAACAAACTACCAATAAACTCTCATGTTTTTGTGAAATAGTACGGCAGGTATTGAACATTAGACAAACAATAAAGTGTTGTGAGATCCAAACACAAATCCAAGGTAATGCAGGCATCTTGGTGGGGTACCCAGGCCTGGAATTATCTGTTCTTGCTAGAAGGTTGCAAAGGCACCTCATGATGCACTTGCTACATCTCTGGAACTAGGAAGTCATGTATTGGAATTAGCCTGGGAGGGTTTAAACTCCTTCCATTCTTGGTCTGAAACATAAAAGGATGTACAATGTAGCTAGGCATGCTAACTCATGCCTGTAATCTTAGCAAACTGGGAAGCTGAGGCAGGGTGGCACCTGTGAGTTCCAGGTTAGCCTGGTGGATTTCAGGCTACCCTATGTGATTGTGATTCTACATTATTGTGTGTGGTCCTGCCTCTTGGTGTGTGTGTGTGTGTGTGTGTGTGTGTGTGTGTGTGTGTGTGTGTGTGTGTGTGTGTGTGTGTTGAGGGGTTACAATAGAAAAGCCAAACTCTCTAGAGTGCATTAGAGCTTTAAAAATCTTAGAGTAAATTCAGATAAATAAGGAAGCAACCATCAGAAATGAGAACTGGCAGAGGTAATCAACCCTGGCAGAGACAGAACCCAAACTAGGCCTCGCCATCTTTGTTTACATGTAGTTCAGCCATGGTTTGTTAGGTGTGGCCAAGCTCACTGTTTTTTGAGTGACAGCCATCGTCAGACTGTAGAAATATTCCACAGGGAATAAGCTGCATCCTATCCTATATATTATCTGTGTTTTCTAATATTTTTTATTTATCAGTGGCCAGATATAACTCGGGTTTGATTTTTTTTTCGTGATCTTTATCAATTTTTTTTATCTAGGAAACGTCATCATTTTAAAAAAAGGAGGTACAATCTTACTGTTCTTATCCTATCGAATACTGCATTGTTGATTTTCTAGCCTACCTTATTTACTTTTGTATTTGTGTGTCTGTGTAATTCAGAGACAGAGAGACAGAAACAGACTGACATGTAGCACCCCCACATTGCACAGGCGAGCCTCCAACTTCAAGTTAAGGGAACCTCCTATTTCAACTACCAAATAGCTGAGACAACGTGTGTGCACCATCACAACTGGTGCACAATCACATACCTTAAGTACCAGCAAGGCCCTGAGACCATCCTGTTTCCACTCTCCCCAGCACTGGAGTGACACACAGAGCCACCAAACTTTGAAGTGGGGGGGGGGGAGACAGAAATCCTTGAGCTTCCACAGGAAGCACCTTGTCCACCCAGCCATCTCGGTGAATTTTTTTCAAGTAAATTTAATATACTCTGGCAGGGGTAGTGGCACATGCCTTTGACGCCAGCATGAGGGAGACGAAGCAGGAGGATCTCTATGAGTTTGAGGCCAGCCTCATCTAGAGAGTGAGTTCCAGGACAGCCATAGCTACACAGAGAAACCCTGACTCAAAACAAACAAACAAAAAAAAACCACACACTATGGTTCAAAAAAAGTACAGTGACTGACTAGACCAACAATGTACGAGTGATTGGACAAAGGAAGTATAGTACTATAGTAATTCACATAGTTACTACGCAGTTTGGAACTACTGTACTCCTTGGGAGGTGAACTTAACAATAAATATTATCTAGTACCTTATGAGGGAAAATTATCAATTGAGGGATATATTACTACAACTTTCACATACTTCATATGCAAAAAAAATTCCACATAATGGTTATAAATTAAGATCACTCTGTATCTGGGAGGCAGGAGGATTAGAATTTCAGGATCATCTTCAACCATAGTGAATTTGAGGCAAGCAGGGGCTACATGAAAGTCTATCTCAAAAAAAAACCCCAAAATAACATAATATAATTTTTTTAAATGACGACAATATCTTCAGGGAACTATAAAATATGCATGACTTCAGACATGAATCCAAATAAACAGATGAATACTATATGGATTTTTTTTAGCTGTTTATTTTCAAAACTATTTAATGACAAACACTTGAGTTGGTTATAAATATAATTTACCAACTCAGGATTTAATACATGCTTAAATTAAAAGTATACCTGAAAATTTAACTTCTAGAGCTACAGATATAAAACAAGAATACAGAATATGCCTAACACACATAAATTCTAATCACCCAATTAGTGATTACTGCCCTTTTGAAAATTAATCAGATAAAATGTTTTAAACATAATTTCTCCGGGGAGACAAACAGAGGGGTACCCACTCAGTGTCACACTCTATGGCTCAGGCTGGCCTCGATCTCATGTACCCTAGATTAGCCTGAACTTGCAGTGACCCTCCTGCCTCAGCCTCCCAAGTGTTAGGATTACAGTTATAAGGCAACATGGCTTGTTAAACAGAACTTCTTAGAGTCTAAACATGGAAGACCTGAATACACACCTCATATCCCAACAAGAAGCGAGAGAATGTAGGGGACTCAGGCTTGTAATCTTGAAGTCATTAACTCTAGCCTTGTGTCTATATACCCAAAACAAAACACTTTCAAAATGAATCCAGGCCCCTTCCTTTTATAAAAGAAGGGGGGAAAAACCTAACAACAAACAAAAGCAGAAAGTGGCTTGCTGGGATCCACGTGTATGTGTCCAACATTCAAAGCTGTATCTCTTTGTGACAGTACTACAGATGACCTCACTGGAGAACATCGAGAGTTTGTCTAATTACTGTCTTTTTATACAGAAACAGAGAAACATGAACATACAGTGCTGTTCCGTACTCGGCTTTGGAATGAAGCGTGTGTATCACTTCTCTCATCCAGCCCAGGGACATATTATAATGCACATCATGCAAGCATTTGTGACACTCTTGAAGTATTTTTGTATTTGACATAAAACAGTGTGACCTTTGGTTCCCTCTATGTGGTTGACTTTAGACTGCTGTCCTCTGAGCAGTTGTACTTTCTATTATATGCTGTCATTCAGACTCACTCTGTCATCCCTATTATTAGATTTGCTCTGTTGTAGACTTCACAATTCAAAAGGATGGTGGTTGTAAGAAGACCTTATAATCAGTTCAAAGTTTACCAGACATCATCAAAATTAACCCTCACACACAGAGAAGAAGTCACTTGACAAAGAGCAAGGGGCCAGCCTCTAGATAGGAAAGAATCTTTCAATGTGCCAGAAGACCAAACTCAAATTTCCTTGAGGAATTTTTGAAGTCAAGCAGACTCAAAAATGTTCAAAGAGGGTTGGGGATTTAGCTCAGTGGCAGAGTGCTTGCCTAGCAAGCGCAAGGCCCTGGGTTCAATCCTCGGCTCAAAAAAACAAATGTTCAAAGATGCATAGGGATGTAAATAAACCTGTCCACATATGTAGGAAGGTGCAAATCACAGAAAAAAAGAACCCATGTAGCCACTTAAAACATGTACAGCTCATTGCAATATGGTATTAATTAGTTACCAGGCCTGAATCGAATTGAAATACATGCAGGTTTTTAATGGAGAAAGTGCAAACCATACAATTTTCACAATAAAAGAATTATTAACCTTGAAAGATTAACTTCCAAATCACAGAATGACAAAACATTCTGACTTCTTACATTTACTCCACACTTGAGCATGAAAATGGAATGGAACGTCTCGTCACAATTCAGCAGGCAAACCTGGTAATTACTCCACATAATCACAACTCCTAGAAACTTCTAGGGTACTCACTTTCGCAGCACTAATGACTGTGGCAGTGTATGACTGGATGTTGTCTCCACAGGCTCCACCACGGGACTGGTGACATCGAATCAGCTGGGGCAGGGGGAGAAGAGAGCACAGAGTCATTTTCTATGGAGCTGTTTAACTCTACAGGCTATTAGACAGTGGCTATTTACCGTGCATAATAATGGTGGTGGGTGGGAATGTTTGCATGAGTGTACTGCAGAGGAAACAGCTAAAAGCCCTGCTGAGACACGGTTACCCCTTTTATAATCTTCTGGTGCCACTCAGGCAGTTTCATGCTCAACTATGGTTTTAATTACACGATGAACAGGCTTTAAGAATTCATAAACTCTGAAATGGTAGGATTCCGGGTCTGGCAGCCTTTCCACAAATAAATTTAAAAAACATAATCAAAGGACTTACACATAACTTCCTAACATTAAATATTTGACATACTAGCAAATTGGATGTTTTCTCCTCTTAATTCCTCTACAAGGATTATGAAAGAAAACCTAAAAGAAAAAGCAAAACATTTTAGCCTATTTGCATTTCCAACTGTGTCTGTGGGAAAGTGGAGAGTGTGCAGAGACCAGCTATGCACACACACTAACTGACCACTTCAGAAGGCCCACTACATTGGCTACTTGGAACACACTACTCTTCCAACTGTCAATGTGCATCATCATCTTGATTCTCACGTGCTCAACAGAAATTCAGGATTAAACTCATCACTGGCAACAACACACTTGTATTTACCAAAAATAATCGTAATTAAGATTCTTTTTTGTTGTTGTTGTTTTGTTTTTTCAAGACAGGGCTTCTCTGTGTAGTTTTGGTACCTGTCCTGGATCTCACTCTGTAGACCAGGCTGGCCTCGAATTCACAGAGATCCATCCGCCTGGCTTTGCCTCCCCAGTGCTGGGATTAGAGGTGTGCACCACCACTGCCTGGCCACATAATTAAGATTCTTATGAAACATTTTTAAAGTAAAATGACAATAACAGGACATGTAAACAGCATGATATTTTAACATGTATTTCCAAAGCCTTTGAAATTAATAAACACATCTTGAAAAACACATTATACGACCTAAAGTTGGCTTCTGTGGCACAGATTACCATGTAATCCTTTCATTCCTAACTCGCATGTTTTTAAATCTCTCAAAGTAATATGAATGTGACCGACTAGAACACCTCAAGTCTGGTAAATGAAGCCAAGCTATTTTTTTAGGCCATATCTGTGAAGTCATGATGAAGAGTTGAAGTTTTCTGATCAGTAAACATGTTTGTCAAAGTAAAATGTGAAAAGTGACTATTTTAGCAAATGGAAGAATGGCTTGTTCCAACCACAAATCCAGTCAGAGAATTAAGAAAATTATTCCTCTGCTGCCTCCTGCTGCTTAAGCAGAGAAAGGCAGCATTGAGTGAAGGCGGAGACTACTTCCTGCTTCAGTTCCTCACGATACTCATGGACAGCAAACGTCCTTACCCACTAAGTCATCTCACCATCGGGACAGATTGTATACATACATAAAAGTGTTAAAGTTATATAAAAAATAAAGGTTTTCATATTAAATTAGACTAAAAATATTCAAAGACAAATGGAAATATAACCAATACTCTTAACCACTTCAATTTAACTACAACTGAGTCAGGATTTGTACATGAAAATATGCCCAGAAACACAGCATAGAAAAAACTATATTTGCATCAATTTTTGATAACAAAAACAGCATACAAATGGACTAATGTCTGGGAAATAATCTTGAGCAAAATTATCAGTAAGAAGCAAATATATTATCTTACCTTTCATAAAAGGGAAATATAAATAACTACATGCCTATATTGAGTACACTGGCACATAAAATATGAATGTATACAAAAGTGTACACAATTACACATTAAAGGAAAGTCTAATCAAAACAGAGGAAGAACAATAGGGAAAGATGATCAACAAATAAAAATAAATATGAAATGGCTCAGCAGATGAAGGGATTTGCCACTAAGCCTCAGTTGAATACCCAGAACCCACACGGTAAAGGGAGAGAAATAACTCTCCCAGGTTGTTCTCTGACCTCCATACATGCTTGTGTACATGTGTGCACACAAACACAAAATCCATACACACACCAATAAAAAATGTGAAGAAAGAACTTAAGAACTAGCCCATGAAGACAGGTGACTGTGCCCCTGCGGTTTGGGGCAGCAGTGGCAGTTGAACAGAAGGAGACTGGAGAGAGGGCACACACTGCTCTTGCAAAAGACCTGGGTTCTGTTCCAGCAGCCACATTGAGTGACTCCCAACCTCTTGTACCTCAGCTCTGGGAGGATCCAACAGCTCTGTACTCCTCAGGCACCTGCACTCATGAACATGTGTGTGCGCATACATACACACACACACACACACACAACACACACACACACACACACACACACACGCACGCACGCACAGAGACAGAGAGATAAATAAATAAAATCTTTAATACATACAAGGAGGGGGAGCGGGAAAGATGGTTCTGTGGGGAAGAGGACTAGCCATGCAACCATTAATTTGCCCTACAAATCTGAATTAGGATCTTTAGGGCCCACAAAGAAAGGCCAGCAGGGCCACACATGCTCCTGTGAAACAGTACTTTGAGGAGTCAAGACATGAGTACCAGTAAAACATGCCGGCCACCAGCCTACCTCCAGTTTCAATGAGAAACACTTTCTCCTAAAATGAGACAAACAAAAAGCAACGGAAGATGACAACTGACTGACATCAGCCCCCCCCACCCACCCACACACACACAATCAAGCACATTGTCTGAAAATGTTCTTCAAAATTTAATCCAACTTTGCTAAGTACTATTTAGAACTCTTTCTGCACATGATAGCAGATGCACAGCCTGCTTGGTACTTACATGTGACAGGAAATATTATTCACATGTGTAGCTGCAGAGACAGATATCAAAATGCAACTCTCAAGGGAGTGGCTTCTTCTCAAAAACAGGTAACTAATTAAACCTCCAACTCTCCAAACGTGCAGTTTTCCACATGTGGGAATATATTGGCAAGTGCCAAGGGATGGTTTACACACTTTCTTCGTGGATGTCTCCAGCACTCAAGAGAAATGCATTACAGATATAAACATTAGGAGACACCATTATGTCACCCCATTTAACTGTGCGGCTCTTGCATTGTTTGAAAAGAATAATTTGAAAAGAGCTATTTTTACGGGAAAATGAAGAGACCAGACAAGAAGAAGTATAAATAGAGCACTCAATGACATGCAAAATATCTTAATTGTTTTAGACAGGCTTTTGGAAAAGGAATTAAAGACTTCATCTAGAAAAATGATTTTCGTCAGCTCATTCTTGATTCTGTGCATTCCAGAGGACAGTTGATTTACGAATTCTGTGGCTTCACCAAGTACTTACTTTAAGTACCACATCCTGATGTTGTCAAGAACTATTTTGTACTATTTCATAATATTCTCAAGACACAATAACCATGTAACCAACAAGAATGAAACAAAAATGCTAACCCTCAAAGCCTCAAAGTACTTTTTATATTTTATTCTATATTTACAGGCAGAAGTCTTAAATGGCATAAAAAGAATTTATACCTTCTTGCATATTATCAAAATTTATGTTTTACACTGGACTGTACATAAATAAAACATTGAGATATAAAAGCAGATACTGCAACTTTTACATACTATGGCAACCAAGTTAAGAATATATATTATATACCCAACAAGGCTTGGGTATGCTTTAATCATTACAACAAATGGCTGCACAATAGTATCTAGTTGCTGATGATATAAGGCCAATAAAATTGAACCATGCCCCATGATTCCAATCTATGCAAGAAGACAGTCTTCAAGATTATTCCTGGAAATTGCTGTCTTTTAGATAGCATTGGTGTGACAGGGGAACTTCAGTGCTTTACTGCAATACTGAACAATCTCTGGGTGAGAGCACTTCGCAGAAGCCGGGCTAGAACAGCGAGAATCTACAAAGCCTTTGTTTAGGGATAGCTATCGTATAATGACATACGCTGCTAGTCCTAGCATTTGGGTGGATGCAAGAGGATAAGGACATCAAGTACAGCCTGAGCTTAAGACACCCTGTCAGAAAAACAAAGAAAAAATATAAGTTTTCCGATTGCAGTAAGGGCCCACCATATACGACTGGCCAGGGCACCGCAGGTTAGCCCAGATCTTGAGGTAATCCTGCTACCACTGGCTCCCAAGTGCTAGAAAGAGAGGTATGTATCACCAGTCCCAGCTACGTACCGCTCAGAGTCAGATTAGTGAATATACAAGCAAAACCAAACAAAATAAAAACATTCACTAGTGGTATTCACCAACAGAGCATCAATACAAAGTGTAAAAAGTCCTTCCACACCTGCCCCATTAAAGTAACCCAAGTCTGGGCCAGGCCTTACCTTGTTTTCTGCATAAGCAAGCCAGCGGCTCCCAAGAGCAATGGGATTCATGTTTGGCCCAGGACAAGGATAACAACCTGCAAGTTCCAAAGAGCATCATTAAGAAATTTTATAATAACTTTTTTTATTAATGCATCACTTCTTGACTAAAGAAAAATACAAAATTCAAGTGCTTAATTTTTTTAAAACCTCATGAAATTCAAATAATAGTATTCATTGTTTTGTTTTGTTTTGAGACAGGGTCTTTCTATGTACTCAGGGCTATCTTGGAACTCACTGTGTAAACCACGTTGGCTTAGAACTCATCTGACTGCCTCTCCCTCCTGTGTGCTGGGACCCAAGAAAGGCATGTGCCACCATGCCCAGCCCAGTATTCATTATCTGAATACTTAAGTGACCTATATATTTTCACTTCTCTGTTTACCTCCCTGATGCCACTGATGCAGGAATACCTACCTGGTAACCAATTTTTACTAACTACGCATTTATACTGTCATTCCTGTAGAACAAGATGAAGATAGAAGGGAATGACTTAAAGTTCTAAATTTGAAGTTCATAAATTTAAAAAGACTTTCTGGAGAGGACAGAAAGCATACAGTAGGTGCAGGAAGTTGATCAATTAAAACCACATACAAACATATCAGTAAGAAAATTATGCTCGCACAACGAAGGAAAAAGAAGTACAAAATAACATGGCCAATGAGCATAAAGAACCTTCAAAGGATACCTCAGCAGAAAGATTCTGGAAAACTAGATAATGCTATGTACTTATATTAACATTCCATTTCATTCTACTTGGTTCCAGTGCCAGCTATTAAAAGCAATAAATGGTACTACGATGTATTTATTATTTATCACTTTCTATACTCTTGGTTAGGTGTACAAGATGTTAAGGATTGTACCCGTCTCCTTACTATTGAATCTCTAGGGAACGGTGGTGTTGCTGGTATCATTGCTGAAGGCATATTATGCTGGCATACATGAGTGAGGGAGGGCATCCTGAAGACTGTAAAAAGACAACACACAATTCTCTACTCTGCAGTATGCATTACCTCACATTTGAGGTAGCTAACCTCCAGAATTAGCATCAAAGGCCAAATAGGGAGGTGGAGGCAGGAACATCAAGACTTACAGGACATGGCAAGACTAAAGAATGGCCTTGAGACCAGACAGAACTACTGTCTCAAAAAAAAAAATTTAATGCAAAATCTAAACAATCTAACTTCAAATTAGTTCTCGAAACTACTTCCACTCTATTAGATGCTCTTACATATTTTCTTTACACCTGTGATTTCAAGCAAAGGAAGACAAAGTACCTACTGGTTCTGTGTCCTTAGGAACTCAAGTGGACCTCAGGAATTACAGGATAGCGGAGTGTAAGCAAATTGTTTTCTGCTCACCCCATCACCAAAACTATATTCTACAGCTGGTATCGGCCACAAAACACCAGCACAACAGTATAAGTGTGACTCCTCTAATGATTAACTTTGACCTCCGGTAAACTCTAAAAACTAGCCAAGTGGTATAGAGGGTGGAAGACCTGAACATCTGTAATATTAAGAAGAATTCAAAGATGTTTACAAGCCATTTAACAAAGTAAGCAGAGGCAACTGAGCCTTAAGAAAACTCAGGCTTTCCAATATAAATGAAGATAGAATCCAAAAGCCCCACATCAACTCCTCTACCACGGCAGAAAATCTGCGGTGGCTCACACAGTTTCTGAGAACTGGGGAGGCTGGAGTAGCAGGCCTGCAGGGAGTTCAAGGCCAGGTTAGCCTAGCTTCTTGTATGAGGATAGAATTTGAAAGGCACAAGAAAGTTATAAAGTTTTGCCTGCCATCAGGCCAGAAAGTTGTTCTTAACAAAGACATAACTTGAACACATTTAGGTAAATAAGACTTCACTATTCTCACCCTGTAGCTATAAAGATCAGATTGGCCTAAAACTCTTAAGATCTGCCTGCCTCTATCTCCCATGAGCCATGATGGGGAGGCCCACAAAGGTTTCCTAGTGAGATCTGAGCTTGCTCAACCAGCAGGCTGCATTAGAGGATTGCTTTGGCCATGTGCGTGCGTGGTTACTAGGTGACTGGAAAGGTTTGCACTTGGCTGTGCTAAGGGGAGGTCTTTGCTCCACCCCTTGGTATTCCTAATAAAAAGCCCTTTAGGAGAGACAGAAAGAGCCGGTGGCTAAGGATCCAGGCCCTCCCAAGGCTATCCTATGTTTCTATCTGACTCTCTGCAATCTACATTTCCATCTAAATCTCTTATCCCTTCCTCCTCAAGAGTACACTGGGGAAAAGTGGGAGCTGGTCTCCCACACCGTGATAGGGTAAAGGTGAACAACACCACTACACACACATCACGCTGACCTCAGTCAGCTGATCTTTAACAAAGGTACCCAGGTAAGTCAATGGTGAAAGATGCCACATGATGCTGGACTCTGGCTTCACACCACATACAAAACGTTCTTCAGGGTTAGAGAGTTGGCTCAGCAGTTAAGAGCATTTGTTGTTCTTGCACAAGACCAGGGCTCCATACCATGTATCCACATGGCAGCTCTCACCCCTCTGTAACTCCAGTTACAGGGGATCTACAGCCCTCTTCTGAACCTCAAAGGCACCAGGCAAAACCCTCATACACATAAAAATAGCGACCCTAAAATTTTTTTAGTTCTTTCAGAATGGATAATTTAAAAGTATAACATGGAGCCAAGTTGTAGCACAGAATGGTAGTACAGATCTTTAACCCAACATTCAGGAGGCAAAGGCAGTGAATCTGTGAGTTCAAGGCAGATGGTCTACTGAGTGAGTACTAGGACAGCCAGAGCTACACAGAGAAACCTGGTCTTGAAAAACAAAACACCCAAAAAAGTACACGAGGGGCTATTCAAGGCCTCAGATTTGGTAAAACAGTTTCTTACACTGATAATACATAGGTCTGATTTAAAAAATGTTTTTTAAAAAGGACACCATCAAAACAAAAAGAAGAGCTGGAGAGATGGCTTGGTGGTCAAGAGCATTTGGTGTTCTTGCAGAGGACCTGGGTCCGGTACTCAGTATTCACGTGGCAGCTCACGACCACCTTTAAACTCTAGTTCCAGAGATTCGAAGCCCAGCTCTGGCATCTGTGTGCAGGAGGTACACATGTGAAAGATACACAGGTATAGGCAAAACACTCATGACACACTGTTTTTTTTTTTTTTTTTTTTTTTTTTTGGTTTTTCGAGACAGGGTTTCTCTGTGTAGCTTTGCGCCTTTCCTGGAACTCACTTGGTAGCCCAGGTTGGCCTCGAACTCACAGAGATCCGCCTGGCTCTGCCTCCCGAGTGCTGGGATTAAAGGCGTGCGCCACCACCGCCCGGCTTATGACACACTGTTTTTAAAAAGTAAAAAGACAACTAGCAGAATGGAGGAATTTTTGTAACCCATGAGAGAAAAGTGACCTATTTTAGAAAATTTTGACAACTCAATATTGAGATATTTTCCACTTAAAAATGAACTTAGATATACACTGGCAGGAAAAGTAATCAGTATCACTGGCCATCAAGAAAATATATATAGCCAGGCAGTGGTGGTGCACGCCTTTAATCCCAGCACTCGGGAGCCAGAGGCAAGTGGGTTTAAATAAGTTTAAAGCCAGCCTGATTTACAGACTGAATTCCAGGAGCGGCTCCAAAGCTACACAGAAAAATCCTGTCTCAAAAAAAAAAAAAAAAAAAAAAAAAAATTAAAAGAAAAAATGTATAATTACAAAAACATACAACCAAATGTTCATACCCAAAAGAACCGAAAATACATCCACATAAAAACTAGAATGTGTACTCAGTTTCATGTAAGCATCACCCATACATTCAAGAAGAATATATAAAGTAGTATTTGTTAACCAATTAAGAGATACATGTCTAATAACCATAAAATTTAGGATCATTACATAATGAAGAAATAAAACATGAACACTATGTGTGGTGATGCATGTCTATAATCCATTCTTCGGACACAGAGGCAGGAGGATAAGTATTTCAAAGTCAGCCTGAGATACATAAAACGCAGTCTAAACAAAAGAAGAGAGGGAAAAGGGGAAAGATGGACAGAGGGAAGGAGGGAGGGAGGGAGAGAATCGGGCAGGAAGGCAATGCAAGGGTCGGGAGGTGGAGGAATAGTGAAGGCTACAAACCGGGCTGAACACCATCTTTAAGTTCTGCTAGACACCGCTCAAAAAGACCACATGTTAGGGGAGAGGAAGAAAATCGGACACAACCCAGAAATGTGCACACAAACTTTACATAGCAATTTGAGGGGTTACTTAAACATCATGCAACTGATTAATAGCCTTTTAAGGTTTGACAAGCTTTGAAGAAATTTGCAATTATTTTTGTTCATTTTGCATATATGAAACATGAATTTCAGCACAATGCTATACAAAAAAATCAATAGTGGGAATCATGTGCAGGAAACAGAAAAGTCACAGTTTGGTTCACTGCACATGTACATACTTTTCTGCCCAGGGCCAGGAGACAGCAGAGCAGCCCTCTTTACCTTGTGACAAACCCAAAGCCATGGAGGTAAATTTAACATACAAACTGACCTAAATGATACAACCTCCAACCCTTTCTGCTGTATATTACAAACATGTGGGAGTGGTGGGTCCAAGCCAGCCTGGATAAACACCAAGGCATTGCTTTCCCAAAAGGAAAAGGAAAAAAAAAAAAGCAAGCAAAGCTGTTCTTACCCAAAATTTTAACTTTGCATTTTAAAGCTACTTTAAACTCATTTCCATGTGTTCCATGTGTTGTTGCTCATCATTAACATAAACAAAGAACAGACATTCTAACACTAATAACATTAGGACTGCACCAAATAACTTTCCTTCTCAAACTTAAAACACAGGCAGATGCACACACACAGCCTGTTTATCAGACACCGGGTCTCTCTGGAGACTCCATATCTGCCTTTCAACTTCAAAGGGTCCTTAAAATGACTGCTAATGACATCTATCAGTCTTTGTCTTTTGTTTGCCTACTCATACCTGGGTTTTGAATTTCCACACTGGACAGCTGCTCAAGACCGACTTTTCTGTACATCCGAACACAAAGGTGTCTCCTTTCTCGTCCTGTTGGATGCGCTCTGTTAACAGTTCTCTATCAGCTCCCTTTACCTGCTCCATCCACTCTTTGGCACAAATCCCTATGATGCCTGCTCTGATGGGCACAGCAGACTCGACTCATTTTACAATACTTTCATTGTATTCACACATAACAAGGCCTTCAGCTAAGAATGCATTATGCAAGAGCTTCCCATTCTACTTCAGAAGTTAAATGTCTACATGATCAAAACGACATCCTCATTAAGTGGAGATCTTGTGATTCTACACTGGGCATGATCCTACTTCTTTCAGCACTGGGTACCAGGCTGGGGTTGCAGCTGAGTTGGTAAAGAGCTTGCTTAGCCCATGCCAAACTATAGACTCAAGCAGCAGTGCAGAAAAAGCAGGCATGCGAGGGTTACAATCTTAGCAGTCCAGAGATGGAAGCATGTGGATACGGAATTCACTGTCATCCTGAGCTGCATGAAACTCTAGCTAACAAATGACCAGCCCCACTGGGTGTGAATAAACAGAGACAAGACACATGCTACAGGCAAATGAGCTGCCACAAGAGACATCATAGTATGCTAGTCTCCCAACTCCTCAGCCAACCTCTGTATCAGTCAAAATCCAAACACAGAAAAATGCTGAGATCCGAACCAACTCTGAATATAGCTAAAGGAATTAGCAGAAGGATGGTGCAGAAAATAGAGAAAAATCATCTTTACTAACACAATGGAGTAGCACTATTGCCACTTGACTAAGAACTGCGTCACACCAAATTTGGTTTGAAATGTTCTTTATTAGTAGGGGTGGTGTTTTAAGTTTTGTTATGTTTCCTTTGTTTGAGAGTCTCAATCTACAGCCAAGGCTGTCCTGGAACACTATGTAGCCCAGGCGTCAAATTCACAGCAGCCATCTTGTTTCAGCACCCAAAGTGCTAGGATTGCAAGTGGAAGCCACTAGACCTGGAATCATGACTGAGATTACTTGAGTAAAGCTGTAATTCAAGGATTCGGATTCTTGATGTGTATCATCAATCTTTCCAACTTCAAATCACTGGCACAAACTCAATCCCTCGAGTTCACAATTTAAATAACCAGTACTGAACACAACACTCCCTAGTGAAGTATGAAATAGACCCATCACTAGGACAAGGATGCATTTATTAATGACGCTCCACAGCACTGCAGTGAAAAACTACAAAAATCCTTATACACAGTAGGAAGCAAGAAATCACAGTTTTTATCGTTGTTTTCTAAACACCTGATGGGGTCTTTTGTTGGTTGGCTGATTGGTTTGGTTTGGTTTGGATATTTTACTTGGTTTTCAATACTGGGTATGGCCCCAGGGCCTCACACACTAAACAAGTGCCCTAATATATACATCAACAGCCCCTTTCTTCACTTTTGATTTTAAAGTTTCTCACTAAGCTGCCCACACCATCCTCCAGGCTCATCCTTCTGCATAGCTGTCAGGTATGAATTAATACACACCATTTGATGTGGGGTCTTCTGCAATCTCTACTAACAGAGGCATCCCCAGGCTTAAGAGCCGCTGCACCGATGCTCTGAGAGAGTGTGTGAGAATCCCCTCGGGACAGAACACACAACAATGCCTTAGCTATCGGCTGGATGCCACTTCACAAGGCAGAACCCCGGTGACACTCGCAGAACTTTCCTCCTCTCGTGAACAATTCACACAGCACGAGAGACACTAATACTGGAGGACACTCAAGGGCAAATATTTAGGAAGATACAGTAACAATGTCCCACAGAGACAGGCACACTGGGGGGGAGGGGAGACCCTGTAATGTTACCCTAGCACTCTGAGGCGAGGCAGAAGGACAGCAACTTTAATACCATCATGGGCTACAGAGTGCGAAAGACTGCTGAAAAGAAGCAGCCAGGACAAGACAGAAGGGAAAAGGCGGCAGGGGAGGACGAGATGGGGCAGGAGAGGGGAGTTAACAATGTGAATATGATACAAAGAAACTGCTCTCAAGTCCAAAGGGCAGGTCACTAACTCCCACTTCATCGGTGCATCCAAACTGTTGATAACTAACTCAGGCTAATCATTTGAATCTTTTATAATTAATGAAATTTTAATCTTAATGCCAATGCAATTCCAACAAGCCACCAACAGTAAGATTAATACACAAATCTCATTAATTTATTTTTGTATGTGTTGCTAGAACTATCAATAAAACACACCCAGATACAAATTCTTTAAAAAAAAAAAAAACAAAGGAAGAAGACAGAAAGTCAGGTAGGTGGGGGATAGGTGGGGAGGTTGAGGGGGGGGGTTGAGAGGTGGGGAGGCAGAGATAGGTGGGGAGGTAGGGATAGACTTATGAGGAATAGGGGAAAGGAGTGTATATTATGTTCAAAATACATTGTATAAAATTCTCAAAGAGCCAGGCCATGGTGGTGCACATCTTTAATCCCAGCACTAGGGAGGCAGAGGCAGGCGGATCCCTGTGAGTTCGAGGCCAGCCTGGACTACAAAGTGACTTCCAGGAAAGGCACAAAGCTACACAGAAAAATCCTATCCTACCAAAAAAATCTCAAAGAATAAAAATATTTTAGACTAGTATAAATAGATATTTAAGCTATTAGCGATTAGATAATAATGTCAAAATGATACATCTCAAACATTAACCCAGTTGTTAACTGCTTGTTATTCACTTTTAATATTTCCTATCCTGCCATTTACTAATAATGAGAAAAATAACAACTACTGACAAAAAAATTTCTTTAATACTCAAATTTCAAAACATAATTTGCATTTAAATAAACTCCTGCCAACAAATAATGGGACCACTAAGATGGCTCCATAATGAAGTGCATGGAACACAACCCTAAGATCCTGGTTAGGACCTCTAAAGCTCACAGAAAGGCAGAAGGAGAGAAGAAACTCATGGAAGCTGTTCTCTGACAAACAGACATGTGCCCTAGCTTGTGCATCCACAAACAAAAAGAAATAAAAATAAATAAATAAATAAAAAACAATGGGGGGAGCCAGGCAGCAGTAACATATATTTTTAATCCCAAAACTTGGAGGCAGAGCCAGGCAGATCTCTGTGACTTAGGCCATCCTGGACACAGTGAGTTCCATTACAGCCAGGGCTGCACAGAAACCCTGTCTCGAAAAAAAAAAAAAAAAAAAAAAAAAAAAACAGAGGGAAAAAAAGAACAAAAACAAAAAACACCACATTGGGGGACTGGAGAGATGGTTCACCATTTACTGTTCCTTATGAGGAAGCAGCTTTGGTTCCCACAACCCATGCCAGGTGGCTCCTAAGTGCCTGTAACTCCAGTTCCAGGGAACAGAGACCTCTTCTTGCATCTGAGTGCACCTACACATGTATTTTTTAAGGAAGAATAAACCTTTAAGAGACAACCAACCATGTTAGTCTCCACTACCACATTCTAATGTTCTGAGCTCCTAAATTGATAAAGTAACTACCAAGGAATATGGTTAGTTAAATGGGGTCACAACAGACACTTAACACTGTAGAGGACCTCACACCCTTATCAGTAATCAGTATCAAATAGCAAAGAAAACTGAAAAACAACAAAAATAAATAAAAACAACAGCTGAAATGGAATGGCAAATCCTCAGGATAGCTGACCCGTGGATGTGACTGAGATCCCACTGTGTTCTAACTAACTCATCTGCACCACACAGAAACTCACATGCTCCTGCTGCCTAAGCATAATGGGTGAATAACTCAGAGAAAAGGATTAAAGGCATGGGAGATGGGCTAGTCTTTCAGTTCTTCATGATCCACAAAATGTGAAACATGCACAGTACTGAATTATCATATTATATAGTATGGTGTGTAGTATAGGATGCACATAATCATCTGTAATATATAGCACAGCTGTAACAAAGAACTTGCCCTTATAGGAGAGAAATAATATCTACATCTACTACTACCTACTCAGTAAACATCTAAGTCCATATTGTAATTCTAGTTCATTTCAAAATGGAGGCCCATTAAGCTATTTCTGTAAAATATACATATCAGTCTCTTTGGGGGGGGGAAAGAGAACAAGTAGGGGAAAAAATATTATTTTACTGGGCTACAGGAAAATAAAATTAAAAAACTTCTGTGTCATGTCTGGAAAGATAGCTTAGCAGATAAGAGCACTGATTGCTCTTCCAGAGGACCTACATAGTGGCTCACAACTGTGTGTAACTACAGTTCCAGGGGACTTGACAGTCTTACACAGGCATACACACACAGTCAAAACACCAATGCACATCATATATATATATTATATTACATAATATAATATATAATAGTAAACAATTTAAAAAACAAAAGTCCTGTGTGTGTCCAGATTGACGAGCATTTCTGAACAGCTAAGGGACCCCTGCTGTCATTTCCAGATTGTCTCTGCCCTCTACAACTCAGCATGCCAAGACTGCGCATTCCAGCTCCTTAGAATTAATTAACTCACCCCTCACTTCCCTTCCTATCCCCATCCTCGGCCTCTCTACAAACCTTGCACTGAATTTGGGTTTCAACACTGGCTGGAACTAGATTCTGGGCGGGCTAAGTGCTGAGCTCCTGACAACAGTGAAAGTCATGGGAAAAAGGCAGGGACGCAGGTGAACTACTCCTCTGCATTTAAAATCCTTCCTAGAGCGCCATCCAATCACTCCTCTAAGTCCATGACATGCTAACTCATTTGACAACAGTTCCATGAAAAGGCTACAGGGAAGAGTGAGAGGCACTCAATTTGAGTGCATAAGGAAAACTCACGCTGTGGACAAAAATCAGAGCAAAGCGCACTGGCATGGTAAAATCCCTTCCTAAGGTTAGAAGCTACTAAGTGATGGCACCCATGAGAATAACGGGCAGAGACCACAGCTGAAACCCACTGCTGACAGCATCCATCCAGTCAGCAACAGAGACACAAACGCACATGACAGGAAGTAAAATGATTTGGTACATACTTGTGACAAAAAATTTTTTTGTGAAAGTACAGCTATCAAAGGCAGCGATTTTCTCCTGCAAGACTACGACGAGGATCCTAAAATTAGAGGGAAAAACCAGAATGGAAACAATGAGTGAGTGAGAAATTCTATTAATTGAATCATAAATAATTAAAATCATACTTTGAAAATAAAACATTTCTAGTACATAGGGTAGAAATATCTGACTCCAAAAGTCTGAGAATAAAAACAGTGAAATCTTCCATATAAACAAAGTGACAAATTCTAAAGCTGTAATGGACTCTGAACAGTTTCATTTTCATATTCTGAAATTAAACAGACGACATTAAGACTGGATAATATTAACCAGTTGGCTACTTACTAAAGAGAATGTTCAATGATATTAAATTAAATATAAATGGCTTTATGTAATCTATTACTTAAAAAGACTGCAGAATTTCTCAGCACACCCAACAAAATCTGAGACATTTGCCATTTAGCAAATGTCATTTCTAAATGACTCAATATATTAATATTTAGTTACAATCTCTATAAACAGTAATTTTAGAGAAAAAACTACAAATAATTAAGGAAATAATTTAGAACATACAGACTGTATAATTAAGCTATGATTGTAATACTCTAAAGTGAAATTCCTACAATACATCCCAAATATTGACTTATAGTTGACTATTTCTTGTAGAATAACCAATCCCACACTTAATGATTAGTTCAGTAAAACATCATCCTTATTACTAGATAATTCACATAGTTTTTTTAGAAGTTTTAGCAGGTATATCTGATTAACACATGCTAAAAACTGGTGGAGAAATCGTAAGATTTACTATGTAAGACACATCCTGCACCAAAGGAGTCTTGAAATGCAGAAAACTTCCATTTGCTGATGCAGAAGATATCTAAAGACTATAATCACTTCTATTACACTATTGCTATTATTATTCACTGCCTGTTGAGAACACCTCTATCCTTGGGTAGACTTTCTGTTGTTTCTAAGCAAATAATCTGTTGAATGTTCTATATGCACTGTGCATATCAGAGGCAGAGACAGTTTCCCCTTAAAGGAAACAAAAGGAAACTTTACACTCAACAGTAATAATGTGTGTCCTTCAATCTTCACAGTCCCAGCACCTTTACAGAAAATATCACCGTCTCTGTTGTTCCCTTACACATAATATCCATCATTAAAAAATCAAATAGTGGGGCATGCAAAAAAGAAAATATGGTCTATTGTTGAAGGTCAGTAGAAGCTTCCCCGGGTATCGTGAAGCATGCCTGTGATCCCAGCCACTCATAAGATAGAGGCGGCAGGAACAACAGCTTGAGACAATCCCAAACTATACATAGTGGAAGATCCTATCTGAAGAAAGTCAGCAATATTATACACACAAAGACAGACAGACAGACAGATACACATACATGATAAACAGAACTAAATAAAGAGTTATGAATTCTGAGTGAGGATTTTCAGGGCTTAGGTCTTCACTTTCCTTCTCTTAAATTAACTTCTAAAAATTCTTTCTGTGATGGAGATAACAGAAAACCTGCCCATATCTAACAGATACACTACTGTTGAGCTGTACAATGACCATTCATAATAAAAACTATAAAATCACAAGAGAAACTACAATAAGATCAAGTTAAATTACATGTAAATCAACATATATATAAAAACACAAATAATTCCAAAGTATCCTTTTTTTAAAAGTACCTTAAAACTATAAAATAGAAAAATACACAGAATATAAACAGTACCAAAAGAAAAATAAACACTACCAGCATACTAGTGACTACTCGTCACAAAAGACACTGCATGAAATAGCCTCAGAGTAAGAAAACATAAACATAACCACACATGTATGTGAGACCAGTAACAGAAACTCAAAATAAGCAAAAGGGCACTGGAAAAAAAAAAAAGTAGGCGGGGGTCGGAGGCTTTTTGCTTGGCACTTAGAGCACGTGCTGCAGAAGGATAAGGGCCTGAGTCTGGATTCCCCAAAACTCACGTGGCTATCTGTAATTTCAGCTTCATAGGGGAAGAGGAGATCCCCAGAGGGTGCTGACTACTGAGACTAGCCAGAACTGAGCGCTAGGTTTGATCCTGCCTCAATTAATAATGTGCAAAAATGTTGGTGGATGAGTCCTGACATCAACTTTAGGCCTCCACCTCCTTGACTACATGGGCACCTGGACACACACACACACACACACACATGCGTACATACATCCACACCATACACATATGAGATGCGGGGGAAGAGAGGCCTGTACCCAACAGTTGGAAGTGTGCCAGGAGTTGAGCACAGCCTGCCCTACACAGCAGGACCCTGTCTAAAAACACAAATGAAACAACTTGTGTCATGCATTCCCCCAACAAAAACTCCAAAAAAAAGAATCCAAGGTTAAAAATGAAACGGCTAGAACGATGGCAGAAAAGATGGGAATTCCCACCTTTGCCAGTCCATCTGTCACTGGACGCCCAACGTGTCACACAGACCAAACACAATACTACGGACAACTACTGCAACACTAAAATAACCCGATGGGCCAGTGTCAACAGACATGGGTTATCAAAACTATTCCAGGAAAATAGGATACCCTGGATATAATGCTAAACAATTTGTTGTTTGTTTTTTTTAAGTACTAAATAGCCCGGGTATCTGGTCCAGACTTGGCTCTGTTCCACCGCTCTACTTGCCTTTGTCCCCTGTAATACATTAGAAATTATGCATAGAGCCGGGAATGGGGGGGGGGGTTTGGAGGGAAAGGCTGGGGGGCAGGAGGAGGGAGGAGAAGGGAATCTGTGGTTGGTATGTAAAATGACTAGAAAATCTCTTAATAATAATAAAAAAAGAAATTACTGCATAGATATAGTTGATTTTCACCAAATAGTGACTAAATAATAACATCAAAATCATAACACTTGACACTATTAAAAAGTTCTTGGTTTTTCTTGTTTTTATTTTTGTGCTAGCCACACCCACACTCAAATCCAGATCTGGAGCCTAGGTTGTCTTTAAACAAGCAGTACCCATTCTCAGCCTCGCAAGTACTGGGTCCCCACGTCTCTAAAAAAATTCACTGAGTACAGTTCCTACACATCTTTCCTAATATTCTAATAGGTTCTGATTTTGGCTAGTATATTTCCATTTTATTTCTAATATTTACATATGTAAATGCTAAACTACTAATGTGCAGAATGTAATGCAGCCCATCCTCATGGAGTCCCTAGGGGGTAAGGACCTGTGGCTATACCATGACAAATGATGGATCTACCTGAGTCTCAGTGCTCGCAAATCAGTGAGAATCATTTTTCTTCCTACAGACTGAGAAAAAAAGCACCTCATCATAAACTAAATCTCCAGTGTGTATACAGCTCAGGGCTAGAAATGTTTTACATCTCCACGCAACAGTACGACAGGGGGCAAGGGAGAAAACTCTTAGGAAATCAGGTCAGGTGAGGGGGGAATGAAAAGGGCATGTGATCCCAGTTACTGTCGGCCACAGGAGAATTTAGAGCAGACGGGTGGTGTGATCAAGTCTGGCACTACACTAAAGTGGGTCTAGCCGGTGGAGAGCAGCAGTGAGGCAGTGCAGATAAAAGACAAGGACTGAACAGGGTGGAGGCAGGACCAGGAAAAATAATCAAATTCTACATGCAGTATGGAAGAAGAGGTGGGCAAAACATTTGGCAAATGATTTCTGAAGACCAACTCAGTGAGATGGGATGTGAAACCTGACCCATGAAAAATGGAATCATGGGAGCTAATGTTAACTGGAAAAGAGGGCAGGGCGTTCAATGGAGGACAAAAGAGAGCGCCTACTTTCAAATTTTGAAGTGAGGAAGTAGGTATACAATCAGAATGAAAAGATATGGATGGCAGCTAGGCCCATGGTCCAGGCTTATTATCCAAGGTAGTCAGGAGGCAGACATAGGAGAATAGGGTGTTCAAGCCTTGCCTAAGCTACACATTGAGCTCAGGGCCAATGGGGGCAACTTGAGGTTTGACCTGGACCCTAATGGCCTAGCATCTGGAGGCCATGTGTTTGACCCAAGCAGCAAAAATGAGTAAGAAGGGTATTAATGAACATGATAAGATCTTATGGAACCCAAGGAATCTGCCAGACATGTACAATTACCGGCACAATGAGAGAGGAAAACCGTTCATTCTCCAGGGAGGGGGAGTCGAGAATGGGAGCAAGCGCCTGGAATCGGGCACAAGCTGAAGGCTAGCTTGGGCTACAAAGTGAAACCTCATCTCCAAAGAGAACAGAATGAATCCGAAGTGAACTAGACAGCAAGGGTGGGCTGCAGAGGCACACAGCTTCAGTTCACAGCCACAGCTGTCCACTTCCACCACCTGGAACACGCTGCTCCTGCAGATGCCTGCATCAAGTTATTGTCACTGGTTTCAGTTTTTACCCTTTTAGGGACATGCCTGCAAATGCTTTTCTTCATGGGCTCTGTATATACAAATTTATGCTCCTAATGAAGTCTGTACATAGAACTCGCTTCCCACTAAAATGTCTGATACTCTTTCATTTACATAGATAGGGGCTCCGGGAACTTTTTTTAATATCTCTTGTGCATAATTTCTTCCTCTCTTTTGGTTTTATGAGATTGTCACATATCACAGACTACCCTCAAGCCACTACTTAGCTGAGGCTGGCCTTGAACTCCTAATCCTTCTGCTTCCATCTCTCAAGTTCTGGAATTACAAAGATGTGCCACCATGTCCGGAAAACTACATAATTTCTGCTGACCAATATTAAAGACTTCATTCTGCCAGGTGGTGGTGGCACACGCCTTTAATCCCAGCACTGAGGAGGCAGAGGCAGGCAAATCTCTGTAAATTCAAGGCCAGCCTGGTTTACAGAGTGAGATCCAGGACAGGAACAAAAAAAACTACACAGAGAAACCCTATCTCAAAAAAAAAAAAACAAAAAGACTTTATTCCTCCATTGAGGAATAAAATAAAATATTTACTTAGTACAGCCATTAGATGTGTTTGGTGTTTCCCATTATCAACATCTTTTAACATCAAGAAGGTGAACCCCTGAGCTCATTTGAAAATTTTACTCTAGGTGGCTTATGCTTACTTGTGTTTATTCACAGGACTGGCACGCCTGGCCTCTGCTCCCTTTCACACTGAGCGAAGTTTTTGAATAGAAGAGGGCTCCTTTCCCTGCCTCCTGTTGCCGCTAGCTGCAGCTCCTATTATCTCAGCCATCTCAAGGTCTGACTTTGACTTTGTGTCGGCCACCCCAGCATCGGATCCTTACATCGCCTTTCTCAGATCCACACGCTAACCCAAGTAAGGCGGCAAACAGGGAGGCCTGGCCTATGAGCTGCGGACTGCCACTCTCATGCTGCTCTAGTCATCCGATGTGCATGGTAAGCCTAACACTCAAGGCGGATGACTGAACTGTGAGGACAGAAAGCAATGTATAAAAGCATCTAAGAATGTTTTCCAGTCACAAGAGCTGCTTTGTGTAAGTTATCCAATTACTGAAATAACATCACAGAAAAACCACACTGGGGTCTTATCAGCAAAATCAAGTGGGGATAACAGGACATTCACAGAACTCCCTGAATAAACCTCCAAGTGTACAGCAACTCCCTACCTCAAGTTTGTAGATTCAGATATCTAGTCCACCCTCAACAGATTAGGAGCCCTCAGTGGAGCCTGCCCAGAATGACCCTCGACTTCGATGCTGTTACCTGAGAGGAGCAGGAGGGTCCTCTGAGTCACTGCTGCCACCCACCCTTGGTACACTTACTCGTGCTCAGAAAATTGTCTGCTGCACTTCAAAGGGGTTTGCACGAACATCTGTTCCTGCACATATCCCCACCCTCTGCACCATGTCATTTTCCTGCCATACAACTGCCAATCACTTCTTAGGATGGCCCTGGAACACTTGTTGCTGATCTCAAATTCACCATTATGCAGTTACAGGATTCGCTCCTGAACCATCATGCGCTTCAGCTACGGTGATTTGGTGCACTGCCTTTATAGATCTGTGCTTTCTGAAGAAAGGCAGATTCAGGTACAGCCGACCATGTGCATGTTGGGGCAACCAGAAGCTTTTCTATGAAGCTCTTAAACTTCTAAAACACACACATTTCAGTATTAATTTTTAAATGATATATAATTATTTACTTTGATGTCTTCTCTAACTTAAGCTCCGAAAACTATTTAAACACAAAAGTTTTGTTGCTACTTTGTGTGGATTTTTGTGGATTTATAATGTAAAGAAAGGGTAATCTGAAAGTCTTCTATTTAGAATGTGCTAATGTTGCTTTTTAATCAGTCTATTTGAGACAGGATGGGTGGTTTTCTGGGTAAACTATATTATCTACTGGATACAAACCATTCCACACACAGTTTCTAGGAAGTAGGGTGGACTCATTATACTGGCACTGGTTCATTAGTGTTTATTCTGCTTCTTACAACTTGCAGTGTGTTGTCCTTGAATTTGAATTTACCCACTAGTACCAAGTTCACACGTAATTTTCCCTTTTGTTTTCAGTGCTGAGAATTGAATTTAGGGGCTCTAACACACAAAAGAATTTCTCATGTCATGTGTGTGTATGTGTGTGTGTTTGTGTGTGTGTATGTGTACTTACTCGTTTTCATTTGTATGACTGTAGGTTGGCATGTACATATCACGACATGTGTGTGGATGCATGTGAAGACCAGAGGACAATCTCAGATGTCCTTGCTCATATTCCACCTCATCAGAGGCACCATGTGTTCCAGACTAGCTGGCCCCTGAGTTTCCGGGATCTGGTCCTACCTCCAACCTTGCCTTAGGAGTCCTGGGGTGACAGCCACCTCCAGTATTCCCTGGGTTCTGGGAATCAGAATTAAGTCCTGATGCTTGTTGCCCACCAGGAAAGGAACCTCTGCTCACAGAGCCGCTTCCCTGCCCTCATGTGTTTGTTCTTGGAGACAGAAGATTTACATCTTGTACCCAAGACACAATCAAGATATTTATCATCCTACAAATTCAGCTTCCTCTCCTGTGCAAGCCAAGTGATGCACAGACTAAGTTCCCAAGTCTTCCTTCTCTAGGAGCCCATAGGTAACATGTCATTATCACTAGAATTCAGGTAGCTTCATCTACATTTGAATATCTTCCCACAATTTGAAAGAAGGAAAATGGATCTAATCCCTGTTTGTTGTGAAATGTGAAGGGATAAAAATATACAACAACATTGGAGGCCAAATATGGTGTACATGCCTAAAATCCCAAAACGAGGGGGGGGGGGGGGCCTGAGCCAGGAGGAAAACAAGGTCAAAGCTAGCCTGGGAAACTTGTTGAGACTTTGCATCAAAATAGTGTAAAATGAGAGGCTGGGGATAGCCCAATAAGCCCGCCAACCAAATATTATTCCAAAATAATACTCAAGGTCTTAGACTGAAGTTTATTGGTCAGATGCTTGCCTAGCAACTTATGCAACAAGCCAGGCTTGACACTCAGCACTGAAAACGGAGAGCCGTATACCATTTCAATGCCTGGCTTTCCTGTATTCTCACAGCCTGTGCTCCTCTGTTTTGTTATGTAAATTCCATTCATATCTCACTACTGCTGAATCAACTCATGGGTAGGTCAGGAAAGCATTCCATGTGAAATCTTAACTTTTTGACTGGAAAGAAATTCAAACTTTTTCGAATGACTTGAAGTCACAAAATTGGTAGTGTTCCAAATGTCAAGGAGGCACATTACAATTTGAAAATAAATGCATGAAAACTACTTACCGCTTATTGCAATGAAGATCATAAATGGGTGTTTTAAACTGAATAGACTTCACCATTTCGCCAGTACGCAGTGAATACAGATCCACACAGCAGTACGGTGGTGTTGTCCTAAAAAACAAACACGACTTTAACAAAGGTGAAAAGAGCACAACACACATGTCCTTAGCACATGGCATTAAGAAATACATTCAAGCCGGGCAGTAGTGGCCCACCCCTTCATCCCAGCACTTGGGAGAGAGAGGCAAGCTTATCTCTGTGAGGCCAGCCTGGTCTACAGAGAGTTCCAGGACAGCCAGGGCTACACAGAGAAACCCTGCCTCGAAAAACAAAACCAAACAAAAAAGAAGAAAAGAAAGAAATTAAAAGGTTATCACACAAAATAAAAGTAATCCACCCAAGGCAACTCATTTTTAAAAACGTAGCATCAGGCCAAGCTGGGTGAGCCAAGCCTTTAATCCTGGCACTCATAAGGCAGAAAAAAATATTTCTTATAATGAACATGCCTAAAATCCCAACATGGGGAAGCAGGTAAATCTCTGTGAGTTCCAGGCCAGGGAAGGACACAGAATGAATGGAATGAAGAAGATGACGATTTTATAAACAAATTGGTAAACATGTTCATTATAAGAAATATTTTCTTAATCTTATTAAAGGAACAAAGAAGGGATCACGCCCACCAATACTAAAAATGTGTAGTAAGAGACTCGTGAGGCTGGAGAGATGGCTCAGAGGTTAAGAACACCGGCTGCTCTTTCGAAGGACCTGAGTTCAATTCCCAGCAACCACGTGGCAGCTCACAACTGTCTGTAACTCCAGGTGGTTCATACATGGACTGATCAAGGTCACCAGATACAAGGTATACATAAATTTACCATCAGAGCTTGGAAAATGAAGGAAAATGAAAAAGTTCAATTTTAAAATACCACACACAGCAGTGTTTAAGGATTCAGTTCACAATGCACAAAAATAACTGAAACAAGTTAAACCTTTGCACAGCTGAAGTCAAGCGTGGCAGTACACACCTGTAACCCTCCCACACGTGAGGAGTTCTAAGCCAGCCCGCTCAAAAATTAAGAGATTCCTTAATACACACGAACAGTTAAGGAGCTATATACTTTTCTGGCCAGTTAATATTTTTTATCGAAAGCATAATGCCATTAAATTTCAATGGTCTTTACTATATTTTCAAATTAACTAGGAAAGTACCATAGGTCTAAAAAGGTAAGAGCCAACTATTCTGTCCACAGTGTCTGCAACCTATTCTTAAGTGGGAAAAACTATGAAAATACCTGCATCTAAAGTTGTCCTCTGACCTTCACAAGCATTCTATGTGAAAACACAGGCCCAGCAAGTAAAGGCACTGGCCAGAAGGTTTAACAACCTGGGCTCCAACCCCAGGGTTCAGAGAGTGGGAGAGAACTACCTCCCAAATGGTCTCTGATTTCCACCTGTGTACACCCTAGGCCACAAGCAAGTCCAAACATTACTTATGTACACACAAATACAAAAAAATTAAAATTTAAAAACAAATATATTAATTTTTATAGCACAAAAATAAATCACAAAATGTGTCACACTGTAATGGCCCCCTCTCTGTGTAAAAATAAACAATTCAGTGACGGCCAGGGCCAGCGACACAGGGACACAGAGGACCAAGTAGACTGAGCTACCCCTGGTATTGGTGGTACTGCTGTTCTACCAGGACCGTGGAAGGCATTACCTTGCATATAGACAGAGTACCTGAAGATGGGAGAAAACTTTCTAAAATCTTGAAATTTAATTTCTAAAATTAACAAAATGCAAATTAACCGGATCTTCTGCTGCTAGGAGGCCAATTTAGCAAACAATGAAATGTAACAGGAAGGGGCAAACTCATCTCCAGTGAGGTGCTCATGACAGCGACTGCACTAGATAATCCAAGGGCTTCCATGGCCCAAGCACTTCCTGGGTGGAAAACACCATGAAGCCTCACTTCAATGCTACCTGAACTAAAAGGACATCACTATAAACAATGTACATATCGGGAAAACACCTTAGTTTAAAAAAAAAAAAAAAAAAAAAAAAAACAGTACTCCTTTAAGAGTTCTTACTAATTCATACATTTGTGAAGCAGCCAACATCTTCCTGCCCATGATGTAAGCAAGTGCTTGCAAGCATGCCCAGCCTTCTCTCTTTTGAAAAGCCGTGCCCATCTGCGTGGAGCACAGCAAGAGAGGCAGGATTTTGCTCTAAGGTAGCTAAAGAGAAAGCTTCCCATAAACCACCGGGTCCGCATGTCCCACAACTTGCCATACTACAAAACAAGCTTTGCTTTGTACTACGACACACGACGCATGCACCACAGAACACAATGCCATAACAAAGTTATATAGTTGTCTGGGTGCTACATAACTCAGATGGAGTGGCATGCCTATCTGTGTGCTTGCCACCAAAACAGAGCTATGACTTCACATCAGGATGAATCTGATTCTTTAAAACAGACAATTCCTACTACAAATTTAGAAACCAGAGAATTTAACTGAGTTCATTTCGAGTGAAAGGCTGCGTCTACAGGAAAAAGAAAAAGGTACAACTGAATTAGTAAATGAGTGTAAAAACCTCTGAATCGAGCCAAAGCATTATTTTTTAACACTTATCAAAAGAAACAATAAATGTAGATTATAATTTCTGTCATCAATACAGAAATAGATGTAATTCAGCTCAATTGACCGAGTCCTTATATAAGCGAGGTGTTTTATAGTAGGTTACAAAGCAAATGTGTCAAACAAACTTTTATACAATCTGTTAGCTGCTGTACACCTGACTCATATTCATAAAGGAAGTTATTAATATTTTATGAGAAAATTCCTAATTTTCATGTATTACAATAGCCAAAGGAATGGAATTTATATAGTCAACTCACTTCAGTGAGAATGGTTGATTACAACTATTTAAAGATCAAGGCTTTTTTTTTTCTTTTAATGAAAAAGCTTTCTTTAAAAGCAATTATAAACCACAAAACAACATGGATTCCAGGATGAGAGAATGCTGAAAATATAATGAATACAGAAGAATCACCAAGAAACTACCAACATTATCATTTAGATGAATCTATTGTTAGAAATTACATTAGTCAAACAAAAAGAGCTGTACTTATCCAAATCTTGTTTAACTCTAAATAATCAAGTATCTTAAACTCAGGCCTAAATTCTCAAATCTAGGCCTAATTACAGCTCATTCCCTCATAGACTTTCTTTCACATACTCCTTAATAACTAGGCATTACCACTATAACTTCTGTGTGCTGGCTAATTTTATGTCAACTTGACACAGGCTAGAGTCATTTAAAAGGAGGGAACCCCAATTGAGAAAATGCCTCTATAAGACTGGGCTGCAGACAAGCCTGTAGGGCATTTTCTTAATTAGTGATTGATGGAGAAGGGTCTAGGCCATTGTGGGTGGGGTCATCCTTGGGCTGGTTCAGAGGAATCCATGAAGATCAAGCCAGCAAGCAGCACTCCTCCATGGCCTCTACATCTGCTCCTATCTCCAGGTTCCAGCCATGTTTTGAGTTCCTGTCCTGATTTCCTTTGATGATGGACTACCATGTAAAAAAGTAAGCCAAATAGTGGGGTGTTGCTATGACAGACCTGACCATTTTGTTTTGGGGAGAATTGTGGAAGGTCTTTGGAACTGTGGGCTAAAATAGCCATTGACTGTTGAGAGCTCAGTAGGCTGCTCTGGAGGAGCCTGGAAGATTAGAATGTTGAGAACAGAGCAGACGATGGAGGCCTTGGGAAGGTTCAGAGGGAAGACTCTACTGGACCATTAGTGTGCAGAATCTGTGGTTCTGGTCAACTCAAGCTAAATAAACAGCTGTGATTAATAAGAAACCAGAGTCACTGAAGTAAAACCATTGCTTTACTGGGACAATTGATGGTGGTGGGGTGGAGGGAAGAAATCATCAGTGGTGATTAAGAAGAGACTAGCATCACTGAAGTAAAATGTTCTGGGAAGTGTTTCCTTAGAGTCAGCACACGGAGAGCAGCTGAGGCTTGGCACTGTGTGGGAGGGCTGGACTCCCTGAAAAAGGCCCAGGAGAGGCAATTGGTGAAAGTAAAATGGGGTGACAGCAAGAGCTCCCAGCATTTTGGAGATGCCAGTACCATGGGATGACCACCAAGACCAGCAGCAGCAGCAGTGGAGTGCAGACTGCCCCTAATCCAGAGAAACTGCCCAAGCCCTTTTGGAGGAGTCCATAAGATTCCAGATATTGGACATTGAGTGATTTACACTGTTCAATTTTGGCTTTGCTTTGTTCAGATGGTGAATGTGCCAAGGTTCCTCCCTCTTAAAGTAAGAAATATTTGGGTTATTTGTTATTTTATAGGAGTCCACAGTTGAAAGACTTTGAATTTTTAAAAGAGACATGGGATTTTTACAGAGACTGAACTTGTAGGGTGTAAAGACGATGGGACTTTTTGTAATATTTTATATTTGTGATATTAATTTGAGATCTTGAGAATGAACTAAAAGAAAAGGTTATATCTTTAAAAGTGCTGTGTTTCCCAACCTAAGACAGAGCACCTGTGTGGCCTGGGCAGGCATCTCCATGACGGGTAAAGTGACCTGCTGACTTCCCACGCAACCCAAGTCAGAAACTCATTTTAAATAAAAGGGGGGACAGTTTTGGGTAACTGTTGCCTTCCTTGCTGACCTTGACCTTGATATCCTCCCTATGCTAATTCCCTGCCAGGTTCCACCCTCCTGAATGCTTAAGGGAAGTTCCTTGTCTGTGTATCCTGAATAATGTACGTTAACAACTTAGATGCAAAATTGTAAAACATCATAGCGAACTTCTGCCCTCCAGGGTTCTCCCATTGTGCTGTAAGCCAGCATTTAAGACCTCCTCCCTCCTTCAATAAATGACATTCGGTATTTAAATTAATATATATATATATATATATATATTATATATACATAGTGCGAATATAATCTATGAATACCACAAATGTAATTAATATCATGAACATAATGAATATCATGAGTGTAATTTAAAAAATAAAAATAAAGTGTGTTTCAAGTTGACAAGGTCTTGCCTGCTTTTTGGTTTGTTTCTGTTTTTTTGTTGTTGTTGTTTTGGTTTTTTGTGTGTGTGTGTGTGTGTGTGTGTGTGTGTGGTTTTTTGGGGGGTTTTTTTGTTTTTTTTTTTCCTCCTTGCAAAATAATGAACCAAGGTTTTTTTGTGTAGCCCTGGCTGTCCTGGAACTCAATCTGTAAACCAGGCTGACCTCAAACTCACAGAGATCTAGCTCTACCTCCCCAGTACTGGAATTAGAGGCATGTGCAACCACTGCCCAGCTTTCAATTGTGGTGTTTTCATCACAGCAATAGAAACCCTAACTGAGATCATTAGAGAGGGAAAGCTGCCCCAGTCCCCTACAAGAGGCAACACTTGGGAGAGCAGGCCCTGCACCTCACCTGGGCAGCACAATAGAGACAGTCCTGTTGGCAGAGGTGTGGATGAGTCAGCCCCAAAGCTGTGAGCATAGGAGAGCTGTCCCCATGTGGCAGCATGGGCAGCGCAGAGATGCCTTCCCCTGCTCCAACCATCACTGCATGAGGCAGGCAGGTGGGAGAGCTGGCCCTGAGTTCCTAAGAGCAGGAGAGTTGTTCCTGTCCCTCATCAGCTGCAGCACTCAAAGAGTGGCCCCTACACCATGCCTTAACGAAATCAAAGCAGGCCCCGCTGCTGAACTAGCCAGGGCAGTGCAGGAGAGCTCAGCTGGTGGTGAGGACAAGGGACAGCTGGTGTTTGACCAGCCCTGCAACTACCAACCTAGGCCCAGAACAAGAGTTATGAGTTGGCCCACCCAAACATCTGCTCTATCTGTGATTGCTGAAGGGACCGGGCCTGCAGATGCAGGATCTCCACTACACAGGGCAACAGCAAGATAACCAAGAGGAGCTTCAGTGAGGGTCGAACATCGATAGTGAAGCAGAAACCAGAGGCCTCGAACCAGACCCATGACTCTTTGCAATGAGCAGTTGCAAGTAAACATATATGGATAAAAGGGTTAATTAAGTGATTGACTGTGTCACACTACAGCTTCCATGACAACACTAATTTTTGTTGTTGTTTTTCTTTCTCTTAAATTTTATTTATTTATTTTTATTTTTATTTTTTGGTAGGGGAGGATACAAGGGCAGAGGGCAGATAGGAAGGGGTGGGGAAATGAATGGGATGGAGATGCATGATGTGAAAGACACAAAAAATAAAAGGAGATTAAAAAACTGGGATATAAATAGCAGTGATGGTTACATGCTACTGTGAAAAATTTAAAATGACTGTGTTGTAAACTTACCAATTCAATGATAATCTTGTTAAGTACATTTTAATACAATAAAAACAAAGCAATTAAAAAATAAAAAAGAAAAACTAACTTAGACACTGTTACCAATCATTAACTAGCAGCATTTGTTATAACAGGCGATCTCTGGAAAAGAATGGTAACTAGCCCAGAAGCCCGGCATGGTGGAACTGTCTGTATTTCCAGAACTTGGGAGGTTAAGATAACCTGGAAATCAGTATCAGCCTGGGCACAGAATAAGCTGCAGATCAGTTTGGGCTTAAGTGAGATCCTGCCTCAAAACACTATGTATGAATGGATAGAGAAAAATCATATTTTTGAATGAACTAGCCAAAGATCCTGTCTCAAAACAGTAAGTCAGATACAATGTCACTCTCACTACATTCCTTGTTAATTTTAAAGTAAAAAAAAAAAAACTCTCAAGAGAAACTGGAATTCTGGTCTATGAGTGGTGGAGAAATGGCCTCCACATGATTCTATAAAGAGTGCCTGGTTCCTAACTTATGCTATATATAGCTCAAGCACATGTACCACCTACATGTGTGTACATGTATGTGCACTTGCATATGGAAACAAAAGGTCAATGTTGGATGTCTACCTTAATCATCCTCCCCATTATTTTAAGGAACGGGCCTTTCAATGAAACTACTGCTCACCAAATTGGCCAACTTACGCAGTAAGCACCAAGGATATGCCTGCCTCTGCATCTCACCCCCAGCACTTCACCTTTTACATGGGTGCTGTGGGTCCGAACTCAGGTTTTCACATTTACACAAGCATGCAGTTTTCCTATTCAGCCATCTCCACGAGCCTGTGGTGTGAAAGCTGTGGGGTCTGCATTGGAATCGAGTCACTAGCAGGTGTGCCTTTGAAGGTTATCCCTCACCCTGATTCTGGCCTGTAGTCTCGGCTCCCTGGTGGTCAGCTGCCATGTGAAGACCCACATGCTCCCATCACAGACACTCCTGGCACCACAGATGTGCCACTATACCATGCATTCCCTGCCAGAGGGACTGAAATCCCTCAGATGACATGAGCCTTTAAGCAGCTGCCAACAGGTGTTGTGCAAAAGCAGCTACCACAGGTGGGAAATGGAAATGGCGTGCTGCCTTTGGGAAATCAGGTCGACAAACCCTGAAAAAGTAAAAGAGTATTACCTATGATGCAAGGACTCCACTCCTAGGCAAACACCCAAGAGAAGTGAAAGCATATGTCTGTGCAAAAGCTGATCCATCAAAGCTCACAACAGCATTTTTTTAATAACTGAAGCACACGTATGCCCACAACACACAGATCAGCCGTGGGGTAAGCACAGAAAAAGACTATTCTGCTGCAAAGTACTGACATGATCTGCCATGTGGATGAACCTCAAAGACATTATGCTAAGTAAAAGAAGCAGAGACGCAAATAGTCTCATCGTGTAGAAATCCATTTGTCTAAGATATCCTGAATAGGTAAATCCATGGAGACAAAACAGATTTCTGGCTGCCTGGGTTAGAGGGAGGAGGAAATGGGGATTGACAGCCTAATGGGTGTGTTTTCCTTCACTGTGTGGAAAATGGGTTGGAACCAGATAACAGGTAACTGTTCTGCAACATTTCCAATGAACTACAATTTAGCAGGGTATGTTTTGTTTTATGAATTCACTTCAATTGTAACAAAGGAAGGCAGGCAGCATGCATGCCAAACAGATTAATAGAAAGTAAATAAGCCACAGAACTAATCAAAGCAGCAGAGATGGGGTGGGAACCTAATGGCAAGTGGTTCAATACTATGTAAGACACAGACAACCTAACTGCAAATGGGCCAAACAACAGAGCTGCAGGACACGTGCGGCAAATGCTGGAAAGTGAAAGTGACGTGAACATACAGGATTTCAACATGCCAGTCAGGAGACAGAAAAGGAGACACAGGAGTATGGAGGAGGCAGCAAAAGGATTCATGAAAAGCCATATGGAAACTTTAAACCTTTTTTTTAAAATTTGGTTTTTCAAGACAGGGTTTCTCTGGGTAGTTTTGAAGCCTGTCCTGGAACTCCCTCTGTAGACCAGGCTGGCCTGGAACTCACAGAGATCCACCTGCCTCTGCCTCCCAAGTGCTGGGATTAAAGGCATGCATCTCCACTACTGGGTTTAAACCTTAAAACTTAAATACAAGAGGGGGACATAGTAGCATACCCCTTTAATCCAAGCACTCAGGAGTCAGGCAGCCAGACCTCTAAGAGTTTGAGTGACACCAAGAGCAATAGAATACATGCATAACTAAATGAGAAGAGTTAGAACACACATGATATGAAAGAGAGCAGGGATAAACTTCTGCTTAAAGGTTTCAGCAGGGATGGGCCAGAGGAGTGAGCAGTGATCCAGAAGTGGAACCCTGCCTGCATGAGTGGACAATGTTGCTCCCATAAGACAAGGTTTATTAAATGAATATCACAGGACTGTGGGAGGCCAGCTCCCACCTTTTAAAGGGTTCCTATGAGGAGAGAGAGATAAGAAACTTTTAGATAGAAAGATAGCAGAGAGGATAAAGACAGAAACACAGGATAGCATTGGGAGGACCTAGATCAAAATCCACCATCCCCTTCTCTCTCTTCAAAAGGGCTTTTGGAGACAGGGTTTCTCTGTGTAGCTTTGCGCCTTTCCTGGAACTCACTCTATAGCCCAGGCTGGACTCAAACTCACAGAGATCCGCCTGGCTCTGCCTCCCAAGTGCTGGGATTAAAGGCGTGCACCACCATCGCCCAGCCAAGAAGGATATATTATTACCTGAGTAAATCTAAAACTAAGAAATGACAAAGACAGTTGGCTGCCAGGACAGTTACCCAAGGCACCTCTGTAATGTTGGGGCGTCCATCATCAGCCTGCAGGCCTCAAACATCTGACAGATTTTTCTGTGAAACAGGATTTTTGAGGGACTGTCCCACCTTGTCTTGGAGAAATTTAGCAGTCACTTTCTTTTCCTGCTCTACCAATCTGGACAGCAGACTGTCAGCAGTCAAGGCAAGGGCAGTTTCTTGCCCAGTGGCTAACTTTTGCCACAAAGAAAGTGAACTCCATATGGAGGTTCTACGATGCCCATCATCTTCTCTGAATTAGATTGGTGCTGCCAGGAGCAGACACATCTCACTATCATGAAAAGCTTTATGTTCCTTTAATGACATAGATCATAGAGCTCTGAAGTGTTTGAAGACCATATATCTATCTAAATATACCTGTTTATGACCTTGAAAACATATCTAAAATGACTATAAGTTTGACTATTATAAATGACTATCAATCTGTATTTTTAATTATACATTACATCTTAAATGAGCTGCATAAGCACAATAACCTAAAACAAGAGTAGAAACACACATATAGTATAACAGAAATAACTTTAAATTTGTATCAATAAACTAAAATCCATACCAATGTAAAATATTTTGAGATTAACAGCTGTTTTTAGATTAAAGTATATTCAATAATCTACCCTTTTTTTTTTTTTTTTTTTTTTTTTTTTTGGTTTTTCGAGACAGGGTTTCTCTGTGTAGCTTTGCGCCTTTCCTGGATCTCACTTGGTAGCCCAGGCTGACCTCGAACTCACAGAGATCCGCCTGGCTCTGCCTCCCGAGTGCTGGGATTAAAGGCGTGCGCCACCACCACCCTGCCTAATCTACCCTTTTATCTCATCCTTTCTATATACTGTCCCCCTTTTTTCCTTTAGAAAGAGATCTTTGAAATTAATTCCTTTGTTTAGCTTTTTTCCTGACTATGACTCAATAACAATTTGTAACCAATCCTCCCTAAATGATGACAAACATCAATAACCAGTCATTTGGAAATGTGGACATCACTCTCTAGACTACTTCCTGCTTTTTGTGGGTGTTATTATATTTGGGGGACCCTTGAAAAAACTGGGATAATAATGAAGTCCCAGCTGGAGTAATCAGCCAGCAGCTTTGAAACTGTTTTGGATGCTAGATTCTGAGGAGACTATAACAGAGGCATTTTGAGATCCTGGATCACCTGGGCCATTCGTTTCCATTGGTATCTGATCCCCCTTGCTCTGAAAATATATAAACTTTTCAAGGTAATAAGTATAGAATATGTGATGTGTACAAGTTAGCTAAAGATGATTTTTTTGTTTTATGTTTGAGCAAGTAAAATATACATTATTTGTCTTATACTTCTTTTAGTTTTTTTTTCATGTCTGTAGACAGGATTTCAGGGTGTCTTAACTGTCAAACCTAATTTTCTTTATCGCTCTCTAATGAATCCACACTCTCTAATTTCCTGTGGAAATTAAAGCATAACCTCTCCCCCAAATCAATACTTAAATTTTGAAGTCAAGACATTTTAAAAATATATAGGTTGCATTAATCAAGCTGCATTTATAATCAAATGTCTCTGAGCAGCTATCACTCCTTTCTCAGCAGCCAAAAAATTAAAAGACAACATAATAACATATACTATTCAGAGTCTGTATATTTTCTGTCTTTATATTTTTATTACTCTATTCCTTTTTTGAGAACTTTATCATTTTAATCTAAGACTGTATATATTCTTTTTCTTTTCTCTCCCAAGCCTATGTATATTTTTAAACACACTGTGACTGTCTAAAGGCTCTTTTCATCTGAATCTGTCCTTACTGAGCATCTGCGACCTTTTCTGTCTGCATGAGCAAAACCTACACTCATGATGGGGCTTAGTCCATGGCAGGCTGACGGGATCTGCTCTGGTGGCGGCTCAAGCCTGCAGGCAGTGCCAGGAGATGCCTCTCTGTACCACAGCTGGCAAGAGAGACATAAGACTAGGAAGCTGTTCTTGGCTCCATTTTAGAACCTTTTTTTTTTTTAAAGCTTTCTCAGGTTTTATGTGGAAATTCTTGCTCCATGTTGTGTACCAGGTTGAAGCCTTATCTAATTATTATTTATCAACAAAAGATCAGAAAAAATATTAAAATTAAAAAATATTAAAATCAGATATTGGGGGTAAGAATCTGAAAGATCAGAGAAGCATGGAATCAGCCAAGAGTGACTTCCTCCCTCTTCAGTTCTTTCCCCCAAAGCAGCTGAGATCCTCTCTCAGCCATGCCTTATCACTTCCTACCTCCAATCTGTCTACAATCCTCCAAACCTCTAGCTCCACCCTCTGACTCCAAGCAAGCTTTATTTGTCAGAACACAATCAAAAAATCACACAACAGACACCACCCACTTTGGCTCCATTACATAAAGAAATCAATCTCAAAAAACCAGGAAACTTACTTCCTGCTTGCTAGCTTGAATCCTGTTAGACTATGCAGTCTGCTGAGGGAGAAAAGACATCAGCACCAGACCTTGCTGCAGTACTAACCTACCAGGAAAGATATGTCCACTGGCACAATGGTGGCTGACTGTTAGATAGCAACCAACCACTTTCTGATTGAATTTGAAATCTGTTCCACAGGAGTGAATTCATGCTGGAACTGCAGATCTGGTCAACAGTCCATGGCCATAAAGGTGCTAGGATAGAACCAACTACTGTCTGTGCTGTGTCATCAACTGCCTTCTAAACACTTTGCTTTGCAAGTTTTCAACAGACAGTGCTCTTGGGATTAAAGGCGTGTGACTCCCAAGTACTAGGGTTAAAGGTGTGTGCCACCACTACCTGGCTCTGTTTCTCTTTCAGACTGGATTAATCTCGTGTAGTCTGGGGTGCCTTTGAACTCACAGAGTTTGCTTCCTGAGTGCTCACCTCAACTGCTGACAGTACGCTGTTCAAATAGACAAGCAAGATACAAAAGAAAGGACTGCCAAACTTTGCCAAGACAAGGTAGAAGGCCCTTCAGAATATCTTGCTTCATAGAAAAGTCTGTCAGATATGCCAGGCCTGCAGACCGAAGATGGATGCCCCAACATTACAGAGGAACCCTGGGTAACTGTCCAGGCAGTCAGCTGTTTCTGTCGTTCCTTACATTTTTTGGAAGTCGCTTGCCTGCAATTCCTGTTTACTTAGGTAATATTATTTCCTTCTTGGGTCTCTGAAGTAGTTGAAGACTATATAGTTATAGTTATAGTCTCATACTTTAAAAGGCTATAATGAAATGTGTTTAAATGTTGGTAATAACTTGCCTATGCTACACTATTGTTACTCAGTCAGAATCGTCCAAGGCTTTGTTAACACACTAAAAACAAATGTCCCTGAGCTGTCTTGCATCACTGAAGACATTTTTTTCCTATGTTCTCATTTACTGTGACAGTAAAGGACAATGTCCAAAGTAAAGGAGCCATGTCACTAAGCAATTTCTCCTTATTTGTTATTTATCCTGGGGTGCCAGGAACTGAACCTGGAGCCTAGAACTCACTGGGCAAGAGCTCAGTCAGCTAAGTCAGACTCACCCCCAGTGAACAATTTTAGTTCAAAGTTACCTTACTTTTTGAAAGTCTCACCAGTAATCTATTATGTGTGAATTGGAGTTAAAAGATTCAATGATTTTATCAAATATATATGAAGATAACATTTGGGTAAGTTTTATACACTATTAAATACTGACTAATTTTCAGTTAAAAAAAAATACAGATTGTAGTGAGGCTTAAGTAGCCAAACTGGGAAAAGATCCAAGGCTGGGAGTTAAACAGGAGTTTAAGTTCTGTGCACTGTATACCGACCATTCTTGTGTAATGATTTTATCTGGAAGGCTTGACAGTCTATTTTCTAGGTCATGAACTAGACTTTTAGAATCCACAGAGCAAGGAATCACTAGCCTCTGTAACCTTTATGTATGGGGCTGAGGACCTCGGCATTTTTTATTGTAATGAGGCTAGCCATGGTAACTAATAATCTTCTGAATTTAAATACCACCCAAAGAGGGAGCAGAAGACAGATGTAAATGATGCTTAAAGCCTGAGCAGGTAAGACAGCTCAGGAAGCGAAGCACTCGCCACGAAACCTGACGATTCACGACAATGCCTGCGACCCACATGGCAGAAGTTGTCTTCTGCCCCCACTTGTGTCCTAAGGCACATCTGCACCCACATGTGTGCACATACAATTAGTGGGCAGAGAGATAAAAAAAAAAATAGATAATTTAAAACTTCAAGGGAAATTGGAATTACAACTCATTGAATATTAAATTAAATATAAAATATTTCAATTTTATCTCAAGTCTACTTTTTAATTATTTGAACACCATGACACTTGCATTCAGGTGTCATGAGAGTCACAATCGTCCTAAACTGGACAAGTTTTCAAAACATCTTTTTTAACAAAATGGAATACAATGACTGTCATGTCAATGCCAAGTGAAATATGGCTTTTATGATTTCAAAATCCTAAACATTAATACCATTTCCTTTACAAAGACCATTTTTGTTTTCATGATATTTAACAGATTGAAACAAAACTGGGAAAAGTGCAACAAAGTATCTGAGAAAGTGACATTTTCCAAGATGTGCAATGCTTAAGAAAAATACAAAAAGAGCAAAGATATTTAAAATCTACCAAGAATTGTCAGAAGCATGGAAACACTTATTTTTAAATAGGAAAAAGCTGCACAATCTTCAACATGTGTTGCTAAATCTAAGCCCTTAAATGTAAGAGGGAAATTTTGATAGCATTATAGTATTGTATTCTTATTCAGAGCTTGAAGAACAAAAGCCTGTTGGTCTCCTTCTTTATTAACTAGTATTTAAAAAAAAAGAAGAAAGAAAATGGAAACTTAGCCATATTAAAAGCTAAAGCTGTGATTAGCCTACTTAGTAACTCTTTATTCTCTCTGAATAAACCCTGGTGACTAAACTTTCTACCATTTCCTCATCTTGAAAACGTGCTAACAAGGATGCTGTCACAAGGAGGGGTCCAGTCATGGAGTGGCCATCTGCACACACAACACAGTCTCCACATACAAACAGGAGGGGTGTTAGAAAGGAAGCCAGAGCCAAGATATTCTTTGTTTGATTTTGTTTTGAGAAAGTTCACTGAGTGCTGGGATTAAAGGCCTTGACCACCACACCTGGATTCTGATACTTTGATCCTTACAACAACCTGGTGCCTAAGATGGAAAATACCACACCACAAAAGGTTACCAACAAACATATATAATTTTTAAAAATATAAAAATTGGGGGCTAGAGATGGTCCATTGGAAAAGAGCTTGTTCCACATCCAGAGGACCTGAGTTCAGTTCCCAGCAACCACATGATAGCTCACAACCACCCGTAACTCCTGTTCCAGGGGATTTCAACACCCTCTTCTGGCTTTCCCAAATGCTGCACTCACATGTACATACATGCAGATATATACATGAATAAATAATAAGTTGTAAGAGTATAAAGAGTAAATTCTCGTTATGAGGTGCAAGTAAAGTGCTTCTCTTACACAGCAGGAAAGAGCAAACAGTAGTAATTAAGACGATGCCATTATAACTACACCACCAACACTTAGTTTTTCTGCTTTCCCAAATCCGTGAGTCCATCTAAAAGCATCACATAATAAACCACAATTCCGTATCAAGGAGGATACCCATGAACAGTGCTGAAAATGCCTACTGATGCAAAGTCCCAACATTCGTAAGAGCCATGGGGAGAGATGGAGCTGTTCCACCAAATGACTGCTACCAAAATGGACAGGTTCTCTCATGCAGAATTTATTAAAACATTCTTAGTGACAGGAAGGATGTAATCAAACTTTTGTACATTTATCAGACTTACAGGGCCTACACTAAATGAGAAGCTTCCAGAAGGCAGGGGTCAGTGTTCTTTGTTGGGCATGGCATTGCTCACTGCAAGGATGAAGGATGATTTATGTAGGTTGGAAGGATTAATGTGAAGTATTTCTTAGAAGACAAGCTGCTGCATCTGACATAGTTCTGGGGGGTGACATGCCACTCCACTCCATTCTAACTCACAGAATGTGTACCAGCAAGAGGGTGTCCTGCTGTGAATACAGAAGACATGCCAATGGAGGCTTGGGAGATGGCCCGCAGAGGGCTGGAGACAGGCTTGCCTACAGACTGGTCAGGTGGAGGCGGCTTCTCCATTAGGGCCCCTCTTCCCACATGGCCCAAGCTTATGTCGAGCTGACAAAGCTGACCAGCACAACATTCCAGTCACTTTTTCTGAGATTTTGAAACTGCTTTTCAAAGAAATCTCTCTTTCTGCTGGGCATGGTAGGACCTGCCTGAAAGAGCATCAATGACACTGGGCTGGGCATCCCCGGTACAGACCATCCTGAGCTAACTAACCAGCAGACACTCCCTCAAAGCAACAGTAAAGACAAAACGTCCTTTAAAGGTCTATTTTACCGTTTACCTTAGAAAGAACTGATGAACACAGGAAACCGGGACAGCTACTCCGTAAGTTTCCATTTCTGGAACACACACCTGATATTTCAAATCCTCTCTTGGTGACCCTGGCTCCATGAAGTCTTCTGACACTCTCTACTCCTTTGAGTTAATCATGAAAACTGTGTATTTGAATGGCCCCAGATGTCACTATAAAGTACTTACATGTATTATCTCATTTAATCCTTACCAAAATTTAAAATGTAGTAAAAATTTATAGAAGAAAGTTTCTTTTTAAATATCCGATTCAATCTTCATCATAAAGGACTGTGATCTATAACACTCCATATCAAATATCAAGGAATCTACTTCTGATAAAACAAAGATGTCAGTTCCTCAACATGGACTGTTATTTAAATTGCTGATATCCATTTACTGGAGACAGACAGAGCAGAGAACTCATTCATAAAAAGAATGAAGTTGCTGCACAGTGATGGCACTCACTTTTAATCCCAGCACTGGAGACAGAGGCAGGCGAACCAACCTGGTCTACAGAGTGAGTTCTAGGGCAATAAAGGATACACAGAGAAAACCCTGTCTTGAAAAGCCAAAAAGAAAAAAACCTGAAGTTGTAGATCATGCATGAAGGTGAATGCCTATAATCCTAGAACTTGATAGGCTGAGTCAGGAGGCTTGCTCTAAGTTTGGGGCTACCCTGAGCTATATAACAAGTACTAGACCATCCACAGCTACAGAAAAGAAGGGAACTACAACCCTGATTTCCTTAGTATCAAGCTTCCAAATAACTAGAGGAAACTCACACAGGTGCCGGAGAGTCAGGTAGCAAAAGATGACAATGAACAACAGTTAATACTGTATTGTAATTTAAATGTGGGATACTCAAATCTTACTTGGCTAAATTCCTTCATTAAACAAAGTAAATTTACACTAGTAATAGAATTATTAATTAGTAAACTGTTCTACAGATATGCCCACAAACAAAACTGATCAAGGAAATTCTTCAATTGAGACTCCTTCTTCCTAAATAAAATGAACCAATACAACGCATCAATTAGAAATTTCTATTAGAACGCTCACTTCAGCAGCACATAACACTTTTTAATTTATTTTTTTGGTTTTTTTCACATATACTTTTTTAAAAGGTAGAAACATAGAAAACTCTATTCCATTTTCCCATTCTACTTGTAAATTCTGGTGGACAACAAAATATGGAAAACCAGTAGCAGGGAGATAGAATAAAAAAGAAAAAGATGGATGTGACTCAGCAACCAAGGGCACACATGGGATAGGAGTTGAATTCCCAGCACTCACTGGAGGCACACAACCACCTGTAAATCCAGTCCCAGAGATCCGACACCTTCTTCTGGCCTCTTGGAGCATGAGGCATACGTGTGGTCCACAAGCATACATGCAGACAAAGTGTCATACATGTCATAAAATAAAAATAATCTGGACTTGGAATCCCAACACTTAGGAGACTAAAGCACAAGAATCATGATGGGTCTGAGGTGGCCTAGGCTACTGGTAAGATATCCCAGTCTGTGAAGGTAATTGCCAAAAGACTTACTGGCTATGTTCGACCCCCAGAATGTACAGGTGGTGTGTGAGAACCCACCTCCAGACATCTTCACAACTAAGAAAGGAATTCCAGAACCAGGAATGTAAGCCAGCAATGGCCTAGCATGCATCCACTAAGTCAGCGGTTCTCAACCTTCCTAATGCTGTGACACTTTAATAGTTCATCATGTTGTAGGGATCCCCCCCCCATAAACTTATCTCATTGCTACTTCATAACTGTAATTTTGCTACTGTTATGAATCATAATATAAATATCTGATATGTAGGATGTCTGATATTTGACCCCCAAAAGAACTGCAACCCACAGGTTGAGAAATGCTGTACTAAGACATGATGACTGCCTCAGTTTAAGGTTTGGTAGTTTGAGGATCTCACTGTGTTGCAGCTCACTTCTGACTGCTGAAATTACAGATGTGTACCGCATCACCCAGCTAGGATACCAGTATACTAACTTGAAGTCATGATTATAAAGAAACACTGAAAACTAATGGACTACAATCAGAAAACTATATAATTTGGTTATAGTGAAAGAAATCTCATATACATATACACAGAATCTTGCTCAGATTTATTTCCCTAAAAGCAAGATGATTTATAAGTGCTTCTCTATTATTATAAATAAGAATTAGACATCATTTTGTTCATCAACAGACTTGTATTTCCATAGCTAAATGAAAAACATGGTAAAGCCGAAATGAGAATATTCATGTCTGGCTCAACTAACAAAAGCCATTAATTTTACCAACTTCTGCGAAGCCAGCTCAGAGACCACAAACACAACCCACTACATAACAATCGGCCGGTTTTCCTTACTCCTCTGTCACTGCCAACTCCAGAATCTATTGATGGGTGTGACATTTGAATATAAATGACATTAACACACAAATTGGGGCAGACCCAGTTTCTATTCCCAGCACCCACATGGTGGCTCACGGGTATCTGTACGCCTGTGCCAGGGGATCCAACACCTTCTTCTGGCCTCCTCAAGCACCACACACACAAGTGGTACACAGACATATATGCAGGCAAAACATTCATACACATAAAAAAATAAAATAATTCTTAATTGTTTAAACAAATATATGGGCCAGGACCTGGCTGTGCCTCTCATCCTGATGTCTTATTTCCATTCTGGACGTGATTCAGAACCTCGCACTATCGGTACAGAAACACACCAGGCCGGGTGGACTAGCTGACTCGCGCTTCTTCCCAGAGGCTCATACTGGGCTTGAATCCCCTAATTTTCCAGCCTCCTCCTTCTGAATGCTGACATTATTCTTAGCATCTATGCCACAAGGCCATGATAACGATTTTTTTTAACGCTTCTGGAACTTGAACCAGTGTTACTGAACAGTATTGAGTACCCAAACATTAGCGGTTTTCTGTTGAGGAATAAATAGTCCACTTGTGTAATTTTCAAACAGGGGAACCCAGCTGAAGGAAGGATAAGCAGGAACTCGTTTTATCTTCCAATTTTCTATGAATTTGAAATAATTTGGCAGCTGGCATGGTGGCGCACACGGTCAATCCAAGCACTCTGGGCAGAGGCTGGCAGATCTGAGTTCCACAGCAGCCTGGGCTATGCAGTAGGACCCCCGTAAGTTTATAATTATTTAGATTTTTTTTATAGAAATTAAAAAGCATTTATAGTGTTTTCACAGTATCAGACAGACATGAACAGTTTGAGTCATTCTCTCCGGTAAGGATAGGTAGAACAGAATAAAGCGAGAGAAGGCAAATATCCAGGAGAAATGTGAACTGTGTATTGCCTTTAACATGAGCAGTTTACTCTGAAGTAATTCATTAGAAGTGAACACATATCACTGTCTTGGAACTGAAGACATGTTTTTATTAGCATAGGTATGGAACAAAACAGTAATTATTTATACCATGATTTGAAAGTTGGCAGTTCAAAGAAATAGCCTTCATTCACAAATAAAACGATGCAGATGCATGGTCACAGGTGCTACACAAATGTGCAAGTATACAAAAGGCAAAATATCACCATTTCACGGGAGCAATTAGTGACCATAACCTAATCACAGGAGGATGTGAGCGCAGCACGGCCTTGAAAGAAATTTAATATTCTGTTATAAGGAATAAAAATTCACTTTATTGACCAGGATCAAAAAACAAGTCACAGCATCCCAACTATAAAAATTAAAGCTATCCTTTCAGGTTGCCTAAATAAAAAAGGCCACCAAAACGCGTTTCCAGCCCTGTGCAAAGACGATTTGGCATAAACGAGCTACACCGCCTTTGGTCTTCCTTACAAATGACCTAAAAAGTCCTTCAGTACAGTATATAAGGGCTCAAACTGGAGGTCCTACTTCACAGAGACACCCCGACACCAGGGCAGACGATGTGAAATCTTGATGCCTCACAAAACACAAGATGAGAGGCCTTTTCATGTGGCACACAGCACAGAAATGCTCTCAGTAGAGGATAAAAACAAAGACTTGAAGAGACATCTATTCCACCCAGTAGACAGGAGGCCAGAAATCCTCTGCAAGTTTAAGGAACCCTCTCCAACTCGGGAGAGGCCCTGGGGAGCTACTCCCCGACTCCTTCTCCGTCACCAGAGGACTAAACATGGAGAGTGAAAACCCCCATTTCTGTTTCTAGGATTAAGCAATTCAACTGTTATCAGTCTGACACTAAAAGTGTCCTCAGAATTCATTAGATAAAGCACAGTTTAAGACCCAAATTCTCCTTTTAGAGGTGAGAGAATGTTTCTTTTTAACTGATATACACACAGAAAAGCTTCTTTATATTTTTGAACCTAAATTTCAAAATAAAGGAGAAACTTTGAAAAGAAAAAAATTTAAAAACTAAAAACCTACCTCGGGCAAGCCTCAGCTCCCTGGCTCTCTGTCACATTGATTTATAACAGTTATTTCTTCGGGGAAAGGAAGACACAGATGCAAACAATTACTCTATTTTTGTAGGCAACAAGTGAGGTGGGTGGTAACTGAGAAATTTTTTTTTAATTCTGTCACAATATTCTGCTTTTTCTTAAGAAAGCCTCCTCACACAACAAACGTTCGCCACATCAGAGAATTTCCAGGGCCTGAAGCGCCACTTTGATTCCAGACCGCTGCAGGCATTAGCAGGAGGTAATTAGGGTAAAAAGTTCAGCCACAGTTCCATGGCTAGAGTCCTGCCAGAAATAAATTTCCTCTCTGTTCACTGTACCCCTCCCTCCAGATCATATTGAAAACACATTTATCTTTGTAGAGTTTGTTCCTCTTCTAATTAACTTTATGGCGTTTACAGCATTTAATAATTTAAAATGGCTGCCATCGCAGCAGTTTTATCTTTCATGGTGGATGGGTGTGTTATCATTTTCCGAAACTGCTGTTTGACGAGGGACTCACAGACCTGCCCTGCAGCTGTCCATCCCGCTCTCCTCACAAAAAAAAAAAAAAGTTAACAAACCTGTTCAGAAGGTGTCCTTCCAAATTCTCAGGAGAAATGAAAAAGATTCTGGAGTTATTTGAGTTTACAGTCAAAGCGGAAGGAGTCTTTTAAAGCACCAGGTTGTTACAGTGCTTCACATTTTCACAGAGAGAAATATGAACTGTGAGAGATAAATGAAATATACTAGACATTTGAATTCAGTCATTTCAAAACCTACAGGGCAATCGCAGCCCCTGTCCACAAGAGCCTCCTCCTGCGCCCACGCTAGGACGTCCTGACAGGACAGTCAGCTCACCGCTTTGATCCCCACTGTACTTGATGTTTGGAAAACAAGACGCTAACAGACTCAAATCAGAAGCCCTCACTGCCATATTTTTGTGACAGTATAAAAATCAGTGACAAGAACTTAACCCAATTCCTTTCTAAACAAAGAATTTAAGGGGAAAAAAATCTAAAATTTGCCTTAATGATATAGTATCAGTGACAACCTTTGAATCCAATATACGTGTGTGTATGTGTGTGTATGTATGTATACAGATGTAAAAAAAAAATAGCCATTTGTTTATGAACACAGAACAATACCTCAACTGGGATGATAGCTATTGTTACTCCTTTCCAAGAAAATAAACACAAAACACAACAGAATTATTTAAAAAGCCGTTGCAGTACTTGGTCCGCAGTCCCCTGAGGTATAACTAACAGACACACAAGGCAAGCAGGGCTCCCTGAGGTATAGCTAACAGACACACAAGGCACGCATGGCTCCCTGAGGTATAACTAACAGACACACAAGGCAAGCAGGGCTCCCTGCAGCACTCAGGCAGAATCAGCTCTAGGGGCACTGTAAAACATGCCCCCTCCACTTCACACCAGATGACCTCTCTGACAAAGTGACTATTCAGGGCCTTCCTATCTGACTTTTCCCCACCCATGATCTAATGACATCAAGGACTTCTGCCACAAAATCTTGTTTTGTGCTATTACAGTTTAACTGACATTTCTCAAACTAAAGGAGACACTAATGGGCATTGATCAGTAGCTGGCAAAGGGGAGCGGGCAAAGGTCACTACGATGGGAAAATGGTGTTCCGTGTTTTCAAATACCACCTGGAACACAGGACGGGCCCCACTCACTGCACTGCCCCGCCAATAGAAGCCCACACTCATCAACAGAGGTTCTAGAATACAGAAAACTACTTGCATATATCTAAAGAGGATCACCCAGAAATTCCGCTCCTGGTTATTAATGCCAAACCAATAGAAATGAACACCGTGTGTGTGTGTGTGTGTGTGTGTGTGTGTGTGTGACACTTGCACTAGCTTAGCACGCGGTACTCAGAGCCACTGGAGGAAACCAACTGAAAACCGGTACCTGAGAACCAGAAGAGTGGCTCACACCACTGTTAGTTTTTGTTCGTTGAAATCCCTATTAGTTTTTATCTCTGCGAAGCTTGTTGCCTGCAAATTGAGGATGTCCCCACTTGAACCCTAATGACACTTACAATTCTCTGGGTCAAGGGCTGATCTGCACTTTATAGGATGTTTATCAGCACCCTTGACTCTATCCATTATAGAAGCCACACGCCTCCACCTACCCTACCACACAACTGTCAAAAGAATCGGAGCTGTGGGGACAGCCTTTTCTTCTTCCCATTTGGAAACAATGCCTTGCCTTACTAATGGAGGAGTAGATGACAGAGTACCCAGAGCGCCATGAAACACCATTAAAAAGCCCTTCATAGACTAAAGTGGGGAACGTTTGAATGAGGCAGCTCTTTGTAACTGCTGTCTAAATGGCATGCTAGATGACCTATAACAAACATCTTAAAATCATATACATAATGTATGATTAACCCAGTAGCAGACAAAGATTCCTTAAATTTTACTGTGTCTGTGTTATAATTTACTCAGTAAATTACATCCATATAGTCTTTGATTATAACAGATTTCAACCTTAGTTAAAGCAAATTACCTTCCTCAAAACACAAGTTCTCTAATACAATAAAATCATCAAGTAACACAATTAGTGACATTTGGAAAGCTTTTATTCTGGTTAAATACCATTCACTGTATCAACACGAGATCTTGCTGCAAGTCATGCTGTGGGTGCCCCTGTTGTTCCAGCTACTCAAGAGGTGGAGGCAAGGGAACCACTACACCACCAGGGACTTCACCTCAAACACACACACACACACACACACACACACACACACACACACACACACACACACACACACACACCTAATCTTCCTAAAATAGGGCTTAAAAACAGCCATGTGAAGACACCATGGTCATCATGCTAACTGCAGGTCTCTGCCCACGGCATCTTAGTGGGCAGTGTCTCTGCGTGGTTATTCGCTGCACACATGCTCTGTTCTGCCAGGAGAGTAAGCGTGCCTGGGTGGAATTCCACAAAGTCAGAATCTATGCAGATGTTCCTTCCCTTTTGGTTTCCTTTAATTTGCAAATCTTGTAATCTAAGCCCGAAGTTGACTGAACCAACATTTAAACCAGCTCAGCAGCATCAGCCAAAAACTCAATCTGTTTCCTATTTAAACGTCAAGACTGCATCCTTTTTGGTGGCTGAAAAAACTGTTGTTTTGAAATGATTACACAGTGGAACTGCAAGCCCGTTAGTAGTTTTATGAACTGCTTCTCAAAGGAAAGATTTGCTTTTAAAAGGCCTTTAGGTTACGGAGAAGAAGGGAACATTGAACTCAGGATGCTTATTTTTAACTTCCCATTGAAGTTACCTTAAACTAGACAACAGCAAAGCATCTTTTTTAAAAAGTTTATTCCTAAGTCAAGATTCCACCTCGAAGGGAGCCTCTTCTACTGAGGGCTGTCAAGGATACATTAGAGCTGGGCATGAGAAAACTATTGTGGGGATGGCTATGCTCATTATCTTGATTGGAGTGATGGTTTCACGGGTCTATACCGATGTCAAAATGTATCAAACTGCACACATTTAGTACGTGCAGTTAATCATGTTTCAATTATGCCTCAATAAAGATATATATATAGCATCATATACATAAGCTTCTGTAGGGAATATAAACAAATTACAAGTTTTCAGTGGAAGCAAAGACCCCTAAGTGCAGTCCTAGGTTAGTCCATGATGACTGGCAAAGCTAGAGCAGAACCAGCAGAGCAGGTGAGCAAGCAAGCTGTGCTCCCAAAGAGTACAAGCTTTTCTGCCAACCCCACAATCAGACAGATGACGACATCAATACACAGGAAGAAAATTCCTGCTAGTGTTTGCTGTCTGCTCTTCCTATCTCTCCAATTCAAATCAATTACTATAGGCCGCACCTAATACATACCAGACTGTAGTGAAAACATTGCCTCATTTAATCTTCACAGGAAATCAGCGTGATATCCCTGGATCAGTATTGTTATTTGTTTGTCTGTCTGTTTCTTTGTTTAATTCATATGCTTTGGTGTTTTGCCTGTATGTATATCTGTGTGAGGGGGTTGGATCCACTAGAATTGGAGTTGCAGACAGTTATGAGCCACCATGTGGGTGCTGGGAATAGAACCCGGGTCATCTGGAAGAGTAGCCAGTGATCTTAACCTCTGAAGCATTCACTTTTCAGTTAAGGATCCTGAGACCAAGAACTGTCAAATAAAGGCCGGGCGGTGGTGGCGCACGCCTTTAATCCCAGCACTCGGGAGGCAGAGCCAGGCGGATCTCTGTGAGTTCGAGGCCAGCCTGGGCTACCAAGTGAGCTCCAGGAAAGGCACAAAGCTACACAGAGAAACCCTGTCTCGAAAAACCAAAAAAAAAAAAAAAAAAAGAACTGTCAAATAAATGGGTTCTTCATCTACAAATTCACATCTACACATCTCTCTAGAGCCATCATTGTTCCTATTAATCCTGTATATTCAGCCACAAAGGTCAAGAGAATGAGGGTTATAAAGCACCAACTTTAGGTTAAACCTGTAGATGAAGAAAACTGTAGAACAGGAAACAAGAGGAAGTAGAAACAAAATCCCTACTGAAGGTCAGCATCTGCTGTGCCATGACATCCAGGTTTCCTTCAGAGACATCTTCATTCAAATCTGAGTTCAATCCCTAGAACCTACTCACAAATAAATAAAGAAATTCATAATGCCAGTACGCGTAGAGTAAGACCAGCAGACACAATTGTCAGGAAGCTTGCTGACCAGCAACCACACAGGACACAACAGGCAGAAACAACAAGAAAGACCATGTCTCAAAGGAAGGTAAGATGCCATCTTACCTCCACACATGCATATACATACACTAATAATAATTAATCAATTGATTTAATTGGTTGATTCATTGTTTAAAGGGGCATACCTTTAATCCCAGCACTCATTCAGGAGACAGAGGCAGGAAAATTTCTAACTTCAAAAGCCATCCTGATCTACATAGCAAGTTCCAGGCCAAGCAAGTCTACATATGAGACCCTGTCTTTAAAGAATAAAGAGGAGGAGGAAAAGAAAGACATTCCCCTTAAATACCAGAAAAGAAAAAACTGAACTACAAGCTGGGTGGTGGTGGCACATGCCTTTGATCCCAGCACTGGGAAGGCAGAGGCAGGAGGATCTCTGTGAGTTCAAGGCCAGGCTGGTCAAGTCCTACACAGGGGGAAAAAAAACACCTCCTGTCTTGAAAAGCCCAAGGGGGCATGTGGGAGGAAATAAGGAACAAAAGACGGAAGGAAGGAAGGAAGGGAGGGAGGGAGGGAGGGAGGGAGGGAGGAAGGAAGGAAGGAAGGAAGGAAGGAAGGAAGGAAGGAAGGAAGGAAGGAAGGAAGGAAGGAAGGAAGGAAGGAAGGAAGGAAGGAAAAAGGACAACAGCAATGACAAAATTACATGGACATCTCCAGAGACAAGAATCCTTTCCCATGGGCTGGAGAGATGGCTGAGAGGTTAAGGGCACCAACTTCTCTTCCAGAGGTCCTGAGTTCAGTTCCCAGCACCCACATGGTGGCTCACAACCATCTGTAATGAGATCTGGCACCCTCTTCTGTATACATAATAAATAAATAAATCTTTAAAAAAAAAATCCTTTCCTTTAAAATGTCTCTCAATGAAGAGACACTAAACAGAAAATCAAATCGCCACTTTCCATGAGAATTTTTATTTAATTGTATTCCAAGTCATATTTTCTCAGAGAAAAATATATTAATTGCACTCTAAAAGTGAGTTTTTATGATAATTATAAATGAAAAATGAAATATAAACTATACTTCAAGTCAGGCATCATAAACACACTTGTCATCACAGAAAATTCAGGAAGCTAGGACAAGGAGAACTTTGATGAGTTCAAAGCCAGGCCAGGCTACAAAAGCAGCTTCAGGCCGGCAGAACAACATGCCTCAAAACAACTTCACACTTTCACAAAATTGACTCTACTTCACACTTTCAATCTGAGCACTTGGAAGGCAGAGGCAGGTAGGGCTGTATGAGTTTGAGTCCAGCCTGGTCTACATAGAAAGTCCAGGCCAGCTAGGGCTACACAGTGAGAAGCCTGTCTCAGAGAGAGAGTGTATGTCAGTTCTTCCTACTTGTAATGCACAGTCAGATCATTCATTGTTAGCTGAAAATAGAGTGTCCTGGAATCATTTTGTGACCCACTGTATAGTAGACATTCAATGTCAGTATCACAGGAGTTTGTAAGATTTTTATTTTTGTCCTCTGATTCCAAAATTATCACACACACACACACACACACACACACACAGTAGTGCACATAAATGCACAAAGGTGCAAATACTGCAAAACCATGAAACAAAGAATTTCCCCATGAAATCATAAAAATATAAAAATAAAAAGTCTCTCAGACCATAATGCCAAAGTGCCAATGGTTTCATTATCCATTTAGTGTAATGCAAATACTCAAATACCATGACTACCTCAAGACAACTTTCTAGATGACACAAAGTCACTCAACTCTACAGTTAATTTGCTTCCTATTCTATGTTCTGCATAAAGGGTCACTTTTGCTCAATAATTAAGGCCTTCTTTCCTTCATTCCTTTTTGTCTGCACCATTCTTTATGGGACCCATGGCTCCCTCCCCCACAAACTACAGAACAGCTTGGACAAAATTAAAGCTAAGATCAAGAGGACTCTACCACATGCAATCAGTGTTTGCACCACATCAACTCGTTCTGGGAGGACGGAAGCAGAGCTGCTGTTTTTAGTTTCGATACAAACAGAGTTAAAACATGAGGGGGTGTGCTGCTCAATGAACACCCACTAGATACCGTAACGGCTTAGAACAGCCATTTCACACTTCCTGTTTGATGGACAGGATGGGTAATCTTGCGAGCATCCTTTCTGAGCACATTTAAACATCTATACTCCATGTCTGGATTGGTAAGGACGTTTAGGTCTCTTTGTAAGTGACCTTTCACCCTTACATGACTGTGACAGAACTGGTTTAACAGAGCAAGCTTCAGTTTAGGAATGCTGGTGACCAACCCTGCAAGTACCCAGGCCCACCCCAACATCCACCCATCTATGATCTGCTGGAGCACAGGGGAGGGGATGTTAATCCTGCTGACCCAGAGCTGCAGGATCTCCACCACACATCGATAAGAGTTCAGAGAGTCCCAGTGAGGGCCCAGCATCGATGGTGCAGCAGAGACCTGGGGCCTAGAACCAGACCAATGATTCTTTGTGATGAATGCCTGCATGTAAAGATGTATGGATAAAGGGGTTTCCTGCGAGACGTACTCTGTCACACTGCAGCTTCCATGACTAGATTTTCCCCTTCCTTTTTTCTTAAAAAAATTATGTTTCTCTTAAATTCTGGGGTGAGGAGGGACCTTGGTGGGAACAACATAAACAATAATTTTTTAAAAACGCTGCTGAAAGCGCTGGAGAGATGGCTCACTAAAGGGCTTGCTACAAAACTGTGAGGACCTGAGTTCAAGACTAAGCACATTGCTCAAGAAAGGACTCAGAGGTTAATACAAGAGTTGGGTTCCCAGTACCCACATCTATAGTTCCTCACTGCCTATAACTACAGGTGAAGGAGATCCAATACCCTCTTCTGGACTTCATGTGTGCAGACAATTTAAAAAATAAAAATTGGACAAACAAACAAAACACCTAGCACTGGACTATGGAAACAGGCAGAAGCTAGGAGCTCACTGGTTAGTCCTATTAATGAGCTCCAGATTCAGGCCAAAGGAAGAGACCCAACATCAATTTTGACCTGTAAATACACAAAGAAGGGAATGTCCCTGTCCCCTCACACATCCATACACTAACATGAATACACCACATACACAGACAGGGTGGGGGACATGAATCAAGAATCCATTATTGTGGCACCGGAGACCATTTTCTAAATAAAACACCAACAGCACAAACCCTGAGCACAACAATTAATAAATGGGACCTCTCGAAACTGAGAAGCTTTTGCAGGGCAAAAGACACAGTCAATAAGACAAAAAGACAGCCAACAGAATGGGAAAAGATCTTCACCAACCCCACATCTGACAGAGGATTGATCTCCACAGTATATAAAGAACTCAAGAAACTAGACATCAAAATACTGAACAGTCCAATTAAAAAATGGACTAAAGAGCTAAACAGAGAATTCACAAAACAAGAACTACAAATGGCTGAAAGACATTTAAAGAAATGCTCAACATCCTTAATCATCAGAGAAATGCAAATCAAAACGACTCTGAGATACCACCTTACACCTGTTAGAATGGCTACGATCAAAAACACCAATGACAACCAATGTTGGAGAGGATGTGGAGCAAAGGGAACACTCCTCCACTGTTGGTGGGAATGTAAACTTGTACAACCACTGTGGAAATCAGTATGGTGGTTTCTCAGAAAAGTGGGAATCGATCTACTTCAAGACACAGCCATATCACTCTTGGGCATATACCCAAGGAATGCTGCTTCATACCATAAAGATACATGCTCAGCTATGTTCATAGCAGCACTATTTGTAATAGCCAGAACCTGGAAACAACCTAGATACACATCAACGGAAGAATGGATGGAAAAAATGTGGTACATATACACAATGGAGTACTACTCAGCAGAAAAAAACAATGAAAACATGAAATTTGCAGGCAAATGGATGGATCATCCTGAGTGAGGTAACCCAAACCCAGAAAGACAGTCATGGTATGTACTCACTCATAGGTGGATTCTAGATATAAAATAAAGAACAATCAGACCACAACCATAGAGGCTATATATATAGCATGGAGGTCCCTGGGACGACTGTGGCTTATAATAAATTTCGGTTTTATTCAATTATTGAAAAAAAAATACCCAAATGAATGGAATCACATGAACTATGAACCAAAGGCTGAGGGGCCCCCAGCTGGATCAGGCCCTCTGAATAGGTAAGCCAGTTGATTGGCTTGATCAGTTTGGGAGGAAACTAGGCAGTGGGACCAAGTCCTGTGCTCATTGCATGAGTTGGCTGTTTGAAACCTGGAGCTTATTCAGGGACACTTGGCTCAGGCTGGGAGGAAGGGACTGGACCTGCCTGGACTGAGTCTACCAGGTTGATCACAGTCTTCGGGGGAGGATTTACCCTGGAGGAGGTGGGAATGGGGGGTGGGCTGGGGGTAAGGGGAGGGGGTGGGAGGGGGGAGAATAGGGGAACCCGTGGCTGATATGTAGAACTGAATGGTATTGTAAAATTTTATATATATATATATATATATATATATATATATATATATATATATATATATATATATATATGAATCCATTATTGATGTGTTCACTAAAATTTATCAGCAAACCTCTAGAAACTCTTAGGCAGAGGAATAGAATTGCCTGCAGAAGTGAAGCAGAACACATTTCAAAATCCCATGGCGGCTATTCTCTAACAAGAAACTACGATTTTGATTAGAACACCTATAATTGGGTCTAGGGAGATGATGGCTCACTAAGTATCTGCCACACAGGCACAAGGACTGAGCCTGACTCAGCGAAGCCGCCACCGGGGTGAGGAGGCGGTGGTGGGGTGCTGGTGCTTGTACAATGCCCAAGTTCCTGTGTCAAGCTGGGAGGCAGAGCCAAGACAACCCCTGAAAGCTGCTAGCCCGGAACGCATGGCAGCAAACAAGAGACCCTGTCTCAACTATGGTGGAACACAAGGACAGAACCCACAAGGTATCCTCTGACCTTTAAGAACACTTGTGCGCACGCAATGCACGCATGCACACACAAATTGTTCTAAGAACGAGGGCACATACACTTTTATTAAAACTATGTCAGTTTCACAGTGAAATTCTGCAGAATGTAACTGTGAAGCCCTGAGATGAATTTTCTTTCCCTCTCCCTGGGAAACCACTACCTCTGTCCTGCTCACTTTTCCTTCTTTGTTTTGAGACAAGGTCTCACTACTTTGCATTTATTTGTAGATCTTGCTCTCTGGGAGATCATTGTGTTCACTGCACCAATGGTATCTCAAACTCTCATACTTCACAAGGCAGGCCTGGCCTGTGATTGGTGGAGGAACAGGAATGGGTGGGACACCCACACTGCCTTGCCAGTGGATGACTGCAGGTAAGCTGAGTCCTCCTGAGACCACAGGGCACTTCTCATCCAGCTCCCCTGGCACATTCCGGGAATGATTCTCCTTCCCTGAGAGAATGACAGAATTCAGCTCCATACATTTGATTTCAGTTAAACTCCTCTGAAGCTGCCCACTGTGAGTGCACTATATCTGAGCCAGCCGATCTCAGAAAGCACAGACTCTCTGGAATGTTTGCCATCATATTACAGAAAGGGAAACAGGCGTTTAAGAAATAAAGCCAAAGCTGGAGAGATGGCTCAGCAGGTAAGAGCACTAGCTGCTCTTCCAGAGGACCTGCTTCAGTTCCCAGCACCCAAATGGTGGCTCACAATCCGGTTCCAGGGGGATCCAATGCCCTCTTCTGACCTCCACAGTTACCAGACATATATGTGGTACACATAATACACATAGGCAAAACACTTACACATCAAAATAAAATAAATGAATCTTAAAATTTTTAAAGATAAATAACAACACAAATATTCCTATTGTTTGATCACTAGCAAATATTTTGGTAGGACATTTGAGCAAACTACTTAGGAGTGCTTGTAATTTAAATTTTTAATTTTAAACAAATAAATGCATTAACATTTCTTGTGGCTGCAAGGTAGCATAACAATGCATTATAAATTTACACTAACACACCACTCATACCTCAGACTGTCCACTGGGTGTTTCAGAACTACATTAGATATAAGTCAAGTGTATAAGGTCCTGAATTTCTGCCTTAACCTCACTCTCATGAAAACTAGAAATTTTCCTAAGAGATTAAGAGAACTGTGGTCATGATGAATGTTGTATGCATTTATGCTAATGCCTCTTATTTATTAAATACAAGATATAGGAAGACAATCCACAGCCACAACAATGTCACTTGATTTTTTAAGATCTCCTGATATCCACTGTTAGATTAACAGGGTCAGATCTCTTGCAAGATGACTTGAGGGTCAAAGGTTACACCACCCTAGAAGGGCTTTACATTCAGTATGCATGAAACTATTTAATACTGCCAAAGACTTTACCATTGAATCATCTTTAATCTAAAATCAGATTTAATTATTCACTAATTTACTAATATAGAAGTCTTGTTTGTTTGTTGTTTGGTACTGGGGATCAAATCTAGGGCTTTTCACATAATAAACAGACATTCCACAGCATAGCTCCAAGCCCAAAACTGTAATATTGTTTCTTTTATATTGCAGTCTGGTTTCCTTGAGGTTTGGCTGAAGGACTCCTGTTTTGTCATGTTGTGACTTCTTCCCCTGCTCCTTACCTCACCCACCTCCTCACCAATCCTCAGCACAGAAGCCAGAGCCCTGCACTTGAGCGAGCGGGCTATCTTCCACTGAGGTAAACCCTAACTCCTCAGCCCTGTGCTACAGTCTAGAAGGTCTCAAACCACCCATGTCACCGTGCTCACCAGTCCCACTCACACCTTCCATGCTAGTACTTGGCATCTATGCTACACCAAAGATATGTAAACCTGTTCTTTGATGGGTAAAGTGAGCTAGAAAACCAGAGGTAGAGTGCTAAGAGAAAAGTCAGAGTGCCCACAAGAGGCTTGAATGATTCCAGGGGGAAAGGCAAGTGGAGGGCCTGGGGCCCTGCATGACAGGTTTTATCTATAAGCTGCAAAAACTGGTGGGAATGTCCTGTTTTGTTGGCCACAGAAGAATACAACCTAATCTGTATTTCCATCAGACCTCACAAACACAATTCAAGAATTAAAAGTGGCAGGAATTATTTGTACAGGGCATTTCATGGCAAAAAGAAAGTCACATTCCTATTATCCCAAGGAACCTGCTCCAACTTCTAATGAACATGACCTTTATTAAGGACCTCGGGAGGAGAAAGCCGGAGGGTCACCATGAATTCATGGCCAGCGTAAGCTACAGATCTTGTCTCAGAACAATGCTAATCTGAGGCTGGAAAGATGACTCAGCCATTAAAGTACTTGGTGTTCTTCCAGAGGACCAGAGTTCAGTTCCCAGCATGGACATGAGGCAACTCCCAATCACCTGCTACTCTTAATTACTGGGAGTCCAATACCTCTCCTGACCTACAAACAGAAACACATACATAAATTTAAAAAGAAAGTTGCACACATCCAAAGAAAGACACCCTATAGTGACCCAGACAGAGATGCACCCCTGCAAGTTGATCCAAAGAAAGACAACCATCACACCCTATAGTGACCCACACAAGGATGCACCCCTGCAAGTTTGTGCCCTTCTGTCTTTAGAGATAACATCACCTAAGTTTAATGTGCAAGACTCCTCAATCAAAAGGTTTACAACATTACTGATTCTACTTCTCTGAAGGCTCCTAAGAAAGAAGCAGTATATCATCAGAGTCACTGCTCAGTAAATTATCTCATCACTTCATATAATCCATGGTTCTTCCGCTGTAACATTATCTTATGACAAAGTGATCTTGCTTAGATGAATTCTTTATTCACAGAGTTGGCAGGGTTCGTAAGAAAAGGAAAACACTTTTTAAATTGGAAAGGAAGAGGCAAGAGAGATGGCTTGGTTGTTAGGATCACTGGCTGCTCTGTCAGAGGGTCCAGGTTCAATTCCCACCACCCCCACATGGCAGCTCAAAACTGCCTGTAACTCTAGTTCTAAGGGATTCGAAACCCTCACACAGACATACATGCTGGCAAAACACCACTGTACATAAATTAATTTAATTATTAAAACTGGAAAGAAAGACAAAGCTTCTTGGGTGCTGAATTACACACACACACACACACACACACACACACACACACACACACACACGACTATAAACATCCGTAAAGCAAAAGCTACCAACTCTGAATTCATTACGGTACATTCCCTGGGTCCCCTGGAGTTTGCATTCACTTTCAGCTCCCTTGTAAACTATCAAGCCCCTCAGCCTTTTTTAAGCTACTTTGAATATGGTGCTGGATTACTCTCATGAGTTTATTTTATAATGTATAACTCCTTTTTAAGATTTGTTGAGTTATTGCTGTTGTTCTTTAAATGTTTAATGCAGTTCATTTAATTTTTAGAATAAATTTAGATTAGCTTACTTTAAAAATCTTTGCAAGATTTAACACATTGGAACACTCAGCCATGTTATCCTGGCTTTCAGGCCTGGCTTTCAGGGAATTGCCTCTGTGTCTAAGTAACTAAAGAGACAATGGAGGGTTTGCTCAAAAACTAATGTGTCAGTCAAGATTACACCTTGCCAAAGCATCTGCACATTCATGCTGTTTCTGATCTCCTACCTTTTCACTCTGAATACCTCTTCACGAAGCCTCCACTAATGACAGCTTTAAACTGCACAAGCCATGGGCTCTGGATACGCACAGGCCCTTCAGTCAGAAACTCCCAGGAACAATGTCTCAGGGCTTGGGCAAGATCTGACACTTCAAGCTGAGTGTTTTCGGCCACAGAGGAGAAGGTACCTGGAAGAACCTCTTCACTGGCCAATGGGGAAAGGCTGGGATAGAAGACGCTGCAGGCATGAATGCCTCACAGTCCCACTGCTGTACAGGGTTGGCAGCTGCTCAAGCCTAAACACAGCTCAGACTGTTTGATGTCTCTGTTGACTTCCCCGGCAACAGCTGTTTCCACCTGCTCTGCAGATGGCTGTGTTCTAAAACACGCCAGTCAGTTTTAATCCCTTTACTCCATTCATGTCTACCTTCAGTGCCGTGACCTCTGCGGAAGCATTCTGCATCTGCCCAGCCCCTTACTCAGAAGGGCCAGCCTCTGCTGCTCCTTTCCTCTGTCATTAACCACCTTCACCCACCTCTCCCTTCTCTTAGCTCCTCCACGTGTCAAAATCCCAGCACACTGTGATTTAGATTTCACATAAGATCCTTGTCTTTTGAGAAAGGGGTTGAGTTTTCGTGCTTTTGAATCCTCCTGGACCTGACGTAACACTTCACACTAAGTAAACACCCCAAAGTTCATTTTCTAATGGCAACAACAAAAAGAAGTTCCTACTTCAAGAAACGTAATGGTTCTCAACTTGACTGATCTGGAATCGACTAAAAGGCAAGCTGCTGGGCACACCTGTGAGAGATTTAATTAATCAGGTTATTTGAAGTGGGCAGACCCACCCAAAATGTGGGTGGAACCTTCCAGCGGCAGCCCAGATTAAAGCCGTCAAAAAAAGAAAGAGCGGGCAGCTCTGCTGCTGCCGGCCACTGCTCTCCCGAGCCTACCTAGCTGCCGCCAGCTGCTGTGGTTACTGCCTGTGGTTCTGATTCCTGGCATATGGTCTCCAAGCATTCACCTATGACCTCATGGGATGTGCCCTATGGATGGATGACTGAGGATGAAGAAGACCAGGAGCTAGTTTACAGACCATCCTAAACACTATGCAGGCATCACCCAGAAGTGGACAGCGGGAACATTTACAGGCACTTTCTGGGACAACCCTGCAAGGCTCACTGGGGAAAGGCAATCACACGGGGAGAACTCTGGGCAGTGCACATGCTGGTACATTTTGCTTGGTTTGGAAGACCCATGCATGGAAGCTGGTGAGAACAATGCTTGGGGAAGTGGTGTGTGCATAGATCTCTACAAACAGGCAAAGGGTGGAAAGGTAAGTTAGCAGAGGAGGACCTCCCAATCAAGAAGCCAGGACAATCCTAGAGAGCAGTTAGACTCTTTCCCCAGCCATCCTTGGCACAGCCCAAAAGGCTCGTGAACAAAGCGAATTACAGGTGTGGGGGTGAAGGTGAGGTGGGGCTCAACATGGATATCCACTAACCTAGGCTGACCCAACTGTGGCTGCTGCTCAGTGTCAATCAAATCCTTCAGCAGCAGAGACCAACAGTGAGCCTGACACCACACCATTCCCGCAATGGCCAGCCAGCAACCTGGTGGCAGGCTGACTACCCTGGACCACAGCCACCATGTGGAAAGACCGGTCTACCAGTTATGGATTTGTCTTTCGAGCTGTCACGAGTGGCTGTCCTCCAAGGGAAGCATCCTCTATCTTGGGGAGTTCATCTGTTCCCCCGTGCAAAAAAATCATCCCAGCTAGGTTCACATTTTACATCCTGTTGCAGAATATTTGTACAGCGTGAATGAACGTGTATTGCTGTGATTGCTGTACTAAAAAGCTGAACAGTCAATAGCTAGGCAGAAGGACTTTAAGGCACAGAAAGAAAGGAGGAGGAGGAATCTAGGCGCTTGAGAGAGATTTGAGGAAACAGGATGTGGGAAGCAGGATGGGCAATACCTGACAGAATGTAGATTAATAGAAATGGGTGAATTTGCCAGGCGGTGGTGGCGCACGCCTTTAATCCCAGCACTCGGGAGGCAGAGCCAGGCGGATCTCTGTGAGTTCGAGGCCAGCCTGGGCTACCAAGTGAGCTCCAGGAAAGGCACAAAGCTACACAGAGAAACCCTGTCTCGAAAAACCAAAAAAAAAAAAAAAAAAAAGAAATGGGTGAATTTAAGTTATAAGAGCTAGTCAAAAACAGGCCTAAGCTAAGGATAAGCTTTCACAATTAATAAGTCTCCTGTGTCGTTATTTGGGAGTGGCTAAAAGAACACAGAAAGAACCATCACAACCTCTCCTGAATAGAAGGTGCAGGGCAGGACATGAGATTCCCATCTTAGTAGCCAGCTGCTCCCTACCACCCGGCAACAGTGCACTTGTCCTGGAGGATGAGCCGTAAGATAGGGCAGTAAAGAGCAGAGCTGGGCTCCACCTAACGGGTTATGGGAGAAGAACTCATCTCTGTTGAGTAAGGCTTTCAAGGTGGGGCCGGTTGAGGGATTGGTGCCCACATCCCTGTAAGCAACCCCTGCCTCTAAGGCTCTGAAGGAAGGCTCCCAGGGATAAATTTTGGTAGAATTATGCCTCAGTTTGTCATTGGGACCCTGGAAGGAAGGAAGATGTTACTTTATATATTCCCCAGAGAAAGAATTTTAGCAATATCTGTACACAATGCTTCCTCCAAAATTGTCCTCCATGGACTTACAGAATGCTTTATCCACCATCACAAAATTCTACACAGCACTATTTCACAGCCAACCCAAAGAAGTACAACAATGTGCCTATAGTCATGGAATTAATTGGTCTTACCATGTTCCCCACCACCCCAAAGTAGCTAGCTTGAACCAGAGACTGACCTTTTGAAGACACAGTTATAAAACTAGACACTGGACATGATGGCACATGACTTTAAGCTCAGCACTCAGGTGACAGAGGCAGGCAGATCTCTGTGAGGCCAGCCTGATCTACATATCAAGTTCTGGGCAGCCAGAACTACACAGAGAGACACTATCTTTAAAAAAATAAAAATAAAAATAAAATAGGTAGCAGTTGGCTAGAGAACCAAGGTAGGGTTCTCCAGAAGTCTCTATACACTTTGAATCAATATGTAGTAAATGGCACTATTTCCCCGATAGCCAGGATTCAAAGACCTAGGACAAGGAGTAAGGGAAATGATACCACTCATCATCCTCCCGAAAGACCCACAAAGCAAACTTTTCCTTCCTGTTCCCTCTACTTCATGCTCTGCTGGAATATCAGTTTTGGTTATGGTGGAGTACTGGCACAGAAAACATTCCACTCAAAACAAAGCTGATTTTTTTTTCCCTCGCCACACTGTGTTCCTGATGCTCTTCAATGGAATGTTTGGAGGGGTGATAGATTCAAACTACTGGGGGGGAAATGGACTGCTTCTCCACATTGGAGATAAGGAAGAATATGTCTAGAGCCTAGGGGATCCTTTAGAACATCTCTTGTTGTTATCATAGCCTATGGTAAGATAAATGGTCCAGACACTTCAGGAGTGAAAGTATGGTTCACCCCTACAGGTAAAGATTCAAACCCTGAGAGGTGCTTGCTGGATGTAGAGGAAATACAGAATGGGTAGTAGAGGATGTCAGATACAAATACCAGCTAAGGCCATGTGTCCAGGTACAGAAATGAGGATTGTAATTTCCAAGAATAATTCTGTCCTGGTTTGTTATGAATATGTAAAAGAGGTGTGTTTTATTTCCTCTATCTCTTTATCAAGTAGCATTGATTGAGACAGTATCAGTGGCAAAGTATTCTAAATATATATCTACATATTGAGCTTTCAATACTAAAAGACTAAGAACTCTTCAAGGTACCATGTCTATTGTGAGGGAAAATAATGCATTTGCAATTGTACCTGGAATCGTGATATCATATTAAAAAGTTATGATATTTTTATTGTTGTCAGTTGGAAGTAAGCATGACACAAGTGTTGTCAAACTGATAGACTCCCCCGCCCACTCATAGTAGCTAGTATGACCATGACAGCGGCTGAGTATCCCTCACACTCAACTGACTCCTGGGTGAGGTCAGCAAATCTGGTTTTGCTTTTTGATTTTTGCTTTTTGTTTTTTGTTTTTCTGAGACAGGGTTTCTCTGTGTAGCTTTGGTGTCTGTCCTGGATCTCGCTCTATAGACCAGGTTGGCCTCGAAGTCACAGAGATCTACCTGGTTCTGCCTCCCAAGTGCTGGAACCACCACCCGGCTAGCAAATCTGTTCTTTGAATGTGTAAATCAAAAGGAAATGGTACTTTTTCATAGTATTATAAAGAGTAAGAGAGAAAACCAAGGAATACCTTTAGTGTTGCATCGGGCACAAGCCACAGAATCAATACACTGCCAAACATTGATATATGATGAAAGTAACATTATTATATTACCACTGGATAGCGACTTCTGCAGTAGAGGCATGAGTGTTAACACTACACAGCAAATGTAAGAACCCTTTCCTCAGCCCTGACAATCTTGTCTTTCCAGACTGCACCGTGATCTACAGCACCGCCTTCCTCTGATGCTCGGCATCACGGCATAGGAAGAGAGAGTCATGAAGGAAGCAAATACGTCACCACAAATGCTACGTGTTTCCAGGCTTCACTTGGAATCTCCTTACCCTGAAGATCCAATGCTCTTACAAACACCAAGAAGAGGTCTTTTCTCAGCAAAGTTATCACACTTTTGAGCACCTGTTAGAGAACATAAAACAAAAAGTATGTTTTGAGAAACTCTTGAATATTTCCCATTATTTCAAAATGTTTATACTAGAGGATGGGGTAGATGATTGGTAGATCACTTGTCTGCCATGTACAGAACAATGGGCATATGTGTGTCCATACATATTTGTATATATGTGTGTCCATACACATATTCATATATACACACAACAGAAACTTACTCAGCATAATGTGTACAATCCACACATTTAACTGTATAAAACAAAGAAAACTGAAGGAGAAAAATATTTGAAACATTAAAGATACTGACAGACATTTTATTAAAGATACTGTTTAACTGGTAGCTGTTTCAATCTCACCAGCCTTCTCTGTGAGAGCAAAGACCCACATCCTGTAGCGCTGACTAGCTCCTCAAGACTAGTGTGTTCACCAGCCTGTGATGGCGCACACCTTTAATCCCAGCAGAGGCAGATTAACCTCTGAGTTCAAGGCCAGCCTGGTCTACAGAGTAAGTTCCAGTATGGCCATGGTTACACAGAGAAACCCTATCTTTAAAAAAAGAAAAGACTAGAATGTTCATAATATTTTTTTTTTTTTTTTTTTTGGTTTTCCGAGACAGGGTTTCTCTTGTGTAGCTTTGCGCCTTTCCTGGATCTCACTTGGTAGCCCAGGCTGGCCTCGAACTCACAGAGATCCGCCTGCCTCTGCCTCCCGAGTGCTGGGATTAAAGGCGTGCGCCACCACCGCCCGGCTGAATGTTCATAATATTTAACTATTAGAACAAAAAAAATATCTTTTTTATTTATACATGAAATTTTTAATGACAGTGATTTAAATGGAAGGAAGAATAAAGTCACCTAAGAAATGAGACCAATCCTTGCTAGTTGTTAGGGCATACAAATAATGGTAATTAGACTAACTACTAATAGCTTCACGTCACAAATTCTGCCAATTCAGCATACACAGAATAAGCATTTGACTAAACTCTATACCTGCTCATAGTAACAACTAAAGAAAAACAAAAGAAAAAAAATTAACTTGTTTTATTTTGTTTTACCTTGAAGACAGCATCTCCTCTGTGGCCTAGGCTGGCCTTGAACTCCAGACCCTACAGTCACAGCAAGTACTACCACAACACCTAGCTTCCAATGTCTGTTTTGTTTTTCCCCACTCGTTATTTTATTTTTTTGTATATGGATCTTCTACCTGCCTATGTCTGTTCACAATCTGCCTGCAATGCTCCAAGACCAGAAAAGGATGCCAGCTCCCCTGGAACAGTTATAGACATTTCATTGTGAGCTACCATGTGGATTCTGGGACATGAGTCCTCTGGAAAAGCAGCCAGTACTCTTAACCCCTGACCCATCTTCCCAGCCCCAATTTTTTTTTCCTTCTCCCTTTGAGAAGGTCTCATGCAGATAAGGTTGTCTTTAAACTTTTATCCTCTTGCCTCTACTTTGAGTCCTTAACACAATGACTATTTACAGACAATAGAGATTAATAGTTAATGGTTCAGAGTATTCCCATTCAAATCAGTAATGACACAAGAATACTCAACATCGATGTTCTCATTCAAATCTATGTCAAAATACTAGTCAACATAATAATAAATGAACTCAGCAATATTCATTAATATAAACCAAGTGCAGGGTTGGAGAGACACTTCAGTAAGTCAAGTGTGTGCCTTAAATGCACAGAGGTGTGTTTGATCCCCAGAACCCATGTTAAAAACAGCAGTATTGGGGGCTGTACTGATGGCTCACGGGTTACGAGGATGTGTTGCTCTTGTAGAGGACTTGGCTTTGGTTCCCAGCACCCAAGACAGCTCACAACTTCTGTACCTCCCGTTCCAAGGGATGTGACTGCCCCTCTGGTTCTGTCCTCCAGTTCCAAGGGATGTGACTGCCCCTCTGGTTCTGTACCTCCAGTTCCAAGGGATGTGACTGCCCCTCTGGTTCTGTACCTCCAGTTCCAAGGGATGTGACTGCCCCTCTGGTTCTGTACCTCCAGTTCCAAGGGATGTGACTGCCCCTCTGGTTCTGTCCTCCAGTTCCAAGGGATGTGACTGCCCCTCTGGTTCTGTACCTCCAGTTCCAAGGGATGTGACTGCCCCTCTGGTTCTGTACCTCCAGTTCCAAGGGATGTGACTGCCCCTCTGGTTCTGTCCTCCAGTTCCAAGGGATGTGACTGCCCCTCTGGTTCTGTCCTCCAGTTCCAAGGGATGTGACTGCCCCTCTGGTTCTGTCCTCCAGTTCCAAGGGATGTGACTGCCCCTCTGGTTCTGTACCTCCCGTTCCAAGGGATGTGACTGCCCCTCTGGTTCTGTACCTCCCGTTCCAAGGGATGTGACTGCCCCTCTGGTTCTGTACCTCCAGTTCCAAGGGATGTGACTGCCCCTCTGGTTCTGTACCTCCCGTTCCAAGGGATGTGACTGCCCCTCTGGTTCTGTCCTCCCGTTCCAAGGGATGTGACTGCCCCTCTGGTTCTGTACCTCCAGTTCCAAGGGATGTGACTGCCCCTCTGGTTCTGTACCTCCCGTTCCAAGGGATGTGACTGCCCCTCTGGTTCTGTACCTCCAGTTCCAAGGGATGTGACTGCCCCTCTGGTTCTGTACCTCCCGTTCCAAGGGATGTGACTGCCCCTCTGGTTCTGTACCTCCAGTTCCAAGGGATGTGACTGCCCCTCTGGTTCTGTACCTCCCGTTCCAAGGGATGTGACTGCCCCTCTGGTTCTGTACCTCCCGTTCCAAGGGATGTGACTGCCCCTCTGGTTCTGTACCTCCCGTTCCAAGGGATGTGACTGCCCCTCTGGTTCTGTACCTCCAGTTCCAAGGGATGTGACTGCCCCTCTGGCCTCCTCAGGAGACACTCATGCATGTGATTCACATACATGAAACTAAAAAGATACCCCCCACCCTCCCCACCCCTCGCACAATACACTTGTTATATTTTGAGGACTGCTCTTGTTTGACGCTCGTTGTTGTCTTTTGGACACGAGGTCTCTCATTGTATAGCCCTGGCTGGCCGAGAATTTACTTTGTAGATGAGCGTGGATGAACTTGAACTCAAAGAGATCTGTCTGCCTTTGTCTCCTGAGTGCTACCACACTTGGTCAAGATTCTTTATATCAAAAATAAATTAACAAAACTTAATACCTTATCTACGATGGTCTAGTAGGAGAGAAACAGATTTAATAAAAACAGATGAATCATCAAATGATGAGTATCTCATATTATTCCGACTACTTTGGATAAATCAGAAATTTTCCAGCTAAGGGTGGGTGAGATGGCTTATCAGATTAATGTGCTTGCTAGGCAAGCCTGATAACCTGAGTTAGATCCCCAGAACCCACGAAAGGAGAGAATAAATGGTTGTCCTCTAACCTCCATGGGACATGCATATGCTCGCGCTCACTCACGCTCTCTCTCTCTCTCTCTCTCTCTCTCTCTCTCTCTCTCTCACACACACACACACACACACACATACAAAATCATACAAACAATAATATATAAAATAAATATCTTAAAACATTACACTTAAAATTTATTAAAAAGTATATTCACATAAATTGACATTTATCAAACACAAGATCCAAATTTTGATAAAACATTGACCAAATTACTTAAAATTATAAATTTACAACCCCTGAATCCATGCATATGATTTTGTCCTACACATACATTCAGGGATGAGAAGTCCCTTGCACACAGGATAACTCCCTCCAGCACTGTTTAAAATAGTGAAGGAAGAAAGCGGAGTGTGTGATGGAGCATCCATCCCCCACAGCTGCAGCCAGGGAGTGCTGAATGTAAACCCCGAGGGGGCAGCAGACAGAACCGGGAAAGAAGCTCCACCAAGGGTGGGGGAAGACAGGCCTACACAGCGTCTCTTCTGCTGTCCACCCGCCCCAAGCACACATGAAAGTCACAATCGTTGTTGACAGCAGAGGCCTGGAAAATCAGAAGCCTCCAGAAGTGGAAAGCAACTTCAATGTTGAAACAGCTTCTGTCTTCTGGTTTTCAGCCCATGTGATCCATAAATTGACTGTCAAATGTCTGTGTTCACTTTAAACAAGAAGCCAAATGCCAAGAGACAAGTCAGTGCTTAGTTTAAATTCTAACACAAGTTGGGAGGATGAAAACATGCATTTAATTTTATTCTCTCTAAAAATTCTATGACACCAATTATTAAAGTTTTAAAATATGTAATAACCCCAATCAAATTCACTAAGAGATGAGTATTGATCAATTTAACAGCTCTAAGGAAAAGCTAGAGGCTTCAGTGGTAGAAAAGCACATCCAGATTAAGAGGACTTTATATATGGGTTTATAAAAGGCGCAGTAATTGATTACACCAGGCACACTTGGGACTGGATGTGAAAGAACCAGCCTAAAATAAAGGGGACTGGCTTGACACAGGCTACTTGAGAAACTCTCAGATGCAAAACCTTTACTTGCAGACAGCTCAACTCACGCTCCCGTTCCTAAGCAACTGAAAGGCGGGCAGCTCTCTAGAGCCTGGGACAGCAACTCCAGGTGAAGGGAGGATTAAATGACATCGTAGAGCTCAATACGAAGCCGCCTTTCCCATGCCCAGGACACCTCACTCTCGAGTTTCCCAAACATCAGAGTCAGATCCTTATCGTCCACAGCTCCTCTGGGGAACAAACAGCCCCCGAGGGAAGGACTGGGGAGCTGGGCATCAGAAGACTCCATCCAGCCGACCAACCGCACAAGGGGAGCTGTGGTAATGAAAGTGAAGCCCCAAAGCTGCAAGTCGGCTTGTACACGGACAGCCAAGGCCACTTAGAGGAGTGTCTCCACGGGAAGAAAACATCGAGAATTACCACATCACTCTCACTGATTTCCAAAATGTGAAGATACTGAAGACACAGAACACCACAAGAAGAACACCATGCGAAATGGATGCTGAAGGTTTAAGGAAACTCTGGGAGGCTGGGATGGAACTCAGAGAGCAGACTGCTTGCCCAGAATGCTCAAGGCCCTGGGGTCCATTCCTCATAACGGGTAAACCAAACCAGGCTTGTTGGATAGAAGCTGTAGTCCTAGCACTTAGGAATGGAGGCCAGAGGATAGCATTAGAAGTTCAAGGTCATCCTCAGCTACAGAATAAAAACAGAGAGAAGGGAAGTGAAGAAGTGAGTGGGGAGAAAGGAAGAGAAAAAAACCTGTTTTCAAATGGTAGATGTTATTTTAAAACTTGAACAGACACCAGAACACTGTAAAATATGCACAAGAAATGTTCAAAGTCTGCATTTAAAGATTCACTGTGGAAGAACCAAAGAGAAAAAAGCAAAAGCCAGGCATTCGGAGGCAGGAGGACGGCAGCAAGTTAGAGGCCTGACTCCATCTCCATATAAAAAAATGAACAAACAAAAAGAATATCTGTTCAAGATCAAAATATTACACAGTATTCCAAAAATACATAAATTTACGTTTTATCGTATTACATAAAATTTTAAATAAAATAAAAATAACTTGACTGTTCAAACATAGTTTACAATGGATTATTTCTGCTTCTGCTACAAATCCGATTTAACAATTAATAATCTGACTTTTAAATCCAAGCATGAGTTAAAATTGAACTGATCCAAAGCCTACACTATTTCTGTACAAAATTAATTACAATTGGACTGCATCTATCCAGAGCCAATCCTTGACCCCTTCAACACGTGGTCTGCTTTCTGGTCTTTACATTTGCACCTACTCTGTGCAGACCAATCTGTTAATTTGATGGAAGAATCATCAAGCTTTCAAAGTGCAATCCTGACGAGACTGGCTTGACTATTTCACTCTTCTCAAAATGTAACTGCAGAATTCTACTGGTTCCCCTGGCCTCCTAGAATCTACCAGGGAGCAGACTTGGCCACAACACAAGCCCTAAGGTTGACGCTCTTGGTGGACAGTCAAAGCCACATTTGTAAGATGTAAGAGAGAAGCCCTAACTCCCAAGCACAGTGCCTCCCACAAAAAGTACCCACTACAAAAGGCAATTGTAATGACTGGACCACAAGAAACAAGGATCCCCAAAGTCTCTAAATGAATGAGGCAAAGCCCTCTACAAACTAGAAAAAAAAGAAATGAAATTTCAGAGTTTAAAATAATGACAGTAAATTTTAATTCTCATTTAAATATTTTTATTCTGGATGGCCCGAATAAATACAATTCTTAAAGTGAAAGTGTGTACATTCTACACACTCATAACAGTACAATATTCACTTGTTTTTTTTTATGCATATAAATAGCAGCCTGTACTCTTCCTGGGGCCTAATGGAGTCATCGCCCTCCGGTAATGTAATCCTCCAAATTGGAGCGGATTAACTTTTGATATATAAATTGTGTGTGTGTTTGCATGTGCAATAGAGAGAATGACGTTCCACACACCTGCCCCACAGCACTTGACAGAATGCACCACAATGATTGAAATGGAATGCAGCTCACCAAATCCATCAAATACAAAAACTGCTGCAAAGTCCTTTGTTAAACTCCTTTTATTCTAAATCCTTTTAATTCTGTCCTATAACACTAAAACATTTCTAAAAAGCTTAAAATCCTAATAAATCACACAATTAAAGTAATGAAAATGGGCCTGCACACCAAGTCACCAACTCTTCCACCACTCAACAAAATTCGAAACAGTTTGCTTGTCAGAAAATGTTAACTAATATCCCCCACCACACACACCATTGTAAACTCATTTAAACCAAAGAGCTTAAGCTCATAAATCAGCCTTGAGATTTCAAGACATCAACTCGAAACAGCTTCTACCTGAGTCCAAAAGCAGATCCAGAGGCAAATAAAATCCCAACTGGTGATGAAATATTATGCCTCTCCCTTTTGATGTTGAAGATGATGTCCTGCATATAAAGATTTTACACAACACTATGTCCTCACTAATAAATTTTTACTGAGAAAATCTTTTCCAGAAGGATTTCTTTGAACAATAAATTCATTTAAACCATTCAGCTAAGCCTCCCTGCCTCCTCTCCTGGAGACAAGGTCTCATGTTGCCCAGGCTGTCCTCAACCTCACTACATAGCTCGCTGACTACAACGCTGGAATACTGATCCTCTGGTCCTAAATCCTACAAGCTGATGTTACTTTTTCTTTTTTAATGAAATCATTTTCTTTAAAACAGATGTGACCAAGTTGTCCTTGAGGTGTTTTACTTACAGATGACCTCAATGTGAGCACAATGTGAGGTACGGGCAAAATGTGAAACTTCAGATGATTGCATTGTCAATAAATTTTTTGTGTCAGTTTTTAAACTGTCAGGATTTTTTGAGCGGTACAATTTCTATTTTCTTACCAGATTATTCATAAATAATCCCCATCATAAATTGGATAATCTTCTTATGTCTTTTCCTTATCTAAACAGGAAAATGTGAGCAAGTGCCTTTTTTTTTTTAACAGAGAAGACAGGGATGAAACCTGCAAGAAGCCAGATCCCAAAGTTTCATGAACCTGGACCAAGCATGAGAGAGTCAAGACAAAAATCTCACTGCCATAAAATACTGAACCTGAATATGGTCACAAAACACAACTTGGCATTTGCCCTCAATATTCAAAATACACGCATACACCGTAGCCTCCCAGTGAACACAGATTTCTTTCTTCTAAGTCTAGGGGCTGAAGACAGGGTGCCCTCTATCAGTCCCTAACTCACTCTAACGCTAGACATCTTTTTGAGCACTTAGCATATGAGATATCCACTCTGACAACCAGAACTTCTTTCACAGACTAGACTTACTAGATGGTCAAAGCCACCAAAACTCTGCCACTGTTCTTCAGGACTGACCTGATCAGGGCGGAGGTTACACAGCTTCTCCCCACTGCGGTACAACTAAATGCCACACCCGACTCACTTTGAGAAAAATGGGCAGGGATGGAGAGAAAGATGTACGTCCAACTACTCTGCTGGGACTATAAGCAGAGTGACTGCCAAAGGCTAATTAGTTAATTATTTATTGCTATTGTCGAAAGAGGCCAGCATCAATATATCCAAGAGGGTAGTTATGAGTGTTGAAAGGGGGACACATGCAAAGGGTGTCGTTACAACATTAACATCTGCTCATGTGTGATGCCAGCCCTGCTCCTACTCTGACCAAAATGCCACCATCCCTTTGACGCCTCTCCATGATATTGAGCCTGCACCATACCCGGCTTTCCAGCTTCCCAACACAATACTTTCACATCTCTGCTGAATACTCTCTGAGTATTCAGAAACACCTCTGAGTCAGAAAGTCCTCTCTATCCACCATCTTTCATCACAATCTATCCCATACCCATATTTATTTCTTCACAGCACCTACCTGGGCCTCATTTCCCACACATTACATTGCTGATCTACTTATAAGTTCAGCACACCCACGTCTTAACTCCTTGATACTAAGACCTATACATCAATGATCACAATCACTATATTCACAGCTCAAAACCATGTTCAGGAAATAGAGAGATGGCTCAGTGGTTAAGAGCACTTGTTGCTCTTCCAGAGACCCCAGATTCAATTCCCAGCACCCACATGGCACCTCACAACTATCTGAAACTACAGTTCCAGGTGATCAACACCCTCATACAGACAAAACACCAATGTACATAAAATAAAATTAAATAAATTTTAAGATAAAAAACATGTCAAGACCACCCGAAGAGCTTGAATATAAGCTTCAAACTACCACACACAAAGCTCTGCATTTGCATGCTACAAATTAGGAAGAAACACCATCAGCAGTCAGGGTAGAAACTGGGATACCAACAGCAGTTGACTGGGGTGCTGGCACAGGGGTGAGAGACTGTGGGATACAAAGAGCAGTTGCCTGGGGTGCTGGCACAGGGGTGAGAGACTGGTAACAACAGACATGGAAGAACAAAGTCTAAAAGCCTGAAGCCCTCGAAAGAAAAATAGCACAGGAGGATCATGAAGGGACAAAGCATTAGTGAGTCACGAAACATGAGCACAGTCCGCATGTAGGTGAGGGAAAAACCATGATTTAACAAGCTATGTAAAGTATACTATTAAAAGCACCATACTGTGAGAAAATACATGCAGAACACATAGTTTAGACAGAATCACTGTTTAAAATAGGCAGGAACTGGGGTCTGGAGATTACTGTTTAGTTGGCTGGTTTGTGTTTTGTTTGTTTCTGTTTTTATCTGGGTTTTGGAAGCTTGCTGGAGACTCCACTCAGAGACTGGAACATACTACCCATACTTCTACGACAAGGCTAAGCACCTAGAATCAACACTTGAAACCGACAACAAAAAACAAGCTATTTTAAAATTGGCAAAAGACCTAAAAGGCCCACGCCTTTGACCCCAGCATGTAGGGGACAGAGGCAAGAGGGAACTCCAGGCCAGCCAAGGCTACATAGCAAGGCCCCGGTTGTGTTATGGATCATTGTGGAATTGTCAATTGCAACAGTAAGATGCCCCAGAACAGCTACTGCAGTGGCCAACTGCAGAACCCTTCCACCAGGAGAGGGGTAGGACATGCTGCTACAGAACTGTCATTCCTTACAGGGACAACTGAAAACATGGTGTCACCACTGTGCAAGACAGTGTGACAGTTCCTTAAAAACTAAACATACTCTCACCATAAAATGGCCTCAGCTTCCTGGATATTTACCTAAGTGATACAAAGACATGTTCACACGTGTGAATGCTTTCAGTGGTTTTATTAACTTCTAACAGACAGGCTGTACTAAACGTGGATGCCACCAGCATGTCCTCCTGCAGGTGAACACCTCCTGCAGGTGAACAGAACCTAGCTTGACTGTGATGAACTATAATTCACGACTGAAAGGCAATTGGTGAGCTATCAAGAAATGGAGACTTGAAGCAAAGTGAACTATATATCATTCAACAAAAGAAGCCAATGTGTAAATGTGATGTCCTGAATAAGTCCTGCCATGTGACACTGAGAAAAGGGCAAAACTATAAACACAGTTTTAAAAAAAAATTAGTCAAGTACTTAGAATTTTTACGGATTTATTTTTATTTAAGTGTATATGTTTACTGGTGCAAATGTAGCCTACATGTATGTAAGAAAAGAGCCTCAACAATGGGGATGCTGTGTAACTCATCCCCTGATCCCATGCCAACTGCTCTCAAGGCTGGGACAGAAGTATCACAAGGTCAAGGCTTGCTGGGCTACAGAGACAGCTCAACTGCTCAATGGATAACTTTTGGGAACTCTGCCTCAAAGCAACAAGATAAAGGGCCAGGGAAGGACTGGGAATAAAGCTCATAGGTAGAGCATTTACCTAGATTCACAAGGCCAAAAACAATTCAACATCATCGGGGAAAGAACATTGCTGGAAGAATTAGCAATATTTGTAACATAGATATTTTGCAATATCTAATAAAATTAAACATGCACTTATATGTCACAGCAACCCCAAATATAAATAAAGACCCATGAGAAATCAATATATGCAACTAACAGCAATAATAGCGGTTTAAACATAACAGCAAAACTGGAAATAAACAAACCACCCTTGAACAGCATATCCACACAGTGGAATACTACTCAAAAATGAAAAGGCAATTAAAAACTAATATGAGGAGGGGAGAAGGCTCAGCCAGTAAGAGTGTTTGCTTATACAAACAGGAGCACAAGAGTTCAAATCCCCACATCAAAAGTGAGTCATGGCTGTGTCTGCTGGAAAGAGCAGCATTTGCAGGGTGGGTGGAGCAGCCGAGACAAGTGAACCCTGGGAACTTACTGACAAGTCTGCCTAAAAAACACATGCAGCTTCTGGCCCAGTAAGGAAGCCTGTCTTAAAGGAACAAGCTGGAGCACGACAGAGAAAGACACCCAATGACCTTCTCTGGCCACTGTGCAACACACAGAAGTGCACACCAGCACACCAATGTGCAAGCACTACACACACACACACACACACACACACACACACACACACACACACTAAAATTAACATAATGTTTAAAAATGGTACAACACACGTGATCTCAAAAGCATGATAAGATATGCCTGCAATTCTAGAACTTGAAAAACTGAGGCTGGAGGACCAAAGAGGAAGAGGAAAAGGAAAAGGAGGCAGCACATGAGAAGAGAAAGGAAGTGGAGGAGAGCGAGGGAAGGAAGAGAAAAATGAAGCAGGAGAAATACTCATAAGGCTGTAACACCATCAGAACTTTATTCCTGAAATGAGGCTCTGGTAGAGTGCTTAACTAGACCCTGGCTAAGCACTATCCAATACACAACACTATTAAAAATAAATAAATAAATAAATTTTTAAGAAGTAGAAACCTGCTCCTGTTAATGACCAAATGATAGTTCGCTGTATGGATGTACCACAGTCTACCAGCTGGTAAATAATCGGGTTATTTCAATATTCTTATAATACTGCTATAAAGCTCAATATATTTTCATTCTTATATGGACATTATATTTCATTTCCTGGTTGTATACCTAGGGATAGAATTGATGGGTTCATGTGGTAACTCTATATATAACATTTAAGGAACTTCAAACTAGTTTTCAACATAACTCCACTAATGACACAGTCCCGGGGACCATGATTGAGGGTTGCGATGTTTCCACATCCTTCCCACTTTTGTTTTATTCTGCTGTGTACTGTAAGTGTCCTGGGGCATTCAGAGGTGACAGTCGTGGAGAGGGCTTGCTGGGGAGGACAGTGACACACTGCTCAACAACATTCATAAATTCATTCATTTCAAGACAGAAATTGTCAATGAGGGTAGGATTTATTTATTTTACACTAGCTATTACTTAGGAAATGCTGGGGTTTAGGTTTCATGCCTATTTCACAATAAACAAATACAGATTTCGAGACCAAAGATTCATCCATTCACCAAGATCCAATCTCCGTGAAAAGCATCTCCCATGCAGTGACAGCTATGCTTCTCTGGGTGACTATCATTAAAGGTCACAGTGATTTTCAGCCACTCACTACACCTGTTTTCCTAAACCTGACTGACACAGCCAGTGTACTGTTTGTTGTGAGTGTATCTCAAGTCAGGAAAAAGGCAGTCAACGTTTCTCTTAACTTATTAATTAAAAAGCAAACAAAATTCACTACTGAATCTGTGACATTTATGTTTTTGGGAGAAGCTTTTCCAGGCAGGGCTTCTGTGTGTGTAGCCCGGACCAGGCTGGCCTAAAGCCTGGGAGATCGGCCTGCCTCTGCCTGCTGAGTGCTGGATGAAAGGTGTGCGACGCCACCACCGCCCGGCCATTCGTGACACTCATGACCCTGGCAGACTTTTCTGTGTATTTGTCCCCAGGTTAATTACATTCACTCCTCACCAAATGTAACAGAGACACTAAAGGCATTTTACATCTTCACAATGAAAATAAATACAAACTAAACTACTTTTTTTTTTTTTTTAAGACAGGGTTCTCTATTATGTAGCCCCAGCTGGACTGAAACTTGCTCTATAAGACCAGGCTGGACTCTACCAGCCTCTGCCTCCCTAGTGCTGAGACTAAAGATACCACATCTGGCCTCAAAGTAAAATCACACTATTAGGGAAGGATGCAGTATATAGAGCCTGGAAAGGCCTAGATTTGGTAAAACTATTTCCCGACAGTAACAGGAGAATGACCCAGAGGCTACTGAGAGCACATGAGATCTACGGTTCCAATGGGGATGTACACATGCAGCCTGGAATGTCAGCACAACAGCACCAGCAGGGAGGAGAGTTCACACAGCCTTACAATCCTCTCTCTAGATCCCACCTAGGAAGGAGCACCAATGAACAGGGTTCAGAAAGCTTACACCTCATGTCAAAGTCCACACCACACCCCACCAAAAACACAAAAGGCTGGTTTCCTCCTCAGGAAGACTGTCCTCTCAACAGGATAAACAGAACCACCTTAAGCATAGGCTTGAAAAACAGATCATTCCTAAATGACCCAAAGCAGCACGGCTTCCATGCTAGGGACGAGGTGTTAGGAACAAATACACAACACTGATGGATGCTGAGAAGTAATTAGAGCAGAAAACATCAGGGAAGCCCCAAATCTCAGAGTTCAGCCATTTAAAATGTCAATAAGCCTGTTCCCTCTTCTTTGCAACATACTGCTGAGAACTGTAAGCAAATGTCAGTTGGCCTACTTCTGGAGGTGTGTGTGTGTGTGTGTGTGTGTGTGTGTGTGTGTGTGTGTGTGTGTTCGCATGCACTCGTGTGTAACAGAGTTCATTTGTTTAACCACAGCCATCAAAATGTTACATCAAAAATATCACACCAACATTTCTCAAGAACTAAGTCATAAATTCTGACTTCATACAGCTGAACAAATCAAATGATTCTCCTTTGAACATGACAAAAACCAGATTTAACTCAGAACTAATACAGCTGTATATGGAAGCTTGTGAGATCAGAAAACTATAGTAAGGGAAAAGTTAAAAACAGTTAAGTTGTGCAAAGGATGAAATGTAAGAGCATTTAGAAACAATGAAAAAATCCTGAGTTTTTAAAGAGAACAGTGTTCACAATAAAAGTGTTTTGAAACACACATACACACCAGTCAATATATTTAAAGAACCTGAAGCAGGTCTGTGGGTTAAGTACATAAGTTAGTTTTATGCATCCATGAGTATTTAAGGGGAAAAAAAATCCAGCAATCCACATCCTAAGCTGTTAAGTAGATGCATTCAGAATCTGAGGAATGAGAGAGGGAAGAAAGAGAGTAAAATTTTCCCTGAAACATAGAATTACATGAACCTTCATTTTCTCTATTTTGGAAGTTGAATTTTCCTAAGCTTCAGTTGTTAGCTTGATATGACACTGAGGAATTTACACATGATTTCCTCATGCTCTGAACGCCTATGTCCTCATGTTCTGTTCCCCAGAAATAGTTGTATCACTGTTGACGAAACTGATACAGCTGGTTGTTTGTTTTGGGGTTTTGTTGTGTTTTTTTAGTTTGCAAGGTGAATGCATGCAAGCGTGTGTGCGTGCAGAGTCTACAAGAAGGCACTGGATCCCTAGAGCTAGAATTACAGACATCTGTGATCCTACAACAGCACAAGCTCTTAACCATCTCTCCTTCCCATCACTTTCTTTCTCTCTCTTCCTTTCTTTCTTCCTCCCTTCCTTTCTAAAGACAGCAATTATAAGCTACTCAAAAGGGGTACTGGGAACTAATTTCAGGTCCTCTGCAAGAGCAGCAGATGCCATCAATCACTAAGCCATCTCTCCAGGCCCTGGCATTTGTCTTCTGAGACAGGATCTCAAGTAGCCCAACCAAGATGGTCACATATTTCCCATGTAGCTACTATACAGCCTCCATATGGCTAATATCGATTGTCACATGAAAAGGTCTAGAATTAGCTAGGAAACAGTCCTGTGGGTATGCCAGTGAGGGACTGTCAAGGCTAGCCTTGAGGCCTATCTGCTAAGGAATATATAGAGTAGGTTAACCGAGGTAAGAAGACCTCCTCTTCAGGTCCCAGACAGTCCAGAAAGGAGAAGATAACTGAGCACTAACATCATATCATCTGCTTCCTGCAGATGAAATGTGCCAACTGCTTCAAGCTCCTCCTCTGTCACTTCACTCTGTGGATCATACCCTTGAACCCTGGGCCCTGAGGAATCACTCCTTCCTCAAGTGGCTTTTATCAGATATTTAGTTACAGCAATGAGAAAAGTCACTATTAGAAATACTGCCTCCAACTCTGCACTGCTGGGGAAACAGTTATAAACACCACCAACAGCTGCTTTTGTTTTCAGACAAGGGCTCAATATGTTGCCCAGGCTGGCTTAAACATCTGTAGCCAATACTACCATAAAAATAGCAATTCTCCTGCCTCAGCCTCCAGCGTGATGGGATAACAGGTGTTAGCCATCAAATTCCACTAGAAATAATTTTCACAAACTCAAACATAATAACCATATAAAAGTCTTGACTTATATGTTAAAATATACACATGGATACATTGTATTTCACAAATGAGTTTCCAAATCTAAACTTGCTTAGATTACAAGAAAACTTGACTTTACTTGAAATAAGGTTTCAAGACTAATTTTCAAAGAGGATCAGCATCAAGGTTTTTTTTTTTTTTTTTCACTTACCTTTACATGAACCTTAAAGAGCCTTTTAAATAATTTTAATGTTGTAAATTAGCATCTTAAATTAAAATCTTAAATCATTAAAGCCTTTTTCTTTTTTTAACTTGGTTTCTCTGTGTAACACTGGCTGTCCTGGAACTCACTCTGTAGACCAGGCTGGCCTTGAACTCGCAGTGATCCACCTGCCTCTGCCTCCCGAGTGCTGGGATTAAAGGCATGCGCCACCACTGCCCAACCTCACTAAAGCATTTTTCAAACGCAATGTGTTTCTTACCCCCTATTTCCCCCACCTAGTTTAAGTTTTTATTGGTATAAGAATGCCAAATGATTGGCTGTGGCCTTCTACATTTTTTTTGGACAGATGATCTCATGCACTCCAGGCTGGCATACACGTTGCTATACAACTGAAGATGACTCTGAACTGATGATGGTCCTGCCTACGCTTCCTTAGTACTGGGATTACAATAGTATAGACCACATCTGGTTTTGCAGGTCCCAGGGCACACATACTAGGCAAACTCTCTACCAATAGAACTACATCCTCAATCATGTGTTCTGTGATTTTTAATTGAAAAAATTCTAAAGATTTAGATTCACTAAGAATGTATTGGATCACTGGAGGCAGGAGAGATGCTCAAGGGTTAAAAGTGCTTGCTGCTCTTGCAAAGAACCAGAGTTCAGTTCCAAACACCCACATCAGACTGCTCACAGCTCCAGTGAATCTGACATGCTCTTCTAGCATTTGTAGACATTCACATGAACATGGATACACACATACACATAAATAAATAATAAATCATTAAATGAATATACTTAGTCCCTGATAGTGGCCAAAGAAGCATGCAGAGAAGTATGCTTTCCTGGGAAGAAGTACCTACCCACTATACCATTACAATGCTGATCATCACACCATTACTCCACCACAATCCTGATCATCACACCATTACTCCACCACAATGCTGATCATCACACCATTACTCCACCACAATGCTGATCATTGTTACAGTACCAATCTCCTAAGGGATAAAATTTCACCCAAATCTTTCTGGTTTTTATTTTTAACTAGGGGGCAGATTTTCCACAGAAATTTGGCCTTAACTTCCATGAGAGTACACCATGTGACAATATTCAACAAATATGTATTGAGACTTCACAGCAAGCACTCTTATGAGGCACTGAAGGCATCATGGACTGGCACGGTGGCCCAATGAGTAAAGCAGCTGCCAACAACCAGAGAACCTGGAACCTGTATAAAGATAAATGGAGTGAGCCAAGCCTGACCTCAACATCAATGCTGTGGCAATGATGTCACCTGTGTGTACCTACACACATGACAAGCTGTTTAAAAATGAGCAATAAAGAGCAGCAAGTACTTTGAGGACACACACCCAACAGCAAGTAGGAGCAGGAGAGGTTAGTGTGACATAAGAATTCTAAAAGAGGAAACTCACCCGGTATGGTAACTATACCTATAATTTCAGCACTTGTGGGGCCAAAGCAAGAAGAGGCAGCCTGAGCTACAAAATGAGTTCCAGGGAGCCTGGCTACAGACATGAAACAAACAAACCAATGAAAAAGAGAGCTGGGTGGCGGTGGCGCTTGCCTTTAATCCCAGCATTCGGGAGGCAGAGCCAGGCCGATCTCTGTGAGTTCAAGGCCAGCTGGTCTACAGAGTGAGATCCAGGACAGGCACCAAAACTACATGGAGAAACTCTGTCTCAAGACAGAGAGAGAGAGAGAGAGAGAGAGAGAGAGAGAGAGGTGGGGAGTGTACAAGTCTAATAACAAAAGAACAATCATTTAAGGAAGCTAAAGAAACTCATACCATCAAAACGGGAACACTGTTGGAGCAACTCCTAGAACAGACGTGAGAATGGAAGACAGGTGCATAAACACACACAGCCCAGGAATCAGCTCACAAAAGATCAAAGGAGAGGCAAGCAAGAGGGCCCAGCTGCTAAGGTGCCTGCAGTTCAGTTCCAGATTGGCAACATGAGGACAATCCCCAAGACAGCGGCAAAGACAGACTCTACAAAGTTGTCCTCTAACCTCCACACACATGCGAGGGCATGCACACCCACACAGCAGACACATACACAATAATAAGATCAGCTTTCAAAAACTAAACCTTGCTGGGCATGGTTGAGCATGCCTTTCTTTAATCCCATCACTTAGGAGGCAGAAGCAGGCAAATCTCTGAGTTAGAGGCCATCTGGTCTACATAGCAAGTTCTAGAACAGCCAGAGCTTATAACAAAATCCAAAAAGAAACTGGGAAGTGTTGGCTCAGGCCTTTAATCCCAGCACTCGGGAGGCAGAGGCAGGCAGATCTCTGTGAGTTCGAATCCAGCATGGTCTACAGTGAGTTCTAGGACAGGCTCCAAAGCTACACAGAGAAACCCTGTCTTGAAAAACCAAAAAGAACACAAAGAACAAGGCAACATTCCCAACAGAGAAACAGGATACATAAAAGGAAAAAGATGTCAAAGTGGGTTCAGACTCTTCCACTGACTCAAATCTAATGCCTACAAAACTCGGAGATGATGTGACTATAAGGGAGCAGTTGTTGGCCAGCCAAGAGTCCAGGGAGAATAAAGACACTGCACACTATGGGCTGAGCTCTCCCACATGTGTGCTTTCAGGAACCTCAGAAAGACTGCCACCAAAAGGACGAGGAGAAGCAGAATGGGTACAACCCCGGGGAGGACTCTATCTTCTAATACAAATTTTATGAGCTCTGTCCCATGTATTACACCTAATAAAAACAGATATTAAAATTTAACCAAATACATTTTTTTTCAGTCAGAACATTTATCCCATAAAGCTGTACTTTAAGTCTAAAGGAGTCTATTAGTGGAAGAAATAATTTATTGACTAACAAAGCAAATTAAAGCTACTTTAAGACAACTAAAACTTGAGAAACGTTAGTTAACAACTGAATAAACAAAAGAACTTTACAAATAAAACAAAAAAAAGGCAAAACTCTGCTTCTGTTAATTACACAAGAAAGAAAGAACAGAGTCTGTTAAAATCTTTGTGGACAACCCAGACTATTCCAAAACAGGGAAGACAGTCTGTTAGAACCGTCTTTGTCAAAACAGTTCACAAGAGTATAAATGCAACAGGGGGAAAAAAAAAAAAAACAAGAAACTTGAGGGTAAGCAAGGGAACAATCCCAAGGCAGAGTGGAGAGGCAGGAGGAATTGGGGGGGAGGGGGGAGCGGACAAGGGGAGATGGGAGAGAGGGAGGGAGCTATACAGATGAAGGCTGACCGGCAAGCGGAAATCATGTGATCCCAGGATATTGTTGCCCAGCCATCCTTTCCATTTCATTAAAGAAATGTAATTATTAATCTCTAAAATTACTTATGCACAATCAAGCCCTAAGTTTAAATAAGCATCCCTCTCACCAATTTTATTAACAGCTACATGAAGTCTTAATGAGATTTTTCATCTTAGAATCGTCTTTCAAATGATAATAGAATTAAAGTACTTTATATCCTTATTCTTTTTAAGGAAACGTGAAAGTGTCCCATGGGATTAATATGATTATTGGCTGCACATATAAAAATGTATTTTAGTGAACATGGGGAACAAGGAAAACCTACTTTTTCTGATTTCATAATATGAAGGAGTCAAGACATTTAATATGAACATACATTTGGACCTTTGTACATAAATACAGAACATACACTACTTAAATGTAATATTAAGTATTTGCAAGAAATGGACGAATGAGAAGGCAATGGAGGGGGAAAGGGTCAAAGAACACTGTATACATGGAGATACCAGTAAGTGTCATTGTTCTCCACAATGAATAAACACTAATATAAACACTTAAAGAAACAGTGGCCATGAAAGCAGTTTCAAAGTTCAAAGCCCACAACCCCCTCCTGCAATAGCCGAAGTCTCTGACGGCAGAGTCACCTACAGCCAAGACAATACTGAAAACCAAGCGCTCTGAGCCAGCAAATCTAACTGAGAAGGGAAAGGCATTCGAGGGGAGACCTGGGGAATACCCACAGAAGAAAGCAGGCCAGCAGCAGAACAAAGGCAGCCCAGAAGGATGCCCAGAAAGCCAAGAGAGAAGGCAGCTCGGAGAAAGAGCTAGCAAAGGCAGAGGCCAAAGCGAGATCAAAGAAGATGGAGATAAATCAAAACCCCAGCAGAAAGTGAATAGCCATATTGAAATGGTTAAGATTACCTATTTCTACTGCAACTGAAAGCACTAAGGGTTTGTCTTGCAGGAGGAGGGAGGCAGAATAGACCTTTGCAGCAAAACAGACCTGGGTTATCACTCTTGCTGTCTGTAGTCCAAAAGCAACAAAGAGAAACTATGTGATTTGCTTTTCCTTAAAGGCTACACTCACCCAACTGTGGAGCAGGCAAGATTCTAGCTGCTCGGACTGGGCCATGTCGAACAGAGAAGAGCTCCTGGGCTTCCCCGCTGATCTGCATAAGAGAAGGAAGAAAACAGTTCAACTGAATAGCACAATGCTATTAGATGCAATCAACACCTACAGTTTACCATGATTTGCTGGAAATACACATACATATATATACCCAGCAATACATTAGGACTTTAGGGAGGTCATGCACATCAAAGACACCCCTATCTTAAATTATGTAAGTACTTTTGGGAAAACATCACAATTCATTATTGGTATAAACTTGAAGAGAGTCTGTTCTATTTATTAACCCGTGAGAAGTCTGTGCAGCGCCTGTGCTCACCCTCCATGTTAGAGCAGCTACGAGACTGTTCTGCAATATCCAAGCTCAATTATTAGTTATCTTTCTAGAATCATTCAAATCTATCAATTACATTATTATGCAATTACAGAACAAGGCTGCTAAAAAAAAAGACCTCTGAGACACCTCTTACTGAAATATTCTGTGAGTAACAAAGTTGTAAGCAAGCACCTTTGGAAGTCATCACTTACACTATAAACAAAGATCAAACACTGTAACAATGTCCACTGCCTTGAATAAAGTCAGATTCTGTGCTTGGATACAAAGACTACAGTGTTCTGTTTCTCCAAAAGGCAAAAGGGGATATGCTAGTGTGCATTAAGTTTAAAAAATGCCTTTCAACTGCTGGTTCATGTGATGAGCAAATTAAAATAGAATTAGAGAATAACAGCTTTCTAGACTGACTATGAGAGGTGATACTAACATGGTCCTCCGCAGACTGCAGTAACTGCTAGCGTTTGATGAAATATATAATATCAGAGAAAATGGTACACATTATAAAACTGGCCCTAAAATTTCAGGAATTTCTAATAGCCATAACCAAGATAAAAACTCACAGAGGTCACATACTATTGACGTTTTAATAAGCTCTGCCATCATGACAAGCTGGCAAAGCTTCCAAAGTAAACAATATGCATGCAGAGGTGCCTTTTAGAGAAAGAACTCACATCTTCAGGCTCTCTCCCATGTACCTTTTAGAGCTGTGAGCTCTAAGTTTTTCCTTCCAGGAAATACCCACCGTGTTTGTGGTACTGAAGACTATCTGCTGGCTGCAGCAACAAGCCCTCCCGACTTGGTGAGCCCCATGAGGAGCCTCAGCAAGGATGGTACCACCACAGCACCCCCTACCCAAAGGCTCAAAGGAGCCAGCAGAGCAAAGGCCTGGGCTCCTGTGCGCCTCAGCCTTCCTGGCTTCCATTTCAATAATGAAACCCCTGAGCAAAACTCGCTGAAGCTCCCAAGTCTCCATTTGACGACAATGGGGCAGAATTCAAAGTTTATAGAAATAAAGTTGGATGATTATTTTGTGAAACTTTCCATCTAATGCAGCAATCACCCATTTTTCTAAAATCTAAAATGTACCACATCTTTTGTTTTTGAACATACATATGCTAACAGGTTGAGTACTGATACTGTCTACTTATATTAAAAATGTGTTATTGACAAGTTCCAAGTCCCCACAGCTTGAAAACTGAACAGAAAAAGACACAGCAGGAAATGTTGACCAAGTCATTACATTTTGAAAATACAGTGTCTGCTAGACAAGAGATAAGTGAGTCTACTCTGTCATACAACTAAAAAAAAATTTAATTAAAAGTAATGTAAAACTTAAAGTTGTATAATACGAAGTAATGAAAAAATTCCACTTGTGAAATTTACACCCATAACAAATTACAGTGTGAACACAAAATCTCCTGTTGTACCATTGTTTCCATGTGCCAGAACTGGCCTTTAGTTTTTGGTTCTACCAAATAAAATTCAAATGTTAAAAAGTATAACCTCATTTCCCTGAGTCTCTGTACTTGGGTATACTAAATACTGTTTTAAATCTGTCTTGCCATAATTACAATAAATTTGTTATCATTGAATTGATACACTAGAGCGGAAAACAGAGAAAAACATTGCAAAATCCAAACACATGAAGCTTTACAGCAAAACAGCTTTCAACATGAGCCAAACTCTCTCTTCCAACCTGAACACATTGTCATCTGGACAGCAACAGGTGAGAACAGAAACCACGAGGGAAGGTCGGCAGGGCACCGCCACGTTCACTGACAGTGCCCCTCCCAGCCTGAGTCGGGTCTCCAGTCCTTAGGAGAGCACGGAGAAGGGGAGGAGGAAGTTACAGAGACCTGTGAATCTACCAGATTACATCCTGCTGAAAGCAGAGTCTAACTGCAGAATGTAAATCACCAAGATTAGCCTCCCGGGAGAGAATCCTCCAAGTGATACATGAAAATCCTAAGTTAGAATAACGCTGAGCAGAGAGTGTTAGCAAGGCATATCCAGATCCAGAGCCTTCCACGTGTCAGAAAGGATGCAGACATACAGGGATGCTTCCCAGCTGCCTCTAATACTTTCATCCAGTGTGTTCATGGGTAACTTTACTTTCAAATAAATACCAAAGCAGTGTGAAAAGCAGTCAAAACTACTTTTGGGTTTCCAGAAAAAAAATCTCTGAAAATGATAAGGAATCTCAAGATAAGGACCCGAAGCCTGAACAGGAGCTGCAAGCTCACTTTTACACTGAGACGCCAAGAACAGCAAGGGCCGAAGCCGGGAGAGCAGACGGAGGCAGAACTCCAGCTTCCAGGCCACTGTGACCGGCACAGGAAGAGGGCACTGGAGGAGACCTCTCCCCAGCTCCTCCTGTCTCTGCCTTTGTTCTTGTTGGCATTTTAATTTCTGATGACAGACTTTTGTTGTTTGGGGCATAAACCGGACGTACCAGTTTGAAGGCACAATAAGGAGAACAAAGAATGATTTGTTCACACTGTAGGAAAAAAAAATCTTTCCAACCATAGAAAATAGCTTTCGCATGGTGAAAATATGCAAATTACATACCAAACTGGAAGGGGTTGGGAGAATCCAAGTTTAGAATCTCACAACTCAATCTAAGGAAAAAGAAATTACAACTCACGAGACAACAATACACACAGACACAGAAAGATCTGGAGAGGCTTGGAGAAAACTTCCAGAGGATTCTAAAATCAAATGAAAGCTACCCAGCCCTGAGAAGCCAGGCTGCTCTGAAACCCAGTGGAAAACTCAGTCCAACACTGGGGACGGTGAGGGTGGGACTCCACGCTGCAGTCACGTTCCTGCACACCGGCACCACCCTGCCCTGCAGAAACACAACCACGGCTTCCAAACGACCTTCTTTTGACAAACTTTACTGACAGAGAGCACGCTATTTAAAATGCAGATCATCGGCACAGATCATGTAGAGATTAATAATGACTGCTCCATTAAGCATCTGCGTTAGTTACTGACACCCACCTCAAAATTGAGAGCAGGCCTTGAGCAAGAGCTAGGAAGGCAGAGCAGGAGGATGTGAAGCACAGCGTGGAGGCCAGCCTGGAGGAGGAGTTCCATCCTGGCTAGGGCTACAAAGTGACATGCTGTCTCCACAAAAATTAGTAAACAAATAACTAACAAATACTTACGAAGATGTAGGAGGCTTGCCACATCGTCATAACACAATCTTAACTTCTAAGACTGTGTATAGGTCTAATTGCTGAACACATTACAAATGGGACCATACAGTATACTCTTGGAGAATCTCTTCCACATTACTGGCTCTGAATCAGTTCATGTTGATGCATGTGACTGTAAGGGTTTTCTTTCTCTCCTGCTACAAAGACTCCCAGTAGATGAAAACACTATGATTTTACATCTCATTGTACTATTGACAGGCCTCTACTACATTTCTAGTTTGAACTCCATCTTCCTGGCCACTGTTGTAAAGTGAGAGAAAGCAGGATATGATGACACACAGCTATAACCCAACACTCCAAAGCCCAAACCTTTCAAATTAAAATTTCAAGGCCAGGCTGGGCCAGCCTGTCTCTAACAAACACAAAATCAAGAGACTAGGCTCCGGGTCTTGTGTTTCTTGATCACAGGTCCAAGCTCTGCCTGCTGGGATGTGCAGAGGGCATTGAAGACCAGATGAGGCAACTTAACAGTGCTAGGATGTAGTTCAGTGTAGGAATGCGATCTAATATGACTGAGGCCCTAGGTTCAATATCTAATTCCACCAAAAAAATATACCACACAAATATAAAGTCAAGAAAAGAATTCACGCTGGGCGGTGGTGGCTCACGCCTTTAATCCCAGCACTTGGGAGGCAGAGCCAGGCAGATCTCTGTGAGTTCGAGGTCAGCCTGGTCTACAAAGCGAGATCCAGGAGAGGCATAAAGCTACACAGAGAAACCCTGTCTCAAAAAACCAAAAAAAAAAAAAAAAAAAAAAAAAAAAAAAAAATCGCTAATTCTTCCTGATATTCTCTTGAGGCCACCATACCGTCATCTAATTTCACAGAAATCTACACTACTACTTTCTTGGAGCTACTTTATACTACTCTAAATTATCAAAAACTGACAGTAATGATTTTTTCTTTTTAAGTTTGATTTTTAGCAGGAATTTAAGCCAGGAACTTATACACACCAGGAAGGACTCTACCACCAACCACATCTCCAGCCCTGCACCTGCTTGCTGAACAGACAAGCAAATGAAGTTTGGTAAAGAGACAACTGAATCTACTTTGTAGAAAGATAATTCCAAGGTGGAGACAGTGTCCACACCTGTAGTCCCAGCAGCGGGGAAGCTGGAGCAAAGGATCACTTGCAAACAAGCTAAAGCACCCTGGGCACAGAGGAAGACACAAGCACAAAGCAAACTCTCCTTAGTTCTCTATAGTATGCTCTTAACCTTTGAAGGGAAGGGAGGCCTCTGGAGGCTGAACTTACGTCGGAAAGCAAATCCACTACCCTGCTGATCAGGCGCAGGACAGCAGAGCTACCTTCCACCCCAACACTTACTTGTTAGTGCAAAGAGGATGCTAATGTGATTTGCATTTATTAGAGTGCACACTAGCATCCCTAACTGCCTCCAGCTGTTCTTCACATTGTTCTTGCCTTACAGTTAAACAGGCTCTAGGTCACCTGTCCACTTTACAGTTGTATCTAGCATCACAGATTGTACAACTATGACTATTACTGCAGAGAGCTGCAGTGAGCTGCAGTGAATATATGGATGAAGCTCTTTGCAGAGACCTATTAGTACACTTGCTTCTATTTTCAAGATAATTAAGGGTGTAGAGACCACTGGGGTTTTAAGAGCACTTGCTTCTCTTCCAGAGAACCAGAGTTCCATTACCAGCGCTCATGCTGTAGCTCCAGCAACAGGGTATCGGATGCCTTCTTCCGGCTTTTGAGGGCATTCAGCATGCACATATAAATACAGAGAAGCTTAAATAAATAAAAAAATAATGTTGAGTGTAGTGGCATGTGTCTTTAATCTCAGCACTCAAGAGGCAGAAGTAGGTGGATCACTAAGTTCCAGGCTAGCCAGGGTTAAAAAACAGAGGAGCAGACAAGGCTAGTTAAGACCACTGGCTGCTCTTCCAGAGGACCTGGGTTTGATTCCCAGTACCTATATGGTGGCTCCCAACTGTCTGTATCCTCAGTTCCAGGGGATACAATGCCCTCTGTGGGCACCAGTTGTACAAGTGGTACACAAACATACATGCAAGCAGAACACACAAACCACACACACACACACAAATAAAGTATTTTTTAAGATAATTAGAGGTAGGTAAAGATTCAGCTTCCATACATTAACAAAAGTGTCTTCCAAAGCCCTTATATCAATTCACACTTCCACTAGAATGTATGAGGGTTCACACTCTAGACAGCCATTAATGTCAGCCATTCTGATAGAAAACCAAATTAACAGACTTATAATTACATGAAATAAAAGCATAAGTCAATTTCTGTATATGCCAGTCAGCCCACACCAAATACATAAATTAATAGCATTCACTACGTGAAGCAGGTGTCAAGCCCGAGGATTGCCAACCGTTATCCTGAAGGATGCCTCACGGTGCAGAGGCAGATATGGCAGTGTAGAATACAAATGGGACTCACGGACTCATCTCAGCACCTCCGCAGAAGGCAAATCCATAACTGAATTCCAAATACAGTAACAACCAATTTCCCCACCCTGATAGACAGTGATTGTGCTTGATACCCTGTAAACTCGAGGGGTCCATTTTGTAGATGATAAACACACCTTAACACACTTAAAGGACTAGAAACCACAGACTGCCCTCTCACCACAGTGGAACTAGAGCAGAATTAGTACCAGCAGACATCTGGAAAATGACAAAACACTAGTGAGATTAAGCAACCAAGTTGTAAACAACACACAGTTCAGAGAAGAAAGTTTCAAAATTTTTTAAAAATATTTTGTTTATGGTTTGTTTTCTCTGTTTTTATTTGAGCCAGGGTCTCATGTAGCCCATGCTGTCCTTGAACTCTTGACCCTCCGCAAGTGCTGGGACAACAAGCATGTATCACCACACAGAACTTTAAAACATTTATAACTAAATGAAAATAAAAATCTAATTGCAGCTGTGGTATGCAGTCACAGTGAAACCACTAGACGCATAGAGTTGAAAAAAAATAAGCTCTGAGAAATCTAAAACTACCTATGAAATAAAAAAATAGAACCAAATCAAAGCAAGCAGGCATAAATAAACATCAATTAGAGGTGAAACCAATAAAACTGAAAAAAAAGAAATCAATGGGGGTGGGGCGGGGGGGGGGGTGTCAATGAAACCAAAAGCTGGTTCTGGGGAAAGATGAATAAAAATTGTTAAGGCTCCAGCCAGTTTAAGAAAGAGAGGCAGGCATGTCACGACCTAGAACCTAGCATGTGAAAGGCAGATGGAGGAGGCTATGGAGTTCAGGGATATCCTGGGCTACAGAACGAGATCCAGCATCCAGACTCCAAGGGCTTCCTGGTATGGGCATACGGCTATAATCCCACTACTCCGGAAGCTGAAATAAAAGGACTGATACCACCTCCAAACCAGAAACAGAGACACAGTGAGCTAAGGTGAACTGGATGTAGCTTCTGTCTCAAAACAAGGGTAAATCCTAAACTGGGCTAGCTCCCCAGCCCTGGTATTGGGGGGGAGTGGGAGGGCCGGTGTGCGAGGCTGGCCATAAGCTCCAGGATCTGCCTGTCCCTGCCTCCCCAGCACAGGAACTACAAGTGCACACCCAGTTTGCTACCTGGCAGCCTGGGGTTCCAATTGGGGACTCAGGCTTGCATGGAAAGCACTGAGCAATTTCCTGGGCATCCAAAAATCTGAATTTTTAAGTGAGCCATGAGACTTGGAAAACAAGAAGAATTTCTCAGGTTTCTCTCAAGCACATTTTGCCTTTAAATCAAAACCTCTATTCATCTCGAAGTCATCTAGTTCAGTGAACAGCTCTAACACCTGGAGAAGGCTTGGACAGCAAAACAGCTAACATCTGTGTTCCTTTAAGTTTGTATTCTTACTGCCCAAATCGACCCTGTGGGAACTAGCAATGTAGAGCATCTACAACACATACCTAGAAGATCCGCACCCTAACAGTTGACTTTAGTAGAAATGAATTGGACTATGTTATGTTTATATGATATTTAAATCTGCTACCTCAGAATAGCTTTGAAATAAGAAAAATAACATAGCAATGTGACTATTATAAGACTGTATGTTTAAAAGCATGTAGTACATACTTAATACTAAGTGAGAGTTAAACCAGGGATATGTTTGTTGAGGGAAAAATGACAAAGGACTGCACATCTAGTTTAGTGTTCAACAGGTTCCTTAGCCCACTGTTCTTAAATCCTGTTATGGATATTTACTATCTACAGCTGTGTTCAAATATATACAAGAACACATTATGGAACAACTTGATTCATGGTTCTACAAGAATGTTATTACCTATGTTTTACAGCTATGATTTAAAAAAAAAAAGAGAGAGACTACTACGAGGCCGGGTGTGTTGGCGCACGCCTCTAATCTCAGCACTAGGGAGGCAGAGGCAGGAGGATCTGTCAGTTCCAGTCCAGCCTGGGCTACATAGAGAGTTCCAACTGATCAGGGCTTCACAATGAGACCCTGTCTCAAAGAACAACAAAAAACTGCTGTTGGAGAGATGGCTCAGTGCTTAGGAGGACCCAGGTTCAATTCCTAGCACCCACATGGTGGCTCATAGCATTTTGTTAACAACAGTTCAAGGGGATCCAACCCCCTTTTCTAGCCTCTGTGGGCACCAGGCACTCAAGCAGTACACAGACATACACTCAGGCAGAACAGTCAGACACATAAAATGATAATGTATAAATTTTTAAAACAAAATAAGTCAATGAAATAAACACTGGCTCATCTACCCTAACAGTCACAGCACGATCCCTGGAGGTGATACTAACAGGAATGAGGAATGAGGAAAATCCATCTTCAACTTAATTCCTGTGAACAGCTAAAACTACTTGAAAAAAAACTATAATTTAAATGTATACAGAATATATGGGAAGTCATTATAATTCCCAAAATTAATGTTTTTCTCTAATAGTAAAGGGGGAAAGGAGAGATGAAAAGCAAAAGCAGAGAGAAACGGAAGGAATGCAAAGGAAAACTTTACTTTTAAGAACTTCAGTTCTGGGGCTGCAGCCTTAAGAGCACTTGATCTTCCAGAGAACTCAGTTTCAGTGCCCAGCCAGCACCCATGGTGACTCCCAACTCTGGTTCCAAAGGGTTGGATGCCATCTCCTCAACCATGTGGGCACCATGCATATGGTGCACACACAAACATGCAGGTAAAACATTCATAATGATTAAATGAGTAAATCTAAAAATATTTTAACTCGCCAGCCGGGCGTGGTGGCGCACGCCTTTAATCCCAGCACTTGGGAGGCAGAGGCAGGCGGATCTCTGTGAGTTCGAGGCCAGCCTGGGCTACCAAGTGAGCTCCAGGAAAGGCGCAAAGCTACACAGAGAAACCCTGTCTCGAAAAAAACCAAAAAAAAAAAAAAAAAAAAAAAAATATTTTAACTCAATTCCTAAAGCAACAAAGACTTAGATACTCCATATAAATATACAATTGCATCATTATTATCAATTAATAAATTGGTAACAATTAATCATATACTAATTGAACTGAATAAAACTACTTAAAAGGAAAACTGTACCATTATAGTTTACCTAGAAAAGTAACAAAAATCCTTTTCATCAGGGAGAAATGGATGCAAATCATTATGGAGTAAGACAATGGCAGGTTATCATCTGAACTTAATAACTCAGTAAAAAAGCCAAAATGTCCAGCCATGAGCTGGCACATACCTAATGCCAACTGTAGAGAATGTGAGGCAGGAGGACAAGGCATTCAAGGTAACATAAGAAGGGACATTTTAATTAGCTATTAAGTGACCAGAGCAACACAAAGCAAATAGTAGGCGCTCAGTTTCCGCTTGGAATACTCTGAAGCCACCTTGATGCTACACAGTCAGTCCTTTGTGTCCACAGGGTCACCCGCATTCCAGCACCATCTCAAAGCAGGTGTGGGCACATCTGTACTGATCAGAGGCTTTTCACTTCTTTGTGGTTACTATAACACTGCGCCTAACAACTATTAATACAGGGCTGATACTGTACTAGATATCATAACCTAAAATAACCTAAAAGTACTCAGACTAATGTGATTGGGCTATATACAAATACTACACAGTTTTATAAGAGAGAAGTATCTACAAGTTTTATATATACTGGAGAGGACTGTGGTATATTGGAACTAATCCTTCCATGGATCATGGGATTATATTTTCACTTTAAAGATTAAGGAAAAAAGGAGAAAGGTTGCCCAAAAGTGCCCCACCTCAAAAGACATGGGCATCTCCCAGAGATCTCAGCCAGGCATAGTGGCACATATACATAACTATACTACTCAGCTAGGGAGGCTGAGGCAGGAGGCTCACCATAGTTGGGTAATTTAAGATGCCTGGGCATCACAGTGAGAAGCCACCTTGAGTTCAAGCCAGCCTCTGTAACTCGGGAACCTTTTGGCTTTAGCCGGCACGGCCAGTGTTTCATGTTCCAGCGCTGCCTGGACAGCTTCGGGCCTTAGAACAGCTGGAGGAATGCATCCCCAGCAGTCATGGGCAGTCCCTCTGCGAGCTCCTACAATTAGGGGCAAGAGGGGAAGAAGCTTTCTGTCGTATTTTTGCCGTCCAACCGCAAATGATTCAGCTGAGGGCAAAGTGTCAGTGTCTCCATAACAGACTCTGTATGCCAGCAAGGAAGAAAACACAGACCACAAAAACCACCTAAAATGTGTATTTGTGAGAACTTACAACTTAAAGAACAGATATTTGCTGACCACATGAAGGAGACAGCAAGTCAGTCTGTATTTTGGTCTTGACACTAAATACAAAACACAAAACTTGAAGCAAGAAGGAAGTGAGTCTCAGGAACAGTATGAAAGCCACAACACATAAATAATGAAAGAAACTTGTAATCATATTTAAATATTTCCAAATTTTCACACACCGAAAAAGCACTGAGGCAACTTTAACCTTTTCCCTCCAGCCTGGTTTTCCAAAAGAAGATGAAAGGAGAGCAGCATGATGCACCCTTGGCTCCGCACAGCTGATTCAGACACTGCACTTCAAAACCCCAGCTATGACTTCAGCACCCACCAATCTAAGCATCACTCGGGCCTTTGAAGCTGCTCTAATGGTATCTTCCATTTGCAGCTAACACTTCTGTAGTCAAAAGATCTTCCTTGGGGTAGATGTTAATGCAAAACCACTCAGACAAGCCGCCGCTCGCGCGCCCGGAGGCAGACTGGAAGGTGCTCGGGAGTCGATGCAGCACCATTACAGAGAGTGTCGGCTAGCAGCTGTCAGAGACACGTCACAACCACTCAGGCACACGAACGCGATTGCCGCCTTTAATTCATTCTTTTACTACGTCTTGACTGGGCTGAATCTAAAATATACATTGAGCAGAAGACAACAGATAAGGGAGATTCCATACTGCATCAATTTAAATTATGTTTAAAAACTGCAAAACTAATCTGCGCTCAGGACAGTGATTGTCTTGCCTGTCAAGGAGGCAGAACACTCATACGAGAACTTCATGAGAAAAAGGTCCTAAAATTTCTTCCAGTTAAGCGTCACTTGCCTGTGTGCACACATGCACAATCACACATACACAAGGTAAAAATCATCAAACTATAAACCTGAGCCAGGCAGTAGTGGTGCACACTTTTAATCCCAGCACTGGGGAGGCAGAAGCAGGTAGATCTCTGTGAGTTCGTGACCAGCCTGGTCTACAGAGTGACTTGTGAGTTCCAGGATAGCGAGGGATACATAGAGAAACCCTGTCTCAAACACAAAAAGAAAAAGAAAAGAAAAACTATAAACTTGATATTTGTGTATCTTGTAGTATGTATACTATATAAACTATATTTACATTGATATCTGTCATAAACTGATACTCTAAATAGCAAAATCTATAAACTATCAATCTTTTTTAAAAGCCATGGAGGAAGCTTACATGCATATTACAATATAACAGAACCCAATCTGAAATGGGCCCTTCAAGCACATGACATTAGCCAAAGGCAGTCGTATACTACCAACACAAGATGCTGTGATGGCCTCTATACAAGGTGTGGGAGCATAAGTGGGCAATGCTCAGATCTCTAGAGCAGTGACATGATGCTGTTTGATGCTACAGAGGTGGCACGTGTGGCATCAGTGCCCAAAGTACAGCATGGGAAGTGGACCCTGGCTCTGGGTGGCAGAACCCTGGCTCTGGGTGGCAGGATAGTGGAAGCCAGGTTCTGTGACCACAACTGCACCACTCTGGTGTACAATGTCGGTAGAGGGCAGTCGTGTGGATACATAGCGCATATAGCAACTCTACACTAACTCAAATCCACTTTCTCAAAAAGTAGATAAGACAGCCAGACATGACTGTGTATGCATGTAACTCCCAACACAGAAAGGCAGAGACATGCAGATTTGGAGACCTCCCTGGCCAGACAGTGGAGCTGAAACACCAAGTTTCTGGTTCAAAGGGAGACCCTGCCTCCAGGCACTAAGGTGGAGAAGCAACTGAGAAAGATATCTCATGTTCTCCTCATGCCTCTACATGCACTAGAAGGGAAACAAATACACATACACACACACACACACACACACACACAAAATACACCACACATCCACATATAAATAAACACGTAAAAATCAATTATACACACATATTCTTGGAGAGAAAAAAAAAAACTCTCATTCAATAAAGATTCCAGTTCAGGATAAATTTCACTTATGGAATGTCGACCAGCCTATATCAAACCAGCCAACTCTGCATAATGCTATTAGAACACACAGGAAAGTTACATTTCAGACAGACTTCTCTAAAAGACTGCCTTAAGAAACAGTGACACCCTATAACCCCGCTCTCAGGAGGCATGTGCAGGGTCAACTGCCAAAAGTTCAGGCCAGTCTGGATTAGAGAAAAACTCTGGCCCAAAAAATAAAATAAGAAAGAAAAGACAATATAGGAAAAGTATTTCAGCTCAGTAAGATGGGTGGACTCAACAAATTATTTCAACATGCCCCTTCATCTCCTCTTTTTATTCAGTGTGACACCCAGTGAAGACCCATCCATCACTTCTCCTTCCAGCAAGAAAAGAACATAACAAACAAAATAAGTCCTGCTCTCAACAAAAGCATCGGCGTCCTGAATGGGCTCCAAACCTTCTCTGCTTACCAGTGCACTCAAATCACCAACTTAATATTATTCCCAAATGAAACCTATAAAAATGTTTCCTGGCTAACAATCTCAACGTGGCGATGTCTATTGGCATATAGCTTCTAATAAATAATGGACTAATTGGTTTTTACCTCAAATATGCCCTCACGTGTTTGCTTTCAGGATTTTGGTATGTAAAGCTACTAACAGCTTTAGGGCAGTTTCTGTTCTTCGTAGATCGATGTACCAGTGACACCTAGTGTCCAACATCAGAAGCACATGCAAAGCTCCAAAGCACATGGCAAATAACTTTCTCATAACCAGCATTTTCCAAGTACTATACAGAATATTATTTCATGATTCTACCAAAATAGATATTTTTAAATATGTTAAGAAACCTTAGTAGTCATTTAAACAGCAAAATGTGCAGAAAAAAATTCTGGAGTTTTACAAAGGTATTTGGGGGTGGGGGGTGGTTTTTTGTGGTACAGGAAATTGAGACCATGGTAAGTCATATGAGAGTACAAAGCTAGTGTCCTACTACTAAGCAATGTTGTGGTGGTATTGTGTTCCCCAAAATATTGTGCACCCTAATAAACTTATCTGGGGACAGAGAACAGAAAAGCCACTAGATAGAGAGGCTAGAAAATGGTGGCACTCACACCTTTAATTCTAGCATTCCAGAGGCAGAAATCCATCTGGATCTCTGTGAGTTCAAGGCCACATTGGAAACAGCCAGGCATGGTGACACGCCTTTAATCCCAAGAAGTGAGCCTTTAATCCCAGGAAGTGAGGGCAGAAAGCAGAAAGGTATTTAAGGTGTGAAGACCAGAAAGTAGAAGCTTTTGGCCAGGTTAAGCTTTTAGGCTTTTAAGCAGCACAGTTCAGCTGAGAGGCATCCAGTCTGAGGAAACAGGATCACCTGAGGAACTGGCGAGGTGAGGTGGCTGTGGCCTGTTCTGCTTCTCTGATCTTCCAGCGTTCACCCCACTAGCTGGCTTCAGGTTTGTTTTTCTTAATAAGAACTTTTAAGATTCCTGCTACACAATGTCCCCAGATACCTGAGCAGTTTTTGTTTTGAGACATGACTTGTTAAAATTGCCGGGACTGGCTTTTGAACGGCCAGAACCGCTGTGATAACCGACCTAGACTAGCAAGCCCAGGAAGTTTTATTTTCTGTTCTTTTGTTTTTCTTTTTGTTTGCTGACTTGTGTTGAGACAGGCTCTTACCAGTTATTGGAGGCCAGCCTCAAACTCATGTCCTCTGCCACACCACCCCTGTGCTGGATTAAAGTTGTATACCACACACCAACTCACGTCCTCTGCCACACCACCCCTATGCTGGATATTAAAGCTGTATACCACACACCAACTCACGTCCTCTGCCACACCACCCCTATGCTGGATTAAAGCTGTATACCACACACCAACCCTACCTATGTCTTAGACATTGGTGGGGAGGGGGAAAAAAAAACTCTGGATCCTCCAGCCCCATACTCCTGGGCAGCTGGAATTACGGGTACAAACTATCACACCCAGTTTATGTAAGTAAACTTTTAAAGGAGAACCCTTTATAATCATTTTTAAACATACCATATAGAATTTTCCCTTAATTTTTAACATGTGAATGTAAATGGCCTCAAAGTTTATTTCAAAAGTGATGCCATTCCAGGGCTGGAGAGGTGGCCTAGTGGACAGCAGCACTTGCTCTGCAAGCAAGAGAACCTGAGTCCCAGTCCCCAGCACTCACATAAAAAGCTGAGTGTGACTGCAGAGCAGAGACAGGAGGACCTGAGGACTCACTGGCCGGCCAGCCTACCCCACGGGCAAGCTTCAGTTAGTGAGATGTCCTGGCAGGCACGCAAAGTCCTGCTCTGACCTCTGAGAGCAGACATGAGTACCTGCACACTCATACACACAACACACATGCACACCTACAGATACATATACACACGTACACACAACACATACAACATTCACATGCACACACATGCACACATTTATTTTTATCATTACTATCATGCTATCATCTCATATTACACAGTACCAATACAAGCCAAGACACAGAAGATAACTGACTTCTTACAACTCAGATTTTTCATAATCCTCTTACAACAAACCTCCATGTCTAATGCTTGGAAATGAAGACTGTTGACGGGCTAAGAAAGCATTGAGCATTGAGTTGTGTGGGGAGCGGGGGGTTAGTTTGTTCTGGTTTATTGAGACACAACTCTCATCTGTAACCTACACTGGCCTTAGAACTTCTTCAGCCTCCTAAATGCTGATAATATATCGCTGAGACATGGGACTCAGCTCTTAATTAAATTTTTCCTTATTTTTTATCCTTGACTCTACAAGATCAGACTCTACTAATAACAATGTCTTAGTTACTTTTCTATTGCTATGGCAAAACACCATGACCAAGGCAACTTATAAAAGAAAACATTAAAAATTAGGGGCTTACAGTTCAGACAGTGAGCCTTTGAAAATCATGGCAGGGAGTATGGCAGCAGGCAGGCAGGCAGATATGATGCTGGAGCAATAGCTGAGAACTTACATGTAACCCATAAACACAAGAAAGAGAGAACTAACTGGGAATGGTGTGGACTTTTGAACCTCAAAGCCCACCCTCAGTGACACACCTCCTCCAAGGCCACACCTCCTAATCCTTCCCAAATAGTTCTACCAACTGACGACCAAGTATTCAAATATATGAGCCTATGGAGGCCATTCTCATTCTCATTCTAACCACCACAAGAGCCATGAGAATCTGTTACTCCCAAAATTCACATTTCCACCTGAAAATACAATATCCTACTCTCAGGCCCACAATTCACATTTAACTGCTAATTCATTCCAATAATCACAAGGGAGTTCTTTATGTTATACAAAATAAGACAGTGTCTAGGAATGTTCTCAGTTATTTAAAACATGGACGGCATCCACCAGGTCCCGAGAACACAAATGGAGACTGGGTTATAGTTCAGTTGGTAGAATGCTGGCCTAGAATGCACAAAGCCCTGAATGGCATTCCCAACACTGCACAGTAGTGCAGACCTACAATCTCAGTACGAGAAGAAGAGGCAGAAGTCCAAGGTCATCTGCAGAAACAAAACCAGCCTGAGCTACATGAGGTCCTGTCTAAAAAAAAAAAAAATTCCGCCGGGCGGTGGTGGCGCACGCCTTTAATCCCAGCACTCGGGAGGCAGAGGCAGGCGGATCTCTGTGAGTTCGAGGCCAGCCTGGTCTCCAAAGCGAGTTCCAGGAAAGGCACAAAGCTACACAGAGAAACCCTGTCTCAAAAAACCAAAAAAAAAAAAAAAAAAAAAAAAATTCCAGTAAGAAAGAGAAAATCTTAAAAGGATCAAGTACACAAACGGTAATGATAAATATCACCATAAATATTACAAAATGCCTGTAACACTCACTGTCCTAGGTATGCCCCATCCAACTGCAACTCTTGACAACGCTTTTCACCCCCTTTTTATGACAGCACGAATATGGGAACGCTTTCTCTCCTACCTAACATAGACACTGCTATAAACCACAAACATAGATGCTGAGCACAGTGGAACACAGCTTCAGGCCTCCAAACAGCACCGGTACATCTGTCTGATGTGAGTGACCAAACAGGCCCGGGACCATGGTTCACACATTTAAATCAAACTCACTATCCTGTCACGGAAATCTGCTCTGCACACAGCTTTCACTTTTAGAACTATCAACCTCTTCAAAATTCTGAAATGTCCCCTAAGACTCAGCGTGAGTAGATAACCCTGGGTATGCAGCTCAATGGTAGAGGAAATACACATTTTTTTTTGGGGGGGGGTGAGTGTTGAGACAGGGTTTCTCTGTGTAGACCTGGCTGTCCTGGAACTCACTCTGCAGACCTAGCCTCAAGCTCAACTCATAGAGATCCTCCTGCCTCTGTCTCCTGAGTGCTAGAATTAAAGGCCTCAGCCACCACTGCCCAGTAAAAAACACATTTCTTGATGGAGAAAAACTCTGTGCAGAACATTACTAAAAGAAATACAATGAAAGACAAACAAAACAGTGTTCAGTCACCAGGGAAAGACTAAAGCTAAATAAATTCTCAAGTGATCATCCATCCACCGGAATACTAAAATTGTGCAGATGGATGACATCAAACATTGGCAAGAATGCAGAACAATTCATACACAATGATGAGCAATATAAAATGGTACAGTCACCCTGGAAAAGACTTTACAAGTTTGTTCAACAGACCACATTCCAAGCGCATGACTCAGCAAACCCACACACAGGTAGCTATCTAACAGAGGTGGATGCACAGGTTTACAAAAAGACTTATTCAGGGCTCATCATACATTCCTAACAACCAAAAGGTGAAGGCCAGGAAGGGAGGGAGCTGGGAGTGCAGCTCAGTGGTGGGGCACCTGCTTGGTATGCAGGTGGTTGGAGGTTCAATCCCCAACACCTCATTTCTCTTCTTTTAGTAAGCAGAGCGAGAAACTTGGATGGAATTACAAGAAATGGACAGATGGACAGCATGGTTGTTTCTCAGAAACACTGTGCAGAAAAACAAATGCCACACAGGAAATAATTCAGAAGGGGACAGGAAACTCTACAAGAGGCAAACGTAATCTATAGTGGGTGTCCATGAGAACACTAATGATGAGTAGATGGAGCGAATCTAAGTTAATTTGGGACAGGGAATTCTTGAATAATGTCATGTGTCAGGTGAGGCCAGAAGCAGGATTCTGACCCCTGGAACTGGAGTTCTAAGCAGTTGTGAGTAAATACGTGGGTGCTGAGGACCAAACCTCAGGAACAGTAAGCACTCTTAGCCACTGAGCCAATCTCTTGATCCTCAGCATAGTAAAATTTTAGTGGGCCAATCCAGGTGTGCATGTTTTCACTATAAAAATGTTTCAACTTTGTTGTATATGCAAGTTTTTAGAAGTCCTTGTAATGTAGTAATGGCCTTAAGCCACTATAACCATGTGGGTTTAACACACTCTCCTTCTGAAGACAGGGTATTGCCAGCAACAGCACAGGCTAGCCTGGAACTCACTAACCTGCCTCTGCCTCTGCCTCTAGAGTGGTGGGTGGGGTCACAAGTGTACGCCACCACTCCCTGCTCAAGGCCTCCTCTCATTCTTCATGTGGCCACAAATCTCCAGCCAAGACCACCCCCTTACTGTTCTTTATTATTTGAAGCGTATTCCACGTGTTTGCACTGCCTCTGAACACACCTCCTTCAGATACTCGCCTGGGTCGCTGCTCTCCGCTTCTGCTCTAGGCTCTGAGAGCCTGTCAGAAGTACCCTATAGAACACCAGCACCCAGCATCACACTGGTCACCATCAAGGCATGGTTTCTCTGTGTAGCCATGGCTGTCCTGGAACTCACTTTGCACACCAGGCTGGCCTGGATAGAGATCCACCTGTCCCTGCCTCCCTAGTGCTGGGATTGAAGGCGTGTGCCACCGCCACCACTGCCAGTCCACTGGTCACCACCTAACACAGAACGCACATTCACTAACCCTCTTCCCCATCTTCCAAATACCGAGAATAGAAATTCCAAAACCAGAATGGCTTTGTTTTGCTCAGTCTTGTTTTCCCAGCACCTTCAACACAGTCTGGTGAGTAATGGACAATCAATAAATCTTTGCTAAGTGAATGAGTTAATGAATGAGAAGGGAAATATAAATGGCATGGCTTTACAAGAATGCAATCTGGCAAAACTAGCAAGAGCCTTACTTGTATTGATCTCCCAAAATTATATAACCATACAGATATTTATCTCAATATTCCTGAAATTAAAATAACAAAATTAGAAACCTAAACGATGTTTCATTATAAAGAAAAGATTGTTTCTGGAGACAAGGCCTTTTATAGCCTAAGGTGGCCTCACTTGCTATGTAGCTGAGGATGACCTTGAACTCCTGTTTCTCTTGTTTCTTCTTGAATGTTGGGATCACAGGCATGCCCCATCGGATTTTGGGACATGTGGTTTTTTTAAGATAAGATGGCTCATAGAGCTCAAAAAGTAGCCATGGATGACTTAAACTCCTGATACCATCTCTACCAACCAAGCACTAAGATAACAGGCACGAGTCACCTGACCCAGTCTATCATTTATATCTCAACTGACTATAACTTTGGGGGGCGGGGGTGCTAGGCAAGTGCTGTACAATGGATTTGTGTCCCCAGCCTTTACATAACATTTCATTTAGATACAGGGTCTCTTTATGTTGCCCAGGCTAACCTAGATCTCATGATCCTCCTGTCCCAGCCAAACTATCATGCCCAACATAACTGACAAAATCCTGTTCCTGAATCCATGCCCCTTCCTGATTAGAATCTCTTCTTCTTCTATGATTTATACTTTAAGTTATATGTTAATCTGTGTTTATTGAAGGCTCTCTCCTACTAGCTCTACAACCACACAGACCATGTCTACCGGGTCCGCTGCTGGGTACCCAAACATGCACTGCATCCAGTAAAACCATCTAAACCCTCATAGCCCGCAGCACGAACTCAGTCAGTGCCTGAGACTCGGAGAAAAATACCAAACAAGCGGATACGGAGCGAGACAGAGTGACACATTCCAGAGGCAGAGGCAGGAGTGTTTATTGCCCATAGTTCTGGGTCATTCTGGGCTAAATAGTTAAGACTCAGTCTCAAACCAGGGCAGGGAGAGACAGGAAGGCAGGACACATACACTAACAAAATAAACACAACAAATAAATGTTCTTTTGTTCTGTGTTTCCTTTGTTTTCAAACAAGGTCTCAGACAGTACTCAAACTAGCAATGTAGCCAAGGTTAGCCTTAAATTCCTCCCTGATCCTCCTGCCTCTACCTCCCAAGTGCTAGATGACAAGTGGGGGTCACCACACCCAGCCATTTGGTATGATAGAGCAGACATGAAACAGAAGAGGAGGGCTGACAGCTGGGGAAGGGGTCACATACAAATGGCAGGAGCAGCTGGTTGGTGGCACAAACTTTTAATCCCAGCACTGGGGAGGCAAAGGCAGGTGGAAGTTCCAGGGCCTCCAGAGTTGAATGGTAAGTCCGTAATCCATAAAACTCACAAAACTGACAAAAAGCAGCCGCAGAGACACAACTGCTTAGTTCTGACACAGTGTGATTCTCACTAACTAACTAGGAGACCCTACACTCCTCTCACCAACACCGTTAAAATCAAGTTGCAGGGCGACGGAGACGGCTGCTCTTCCAGAGGACCTGGGTTCAGTTCCCAGCACCCACATGGCAGCTCACAACCATCTCTAACTCCAGTTCCAGGGTCTCTGATGCCCTGTTCTGGCCTCCACAGGCACATGCAGGCAAAACACCCATACTCATAAAATCCATTTTTAAATCTAAAGTTTAAGCTGACTTTTGGTGGGGTCAGGGGGTAACTGAGAATCAGACCCAGGCCCTGTACTTGCTCTACCGCATTGAACCACCAGGCAATAGCCTGGGTCCTATTTATACTCTTATTCAGAGACTCACATTTGAGATAATATCATCAAGTCAGCAGAGCCAGGGGTACAGTTCAGTAGATGAATTCTTGCTAGCATCCATGAGGTCCTGAGTGTCCTAAAATATTTGATTAAAATCAACAAACGGAAGCTGGGCTATGCCTTTAATTCCAGCACTCGGGAGGCAGAGACAGGCATTTCTCTGAGTTTGAGGCCAGCCTAGTCTACAAAGCGAGTTCCAGGGCAACACAGAGAAGCCCTGTCTTGGGGATTGGGGAGAGGGCAGTGGTAGTGGTGTTTACACAAAAGAACCGGGGACCCACTGTCTGGATATGGCTTGAAATGCACTGTGAGCAGCATGAGGTCCCCACTGCCTAGGCCAGGACTGCTGAACAAATGCCTTCAGGGTACACGCTGAGTCGGTGTAGAAACAACTGAGACTAGGCAAGTCCCCGCAGCCTTTCCGAAGGGGCAGGAGCTCCGCAGTAGAGCATACACATGCCTCAGAGACGGGGGCCTCATCAACCTCCATACTGTTGGGGGGAATGGTTTACAAATGGAAACAAGAACTAAATGACTGTCACGGTCTGTTTTCTGCTGTCCTGCTGTTGGGTTGGACCGAGAACCTACAATCAGGCCAAGCTAGACTGACAATGTAATCCCCCATACCCACAAGCAGCCCGACCTTCTCACCTAAGTAAGAGAACTGACTTCACAGAAAATGGTACCTGGGATAATGTCCTAGAAGGACCCCAACAATTCCAAAAGCAAACCACAGAACACAGTGAGCTCACTTCTCCCTCGGCCTATGGTGACCAACCTCACCGCATGCAACTGGGCAGGGGCAAGTCCAGCAAGAGACGATTGCTCCAGCCTCCCCAAATACAATTGGAGGGAAACGAAGATTAGATACTTTTAAGATATTCAAGACGATACAAGCTACCTTTGAAACTATTCAAAGTAACACCTCTAATTATAACCAAAACAAGTGGGCGGTGAGAGACTCCTGAGTCCCATCAAAAGAATGTGCTCCATCCAGTCAACACCCTTAGGCCAGCCCAACCATCTTGTGAAAACCACCCCTTACAACCTGCCTGTAAACCAACAGCATGTGGAGCAAAATGCAGTCACTTCCCTGTTAAAACAGAAAATGTACACTAATGAAACCCCTCAATTCAACTGTGTGCTTCCTCTTGAGAGGTTACAAAACAAGGCAAAGCCTTGAAGACATATACTAAAGCCACGAGCGGAGCTGCCTGCACACCTGAACATTTCCCCACAGGAGTAAGGCTCACCCACAGGGGCCAGGGGAGCAAGAGAAAAACTACTTGTTCCTGGCAGCCAGCGCCTTCTCCAGCCACAAAATAAAGCCTCAACACTACATGTGCGCTATGATAGTCCTGTGACCAGAATGGAGCACCACAGTACATAAATAAACAATTTGTGAAGTTTTTATTACATTTCTTGATTTATTTGTTGGGCACTTGTCTGGAGGTCAGAGGCCAACTTGTGGGAGGGGGTTCTCTACTTCCACCAGGGACTCGGGTTGTCAGGCTTGGCAGCAAGCACTTTTACCTGATGAGCCATCTCGTTGGCCCATAAACGAAATTTTCAAGTCAAATGTTGAAGTAATACAAGTGTTGTGCTTTTGTTTTAACGTCATTTAAGTCCAATTTTAGTCTACAGAGCAGTGGTTCTCAACTTCCCAATGCTGCCACCCTTTGACACCGTTCCTTAACATTGTGGTGACCCCCAACCATAAAATTATTTTCGCTGCTACTGCATCACTAAATTTTGCTACTGTTATGAACAGTAGTGTAAATATCTGATATGCAGCATTCTGATATGCAGCTATCTGATATGCAATCCCCAGACAGTTGAGAACCAATGCTCTAGAGCATCCCAACTTCCATTAAATCTGAAGTAAGATACTGCTAATGAATGTCTTCATGAAAGATCATGTTACCCAAGGGAACAATAACAAAAATAAAACTGAAACAGCTGGGGGGGGGGGTAGCACACGCCTTTAATCCCAGCACTCGGGAGGCAGAGCCAGGCAGATCTTTGTGAGTTCAAGGCCAGCCTGGGCTACAGAGCGAGATCCAGGAAAGGCACCAAAACTACACAGAGAAATCCTGTCTCAAAAAAAAAACAAAAAAATAAAAATAAAATAAATTAAATTAAATTAAAATGCCTGGCCCTTTAGTCCCAGGACTCTTCCAAACTCCATCTGTAGGTGACATAAATCCACTTGGAGGCTGAGGATCAAGTCTTGCTCTGTAGTCCGAAGTCACTTCTGATCTCACTTTATGCGTCTATTTTCCCACCTATATTACAGAGGCGATTACCACTACCCTAAAGATCTTCATATATATGAAAAGAAAAGGAGCTAGGGGGCTGGAGATATCTAGTTCAGTTGTTGCCTACCATACATCTAGGTATGCATCACAAAACGCTAACAGAAAAAATTTTTATTGATTGATTGATTACTGACAGGGCTGGACAGACAGCTCTAAGAGCACTTGCTACTTGCTGCTCTCTTCTAGTTCCTGAGTTTTTGTAGCTGGAGTTTTCTCCAGTCCTGCCCAGTACCACAGACCCCCACAACCACTTATAAAATAATCACCCAGAAACTTATATTATTTAAACTGCTCAGCCATTAGCTCAGGCCTACCACTGACTAGCTCTTATTATACTTAACTCAGCCCATTTCTGTTCATCTATGTCGCCATGTTCTGTGGCTTTACCTGTTGCCTTTACATGTTGCTCCCTGGACGGCAGGCTGGTGTCGCCTCCCCCCCCCCCCAGCTTCCACCTCTCAGCCTCTCTTCTCTGTTTGTCCTACCTATCCTAAACTTCCTGCCTGGCTACTGGCCAATCAGTGTTTTATTTATCAGTCAATCATAGTAACATATATTCACAACATACAGGACATCCCACAGCTGGGCAGTTTGCAACTTCTAGCGCCAGTGAATCCAACACCCTCTTCTGTCCTCTTGAGACACCCACTGACACATGGCAGGCACCCATACACATAAGTAAAAAAGGAAAGAAGAGAGAGAGAGAGAGAGAGAGAGAGAGAGAGAGAGAGAGAGAGAGAGAGAGAGAGAGAGAGAAAGAGAAAGAGAGAGAGAGAGAAAAAAACCAAAGTCTAAAACCATAAATTCACTCGACATCGGGTCACCTTTACCACACAAAACAAGTCAGTTTGTCAGTGAGCATTCAGGCAGCTGAGCAGGATGGCTATGAGTTCAAAGCCAACCTAAGGTACTCAGTAAAAAAATCCAATTTCAAAGGTGGGAGGGAGTGTCTCTACACAAATACTCAGGCATAAAATACTAAGCCAGCCAGGCTCAGTGGCCCACATTTGTGATCCCAGAACTAGAAACAAAGAGAAGGAAAATGTATGAGCCTGAGGCCAGGCGAGCCTCAAAGAGATTGCCAAGATGACCAGATATAGACAGCAAGGGCCATCTCAAAATACCAAAGTCACCTGGGTGTGATGTCAAAAGCCTTTAATCCCAGAAATGGGGAGGCAGAGGCAGGTGGATCACTGTGAGTTCAAGGCCAGCCTGGTCAGCAGAGTGGGTTCCAGGATAGCCAAAGACACACAGAGAAACCCTGTCCCAAAAAAAGGGGGAGGGAGGCGGTTGGGGATTTAGCTCAGTGGTAGAGCAGCTTGTCTAGCAAGCACAAGGCTCTGGGTTCGATCCTCAGCTGGGGGGGGGGGTCAAAAAATGAAAACAAGCAAAAAAAAAGCCATAGATAGATAGACAGGCAGGCAGACATATGCATACCTATGCTCAAGTTCACTACATTGTTTTGTTGTTTTTGAGACAGCATCCCACTAAGTTGCCTAGACAGGCCCTGAACTTCCTGCCATCTTCCTGCCTCAGCCTGAGAAGAAACTGGATTACAAGCCTGTAACATCTGGCCCCATAGTATAACACTTTAATATTAAAATGATGGACATTTAAAGTATTTGGATTAGGGAAGAGTGGTCATTAAAAAAATCAAAACACTAGATAGTGTAGCTATTCAAGTCCATACAAGAGCTCCTGAGCAGTGAAATTCATTACAAAACAAACAGCAGACTTCATAGCAACACTCCAGCTGCAAGAATACCTCACGACACAAATAAAAATGATTTTGTTTGTTTGTTTGTTTTCTAGACAGGGTTCCCTGTGTAGCCCTGGCTATCCTGGAACTCACTCTGTAGACCAGGCTGTCCTCAAACTCACAGAGATGCCTCCCAAGGGCATGCGCCGCCACCACCAGGCTGCATCTAAATTTTTGACGATTTTTATTTTACATGTATGAATATTTGCTTTCATGCATGCATGTCTGTGCACTACATACGTGCCTGGTGCCCTTAGAGGCCAGCAGAGAATGTCAGGTTCCCCGGAACTAGAGTTCCAGACAGTTGTGAGCTTCCTTGTGGTTGCTAGGAATTGAACATGGATCCTCTGGAAGAGCAGGCAGGGCTCTTAACTGCTGAGCTCTCCAGTCCTTAAAAGTTTTACTTTAATTCACCTGATACAAAATTCAAGGGGTGCAAAATGGTAAAAAAACTGCCCCCTTCTGTCATTATCTTCTATTTCTCTTATATCCAGGCAATCAGATTTCTATTTTTTGAGGTATTCTTATATATTTTTAAATTTTTTTTGAGACAGGTTCTCTCTAAGTAGCCATTGCTGGCCCGAACCCAGAGATCCTCCTGCCTTTGTCTATGCCTAAGGGTGTAGACCACTATGTTAGGCTCTTTTTTAAACTGTATTTATTATTTTTTATTTGTGCATATCTGTAGGCAAGATTGCATGTGTGCCAGCCTGTGCTGCAACTGTCAAAAGAGGACAATTTGCAGGAGTTAGTTCTCTGCATCTTTAGGGATTGGGGTGAAGGGGGGACAACAAACAGCTTTATCTACTGAGGCATCTTGTTGATCCATGTGCATGTTTTAACATACACAAAACAAGTGATAGATTGTGCTGTGGAATAATGTTTCTGTACACTGTGTGAATTATGCTGTGATTGGTTTAATAAAGAAGCTGACTGGCCAGGATAAAGTTAGGTGTAAAAACCAGACTAAGGACACTGGGAAGAAGCAAAGCGGAGTCTACAGAGATGCAGAGAGAAGCAAGATGAACATGCCATGTTTGAAAGAAGGTACTGCCACATGGCAGAGGGTAGATAAGAAATATGGGTTAATTTAAAATGTAAGAGTTAGCTAATAACAAGCTGAGCTATCAACCGAACATTTATAATTAGTATTAAGTTATTTGGGAACTGGCGGGAGGGAAAGAAAAGTCCACCTACAATATTGTTAATATTTTCTAATTATAAATCTTTTCCCCAAGTCTCAGTTTTCTCTTGTGTAAGTCAGAAAACACAGAAACAACCCCATTTAATAATATTACCCTAAATAAAACTGACACCTGCCAGGCAGTGGTGGAGCACACCTTTAATCCCAGCACTCAGAGGCAGAGGCAGGCGGATCTCCGTGAGTTCAAGGATCTCTGTGAGGCCAGCCTGGTCTACAAAGTGAGATCCAAGAAAGGCACAAAGCTACACAGAGAAACCCTGTCTCAATAAACCAAAAAAAAAAACAAAAAAAAAAAAACAAAAAAAAACCTGACACCTTCCATAAACCACGAGTCCCACAACACCTGCTCAACCCCACTCATCCTTTAGAAGACCTGCCTGCCACTTGCCTCTCATTCCCACTGACCCTCCACGAGGTCTTAGTAACGTGTAGATACATCTGCAGAGCAATACATGTAAATACATGGGCAGCAAGGAACCCCTGATGTATACTCACAGGGATGCCCCAGACTTGCATTCCGTCACTGTAGCCGATCATAACCAGCAGAGGGGGCTCATTTCCAGTGCTATGCAGTTCATGAAATTCTAGATTCCGTGATGTATCTGCATTAGGATTAACAAAAAAGCCAATAAAAAGACAGTATGAACAAAGCAAACTACTTATTTACCCCAATTGATGCAAAGACTCAGTGACAACAATAAAAGCTGAGAACCGGAAGGATAACTCAGTCATTAGGAGCACCTGCTGCTGGTCCAGAGCTCGGTTCCCAGCACCTACATCAGGTGGCTGACAGCCTTCTGTAATACAAGGCCTCAGACCTCAGGGGCATTTGCATACACATACACAACCAGCCAATTTTTTTTCCCTTTTTTTTTGAATGCCTTTTATTGAAGGAGGGAGGAGGTCTTGAATACAGGCTTACAGCACAATGGGAGAACCCCAGAGGGCAGAAGTTCACTACCGATGTTTTACAATCTTGACATACACATAATTTAAAAAATCTTTTTTAAACTTTTTAAAGCAAAGCTCAGAGACCAATATGGTATCTCTAGCCTGTAACCCCAGCAGGTAGGAGGCTGAAGCAGGAAGATCACCACAGCCAACCTGGGCTACACAGTGACACCTTATCTCAAAAGAAAAAAAGTTTTGTTTTGTTTGTATTACTGGGGATTGATCCCTCGCCTATGCTAGGCCAGCGTGTTAATGCTGAGGTCTAAACTGCCAAGGCTAACTTTGCCAGGGTGGGCACAGATTGATTCACAGTAACATTTGTAAACAGCCAAAAGATAGAAACAATACAAATGTTCACCAAAAAAACCACAGTCCTATTATGGGACAAAGATAGGATGGAGTATCCTCAAAGAAAAAGAATGAATTACTCCAGACTACAGTGTGCAGAGGACTCTCTGGATGTGGAATGTATGGACATCTATCTGAGGAGCTGGGGATACAGGGTAGTTAAGGGTCAGACTGTGCCTCACTTGACTAATCCTGGGGAGGCCAAGCCCCAGAGCCAAGACAATGCCTTTGTGCACTGTCACTGGAAACCTGTAATAGTACAAGCACTACAGCCAAGACTTAGTTCCTCCGAAAATTAAGACTGGAATTACCATATAGAATCCAGCAGTTTCCCTTCTGAGTATAAGGCAGACAGAACAGAGGCAGAGTCTTGAGACAGTTAGACACCAATGGCCACAGTGACGGCTATTGACATCATTAAAAGCTGTAAGGGACCTTGTGGAGCAGGCCTGCACTACTACCTCCTCAGGAGGCTGAGGAAGGATGCCTACACAAGTTAAAAGCCAGCCTGGACTACAATGTATGTTCAGGGCCAAAAGGCAATTTAGTGAGACCTTCCCTCAAAGTCAGTCCAGGGCTGAGGATGTAGCTCTGTTGGTAGAATACTTGGCTGGCACACAAGAGGCCTAAGGTTCCATCCCTAGCACCCCAGAAAGTGGCCATGGTGGGAGGGTATTCAAAGGGTCAGGGACCTTCAACTACTGTGATACAGTTTAAGGCTAGCCTGGGCCACACCTGCCTCAAAAGCAAACAGCTTGTTCAGTTGGAACACACATTTAATCCAGGTACTAATGAAGCACAGGAAGGTGAATCTCTGTGATTTACTGGCCAGCCTGGTCTACATACTGAGTTCCATGCCATCCAGCAAATCCAGTATTTAAGAATAGAGGCATGAGGATCAGGAATTCAAGGCAACCCTGAACCAATGACATCCACCTCAAAAAAAAAAAAAACAAACAAATAGATAGATAGATAGATAGATAGATAGATAGATAGATAGATAGATAGATAGATAGATAGATAGATATAGATAGATGATAGATAGATAGATAGATAGATAGATAGATAGATAGATAGATAGATAGATAGATAGATAGATAGATAGATAGATAGCCGGGGTATAGTTCATTGGTAGTATACCACATAGCATATATACTGCTCTTGGTTTAATGCCCAACATTTTAAAAAAATGGTATTACTCATGTAACTCAGGTTGCTGAAAAGATTGGGAAAAGAAAATTGTTTATTGTTTGCACCAGGAGTTCAAGGCTATCCTCAACAACCCTGGTTTAAAATAAAATAAAGTAAATGGGTGATGGCATACATATAATGAAATATTAGTCAACCTTCAAATGAAAAAAGGAAGTTCTGACATATGCTCCAACACAGATGAATCCTGAACACAAATCTATTTCTATAGGATGTCTATATCGTCAGAGTCATAAAGAAAGTAGAGGGGCTGGAGAGATGGCTCAGAGCTTAATAGAGCTGACTACTCTTCCAGAGAAGGGCAATTTTATTCCCAGCATCCACTGCTGGCTGACAACATCTGCCATTCTACTCCCAGGTAATCAGACTCCCTCTTCTGGCTTCCATGGTGCATAGACACACATGTAGGCAAAATACCCATACACATAAAAATAAGTAATTTTTTTAAAAATAAGAAGGTCGGTGGTGGTGGTGGTGGTGGTGGTGGTGGTGGTGGTGGAGGTGGTGGTGCACACCTTTAATCCCAGCACTCAGGAGGCAGAGAAAGGAGAATCTCTGAGTTCTAGGACAGCCAGGGCTATGCAGAGAAACCCTGTCTTAAAGAGAATAGGATAGGATGGTGGTCAGAAGGGCTGGGGATGAGACACAGAACAACCCTTAAGGAATATAGTTTATTTTCCAAGGCGAAAATGTTACGTAAATTGATGATCCAAGTAATGGTTACACACTGCAGGTGTTTAGTTTCTGGACAGGTCTTGCAACATACTCCAGTCTCACCTCCACTCAGTATCCTCCTGCCTCAGCATCATGGGCACTGGGATTATAAGCATATGCTATCACTCCCAGCTAAAGATGAATTTATTTTCAAAACTGAACAAAGTTAATAGAAGCAAAAATGGCCTGACTGAACTTATGGTTCTCTTTCTAAAATCAGGTCAACCCCAAAAAGCACTTAATACACACGTCCCAGAGAAGTCCGTCATACCGTTCAGATCTGCGTTCTCAAATCTGACCCAGACTATCTTCTCCTTCTCTTCTGTTGGGGGAGTCCCGCTGTAAGCCTGCGCAGCAAACAAAAGTATTTTCATTAAGACACTGTAAGGCTCCAATACCACACAAGTTCAAACCAAAAGGTGATTCTAACTATCCCACCTCCTCCAACCTCTCTGTCTCTCTCTCCCTGTGGCGAACAGCACATTCTGGAATGTCATACTCCCAAAGAATGTTTGATAATATCAGTCAAAGATGAGATTTTAACTCAACACAGAATTGCAGAAACCCAAATACAGTGATCATAATAAACCCTCCATCAACCAAACACCTTTATTCATCTATAAAGGTTACAGAATAACAAAACTCCACATATCTACAAGGATATTACTTTTTCAGTCAGTTATCTAGCTTCCAGACACAAAGTATCATTTAAAACATGGAAGCCTGCAAGAATCAGGAAGATACCCATGCATGGCTAAAGAAATGTTGGCAGCGCCCATCAGTGTACAAAAGAAGTCATCTCTCACGTAAAACACATTTTCATTTAAAATTTTTAGGAGGGCTGGAGATGTAGCTCAGTTGATCGAGTGCTTGTCTAGCATGCATGAAGCCTGGGCTTGATTCCCAGTGCTGGAGACAGGAAGATCTTCAAGATCATGCTGGGCTGAATAGAAACTCTGTCTCTCTGTCTGTCTCTGTCTCTGTCTCTCTCTCTCTCTCACACACACACACACACACACACATTTTTAAGATCATATAGAGTGGTGGTGGTTACTAAATCCAAAGCATAAATGAGGCTGACTGGGAAGGTAACTTGAGGCCAGGAGTTCAATGCCAACCCAGGCAACTTGGAACTCCATCTCAAAAAAGGGGGTGGGGGATGGCTAGGCATGTAACTTAGTAGATCACGTACCAGAGATGAACAAGATCCCTAGTACGAGAAAAAAAAATTGTGTGCATGTGCATGTGGGTGTGTGTTTGTGTAGGTACACATTTGTGGAGGAAAACCTTGACTTCTTCAGGTGCCACCTTGCTTTTTTGTGGTTTATTTTGTTTTGTTTTGTTTTGTTTTTTAAGAGACAAGGTCTCTCATTAACCTTGAGCTCATCAATGGAGGGAAGGCTGGGCCAGCAAACCCTTGAGATAGATCCTCAGGTCTCCACTTGCCCAGTGCTGGGATTGTAAGTGTCTGCCATCATACCTGTCCACCATGGGTCCTGGGGGTCAGACTCAGGTCCTCATGCTGGCAGGTCAAGCACTTTACCAAATGACCTATCTCCTATCTCCCCAGGCCTGGGTTTTTAATTTAAAAATATTATCTGGGGCTGGAGAGATGGCTCCGAGGTTAAGAGCACCGACCGCTCTTCCAGAGGTCCGCTCTTCCAGAGGTCCTGAGTTCAATTCCCAGCACCCACATGGCAGCTCCCAACCATCTGTAATGATGAGATCTGGCACCCTCTTCTGTATACATAATAACCTTAATTTCAATTGGCTAGTTTATTAGATTTGCAGACAAGAGCTTCCTATGTAGCCCAGGCTGGTTCAGACTTGAGACCCTCCTGCCTCAATCTTCCAATGATGGGATTCCAGGCACAAGCTGCCCAGCTGCAGTTGTCAACACACAGGGAAGAGGGAACTTCAATTGAGCAATTGCCCCACTAGACTGCCCTGTGAGCATGCCTGTGAGCTATTTTCTTGATTGCTAATTGATGGAAGAGGGTGTGGCCTACTGTAAGCAGGAAGGCCTGGACTGTAAGAAAGGTAGCTGAATGTAAGCCTGGAACAACTCAACAGGCAACCTTCTTCCACGCTCCATGGCTCCTGCTTCCGTTTCTGCCTCCAGTTTCCTGCTGTGGCTTCCCTCAGTGAAAGACTTCAACCTGTAAGTCCCCAAGGTGGCCTTTTGTTGTTGTTGTTGTTGTTGTTTTGTGTTTTGTTTTGTTTTGTTTGTTTCTTGATACAGAGTTTCTCTTTGTAACAGCCCTGGCCATCCTGGAACTAGCTCTGTAGACCAGGCTAGCCTAAAACTCACAGAGATCCACCTGCCTCTGCCTCTGGTCTGCCTCCTGAGTGCTGGGATCTAAGGCATACGCCACCACCACCACCCACTCGGCCCCCAATTTCTTTTGGTCAGTGTTTTACCACGCAGTAACAAAAGCAAGCTACAACCCCAGCTTTCACCTGCAGTGGAGGGGTCTGGCTCAGAGGAGGAGGAGTCCTGTGTGCAAGGTCTAGTTCAATCCTTGACACCGAAACATTAAAACAACTTAGAGCTAAGGTGTGTAATTCAAGGACTCTGGAGGCAGAAAGGACGGTTCAGAGTTCAGGACCACTCTGGGACACACGGGGAAAGCCAGGCCTGGGGTGTAGGCTGTAAGCCCAGCTACTTACAAGGCTGAGGCAAACAGATCCCAAGTTTAAGGCCTCCCTGGGCTACAAAGTGAACTTACTTCCAGCATGGACAACTATCTTCGAGAAAAGAAAAAAAGAGGGCCAGGGACCTGGGTCAGCAGATAAACCAACCTACACAAAAGCTTGACAGCCTAAGTTTAATCCCAAGAAACTATGTACAAAGCTGTTGCTCACTGACTGACATTTTATTGACTACAATTTTTACTGACTGAAAATATGAACACTTTTATACACACAGAAATAGGTTTAGCACTTCTCTGTATTACATTTAAAATGAGTTTTCCTAACTGAAATTAGCAGCTCAAAGGGCACAGCTAAGGGTTCCTAGTAAGCAGTGTTATCAGTTCAACAGACTCCAACACCACTCCGTAATACCGACAGAGCTACTATCTAGGGCAACAAACACCCTCCCTCTATACGGGACATTTGCAGACCCACAGAATACTTTCTAGACTCTATGAATTTGATTCCCAGAATAGGAGGGAGTTTGGGATATAATAACAAAAAATGCAACTCTCAGGGCTGGAAAGATGGCTCAGTGGTTAAGAGTGCTGTGTTCAATGTCCAGCACCCACATAATGGCTCACAAAGTCAACTCCAGTCCCAGGGGATCCACTGTGGACCTGGTGCATACACAGGCAAATCACTCACACACATAAAAATAAATAATTTTTTCAAGACAGACAGGGAGGGTCTATTTAGTCCTGGTTGTCCTGAAACTCACTCTGTATACCAAGATAGCTGGGAACTCAAGAGATCCTCCTTCCTGTGCCACTCCAGTGCTGAGATGAAAGGCATGTGCCACCACACTTGGTTAAAATACAAATTTTAATGCCACTTTCCTATTGCTGACTGCACTACAGATCAAAGGTGGCAGAGGGAAGGAGATTGTCCTCTGTATCAGTCAAACAGTAAAGAAAAATGTCATTTTTTTTAATTATTTCTGACACTGGAGACATGGTTTATCAGTTAAGAACACTTCCAGAGGACCCAAGTTGGAATCCAAGCATCCACATAGATCAGCTCATAATTTCCAGTAACTCCAACTGCAGCAGATCCTTAGGCCTCTGCAGGGACCACCCCACACATACACACAAATAAATATCCAGGATCCTCAGGACACACAGGGGGAAGCAGAAAAGCACCTCCTCACGTTGTCCTCTGACCTCCCTGCATACCCAAACGTGTGATGCTCAGTGTTCAGACCCTGTGATCAAGCCTTTGGGGAGGTGCACCAGGTGGGGGTGTGGAAAATCTGAAGCCAGCCAGGAATACAAATGCTCTACGTCCGAAACAGAAAAGGGAAAGAAAAGGGGAGGGGAAATGACGCAAAAGGGGATGGGGGTGGGACACTAATACTTTTAGCTCATCCAATTGCCGCAGCCACTTCGATAAAAGCCATTAATCTATCGTTTGGATCTTCAGTCTCCTGAGAAGTGACTTAATATTTGCTTCTCTTTATTTGATGCTCTATACACAGCTTCCTTTAAGCCCTGACACAAAACCCACAGTGAGTACTGAGCTGTCTTAGAAATAAGGACACTAGCTGGGCGGTGGTGGCGCACGCCTTTAATCCCAGCACTTGGGAGGCAGAGCCAGGAGGATCTCTGTGAGTTCAAGGCCAGCCTGGGCTACCAAGTGAGTCCCAGGAAAGGCGCAAAGCTACACAGAGAAACCCTGTCTCGAAAAACCAAAAAAAAAAAAAAAAGAAAAAAAAAGAAATAAGGACACTGATGTTCAGGGAATGATTGATGCAGTAATTTGCCCAGAGCTAATAACATGTCCCAATAATGTGCAAAGACAGATCTTCAAAGTTGTACTTTTTTTTTCTTTTGTCTTTTTTTTTTTTTTTTTTTTTTTTGGCTTTTCAAGACAAGGCTTCTCTGTTCTGGCTGTCCTGGAATTTGTAGACTAGGCTGTCTTCAAACTCACAGAGATCCGCCTGCCTCTGCCTCCCGAGTGCTGGGATTAAAGGCGTGCGCCACCACCGCCTGGCAAAAGGCTGTAGTCTTAAATCACTAAGACACTCTCAGCCTGCTGCAACCCCACTCTCCCTGTTTCCTACCACATTCACTAAGGCTGCATTCCATTCTCCTTTACTCCTCAGATCAATGAGTCGAATGGTATCTGACTCATTACATCTCTGTTGGCTGGCTTGTTTCTCTTCCTCTGCAGCCCAGGAAAGCCCAGAACCCTCAATCATCATGCCTCAGCCTCCCCAGGTACAAGAACTAAAGGCATGTGAATCACACCCAGCTCCAGCCTCAGGTAAACTGACTCTCTTCCTTCTACGTTACAATGGCACAGCAGGGTATTTATACTTTTACTATGGTGGTGTTTATATTTGGCCATGTATTTTAGCTGGGTCTTAACTGTAAGAAGACCTGTGTCAATGAAGCAAGTTTTACTGAAGCTACAACCATGCCCGTTCCTTTACAGAGTGCTGAGTGGCTGGAAAGAAAACCTGAGCTCCATAGAAGAGGTCTGCCAAGCTGCACAGCAGACCAGAGGCCTGGAGCACGGACTGAGAATCCCCTCAGCTCAGCTCAGCGCCGGGCACATGCAGGGAACCCAGAACCCAGGTAAACGCTATCTGTTCAAGTTTCACCTTCAACTCAGACAGACAGCAAACAACATAGGAATTTCTGGCTGGATATCCTAATTCTTAGATCAATGCCTAGAAGTTTACCTCCATAGTTCCTGCTCTGAACCATTTTCACAGCTGGTTTCATGGGTCATGACCTGTGACCCCTCCCTGACATAGTAAGTTCAGAAATACTAGAATTTCTGGCACCAATTTTAATTTTATTAATTTTATTTTATTAATTTTATTCCCCACCAATTTTAGCTCCCTATTTTCCCTGTCCCTGTCCCGCTCCAACCCTTCACATAGGGAAAAGTCCTCAAAGTTTCAGACCAAGCCTTTCTCCTCCAGCCCAAGAAAATAATAAACCTACCTCCTTGTTACATAGGGTTCCTAAGATGCCTACATAACGTTTGATAAAGATGCCCTGCAAACAAAATACACAAGTAAAAATTTGTTAAACCACTTTTCCATGGTATTTCAGCCTCGTGCCAAGGCTGGGGGCTTAAGGAAGAACAAGCTGGCTTCCAGTTGCCCACCACTCCCTCAGCCGGGCCAACATAGACATCAGATCCTCCACTGCCTCCAAAACCATGAGGCCATCCTGCCCAGGCACCCTGTTTCCTTCATTCCAACTAGCAATGCTTCCAAAGTCTCTCCCCTCTCTCTGCATCCCTCACAAATCAATTATTCAGTGTGCTACATGGCAACAGTGCTGATTTGTTGCTATTAATAATCTGTGCTTGTTTCAAGCAATTTGACTTATTAAGCAAGTGCCTTGGGAAAGGGGGGCATTTTTCCTCATGTGCACCACAGACCTCAATGCTGTGGCCTGTTTTCATTAAAAATGACTAAATATAATAAAGCAGTATCAACTAAAACACAACTAAAAATCTAGGCCTTGGACCTTTCTGGGATAGGCTCGTAAACCTGGCACATGGATCCATGAAAAGTCTTCTCCAAAACACACACACGTGAAGTCACCTTGGCAGTCAAGGACCACTGACATCCACTCGGAGAAAACAAGCCAGGTTGCCCTTCAGTGGTCCCACCAGAACAGCTTGTCCATCAATGACCCACAGCTAACACCAGAGAGCCTGCTACAGACATGTTCAGACTCTAACATGACAGCCTGCTACAGACTCCAACACAGATCCATTCTCTGAGAGACTGGCCTGGAAATTACTATTATGTTCAACAAGAAGCCCAAATAATATTTGAAGTAATAAATGTGGGCAGTAACACACTAGCTGATTCCTTCAAGGCTGCTTGCTCTCTTAAAAAGAGAATCACATTAGGCTGGGCAGAGGTGGTGCACGCCTTTAACCCCAGCACTCAGGAGGCAGAGGAAGAGGCAGGTGGATCTCTGTGAGTTCGAGGCCAGCCTGGACTACAGTGAGTTCCAGGAAAGGCGCCAAAGCTACACAGAGAAACCCTGTCTTGAAAAAAAACAAAAACAAACAAACAAACAAAAAAACTTTGCCGGGCAGTGGTGGCGGGAGCCTTTAATCCCAGCACTCAGGAGGCAGAGGCAGGTGGATCTCTGTGAGTTCAAGGCCAGCCTGGGCTACAAAGTGAGTTCCAGGAAGGAAACAGTAAGAACCCTCATCTCTGACAAATCAGGACAAAAGGGCATACCTGATTTGCAAAAAGCAAAACACCACTTCTCAAAAGGAAAGAGATGACAACCTGTGCTAAATATAAACATATACATAAATAAATAATATTAAATTACCACCTATTTACTACATAGTATACAGTGCCTTTCCCATTCCACTCGGCCCTCTCTGCAGGAGCAGTATATGGGTACATCATAAGTATGTGGGCTGGAAGCACACTCAGGGCCTCATGAATGCTTGGAAAACCGTCTATTGCTGAGCTACATCCCAAGCCCCAGACCTTCCTCCCCCCCCGCCCCCCCGGGGCCCCCCCCCCCGTCCCCCCCGTCCCCCCCGCCCCCCCCCCATATAGAATGCCAGCTGTTCTGGAACTGGCTCTGTAGCCCAGGCTGGCCTCGAACTCCACCTGCCTCTACCTCCCGAGTGCTGGGATTAAAAGGGTGCGCCAGCAGTATCAGTTATATGCTGACTATTTACGAGTCCCTGACATTTCAAAATGAAAGAATTGTTTGTTGGGAAGAATTTAGATTTAATTCATTTGAATTTAGCACAGTATGTATCAAAATGGGACTTTTAGAATAAGCGTCATGGGACTAAGACTTCTTGGGTCAAATCTGGTTCTGCAGCTGTAGGCATTATATGTGCAGCTATGATGTGGTTCTGGAGTTCTTGTATCAGAGTTCTGTAGCACGAATCTTTTTTTTTCTTTTAATGCCGAAAGCCGTTTATTGAAGGAGGGAGGAGGTCTTAAATACAGGCTTACAGCACAATGGGAGAACCCCGGAGGGCAGACGTTGGGCAGAAGTTCGCTACACTACTGATGTTTTACAATCTTGCATCTAAGCTGTTAACACCCATTATGCAGGATACACAGACAAGGAACTTCCCTTAAGTTCCTTAAGGGTGGAACTCGGCAGGGAATTAGTATAGGGAGGACATCAAGGTCAAGGTCAGCAAGCAAGGCAACAGTTACCCAGACCTCTTACCTTAGACAAGAAAAATATTTAGGAGAGGAACCCTTAGGAAAGAATTTGCCAGTTTAACCCACTGGTGAAGCATGTGACCAGGCCTGGGGTTGATTCCTAGCACTGAGAGGAATCCAACGGAGAGTCCCGACTCACAACTCAAATCCCCCCGGATTCTGCTCAGGAAAAGCAAGTCCTAAGAGAATAACAAGCCCCTGCCATCACAAAAGTGAGCCACATCCCACAGCCACAGGCACCTCTCCGCCCTACTGACCCTCAGCGGGCCAAAACAAGACTCGGAAACTACTCACTTAGTCCAGTTCAGGAAACAGGATTCCAGTGTCTCCTGACCCAAACGCCAAGTGACCATTTCTGTACTCACACTCTTACCTGTGGAACCACATCCTGCAGAAAAGTCACGACACTCTCCATGTAGGACTGCTCCCTGGCAAAAGAGAGAGAGATAAAGTCTGTCAGACAGCTTAATGCAGAGCAGAGAAAAGCTCCACCCACAAGGCCTAATAAATTCCCTATCCCAGGAAAACAAGAGGGAAGGAAAGCAGGCCAGCTCTCGTCACCTGATCATTCTACTTCCCCATGTTCTCATCTCGAGTCTGCAGGCATCAATCTACCTGTCGAGGTTTCTATCACTGTAAAGCATCTCTCCTGACTGAACAACGGTCACTCTGGAGGACTGATGGAGGCCGGCCTAAGGGAGGACTGGACGCTAATGCTAGAGAGAGAGACTCAGAATTTCCTGACTGTCTCTTTCAACAGGTGAAGAACCTTGTCCCTGACCTCTGGTAGCATTTTCCTCCAGATGCAGGCATTAGAACAAGTGTTCAGCACTGGGGAGATGACTCAGTGGGCTGCTTGGACCTGTTCAATCCCCAGAACCCACATTAAAAAAAAAAAAAAGCTGGGCAGGTGGTGCATGTACACAATCCCAGACTTATCCGTCACCCTGGCCTGCTTGGCTAGTTCCAACCCTGTCACAAAAAGAGGAGGGCAATATGAAAGCCTGAGTGTGATGGATCAACTGTAACCCTAGCACTTAGAAAAGATGAAACAAGAAGATCATGAGTCCCAGGCAAGCCTGGCCTATGTAATGGGACTTTGTATCAAAAACTAAAGCAAGCTAGCAGAAGTAGTGCACGCCTTTAGTCCCAGCACTTGGCAGGAGGGAGGCAGAGGCTGGTGGATCTGTGAGTTTGAGGCCAGCCTGGTCCACAGAGTGAGTTCCCAATCGATAGCCAGGGTTACACAGAGAAACCTCATCTCAAAAAAAACAAAATCAACAACAACAAAAAAAGCAAGCATAAGGTAAGTTATAAAAGTGCGGAAGCGGGGTTGGGGAAATAGCTCAGCAGTAGAGAGCTCTTCCTTAGCATGTATGAAGCCTTAGGTTCAATTTCCAACACCAGAAAAAGTAAAGAAAAATAATGATGTCAAGGACATTAAACAAATAACATCTTTTGTTTTTGCAGTCCTGGGGATGGCACCAAAGCACCACACAGTGAGGAAAACGGCCTACTACTTAAAGACAGCCCCAGCCCTAAAGACATAGTCAGGATATGGATATCAGAAAGTGGAGAAAAACGATTTCTTCAAAATACTAAAAATCTCTGAAAGATGTGAACAAGTGCTACTGAAGACGACGGGGCTAATGTTGTGACAGTTCACACCCATGATCCCAGCACTAAAGAGGGATTGCCATGAGTGTGAGGCCAGTCCCAGCTGGAGTGAGATCCTGTTTCAAAGAAGAAAATGGGGGGGGGGGATGCTGGGCATGTAGCTTAGTTGGCAGAGTGCTTGGCTGGCATGCACCAAGTCCCAGGTTCCATCCCCAGCTCTGCATGAACCAGGCATGAGGGTGCACGCTTGTTACACACATGTCAGCACTCCATGGTGGAACAGGGGGCCGGAAGTTAGGGAAGGGCCAGGCTGGGATATGAGACCCTACCTCAGAAGGAAAGAGTTTCCCTAAATCCTTAAAAAAAAAAAAAAAAAAAAACACAAAGTGCCTTAGAGACCTCCAAAAAAAAAAAAACCAGAATCACTGCCAACTCTGCCAGGCATCACTCACTCTTCATCACTCACTCTTCAGCCACAGGCAGCTTCGATTCCTAGAACACACCACACTCGGCCCTGACTCCGGCTCTTCCAGGGTCCTTTGTTCTGCTCCACTTGCACTGGTCCGTCCTTCCCCAGACTCCAGTGGCTTCCTCGGGCCTTCCACGCACACTCCCTCCCTTCCTCTGACGAGGCTCAGATGGCGTCCTCGTCTGCTTCCCCACCAGACCTCGAGCTCCCTTAAAGGAAACACCGTCTCTCATACCCACCTTCTCCGTCCAGAACCTGTCACCAGTACAAGTTGATGCTCAAGCACTATTTGTCAAAAGAAGGCAGAATGCTGTGCCCAAGATTATGTTTCCTAACCCTAAAATCATCTGTGTAACAAAAATCCTTACTGTGGTTTGAACACCCCATGGTGGGGTAACAGTGACTACTAAGCGAGAACACAGACCCTGGAGACCCACTAGCTGGGCTCCATGCCGGCTCCCTGTCCTGGCTATTCCCAAAGACGAGCTCTCCTCTCTGCTGTTTTCCTCACCTATAAAGGGAGATTAAAATAGTAACCTAAACTCACAGCTAATAACATGTTTAACTTGATGCCACAGCAAATATCACAAAGAAATTCAACTCTCGAGAGGACAGAAGAGGGAAAGGCAGTAGTATTATGATATCACTGAGTACGCAGGCCCTTTTCAGTCTGAGAAGACTGTCTTTTGTAATACACTAAAGCATCCAAAGGAAATGATCTAAAATATCATTACCTCTGGCATTTTTTTTTTAAGGCATCATCTTGCTACATAGCCCAGACTGGCCTGGAACACTCTACCTAGTCCAAGCTGCCCTCAAACTCACTCTACTCCTGCATTGGCCTCCCCAGTCCTAGGAATACAGGTCTGAGCCACTGTCCCATACTTGCTAAGAGAATTTTAAGACACATAAAATATGGACTGCATTTGTAATCCCAGCACTATGAATGCAGAGGAAAGAAAGATGACTACTGTGAGTTTGAAGACAGTGTAACTACATAGTGAAACAGTTAAAAAAGAAAAGCCAGCCAGACGGTGGTGCTCTTAATTCCAGCACTAGGGAGGCAGAAGGAGATCTCTGCCAGCCTGATTTACATAGTAAGGTCCAGGACTGTCAGAGCTATACAGCGAGACCCTGTCTTGAAATACAAAAAACAAACAAACAAACAAAAAAATCAGGTGTCATCACATCTGCCTATAATCCTAGCACCTGGACGGCTAAGGATGGACTGCTACTAGTCCAAGGACAACCTGGGCTCAGAGTCAGGGCCAAGCCAGCCAGGACAACATAGAAGAATCCTTTCTTAAAACAAGGGCTGGGGATCAAGGCCCTGGGTTCAATCCTCAGCTAAAAAAAAAAAAAACTAAAACAAGGGCTGGACATGGTGATACACGCCTTTAATCCCAGCAGTCAAGAGTGAGAGGTAGGTGGGCCTCTGTGAGGCCAGCATGATCTCTACAGCATGTTCCAGGCCAGCTAAGGCTGCATAGAAACAACCTGTCAAAAAGAAACGGGGAGTGGATGGACGCACAGGCTTGGAATCTCACCGTTGAGAGACTCGTGAGTTCAAAGACAGTTCTGCTATATAGCAAGTGTAAGACAAACATGAGCCTGTCTCAAACCCCCCCAAAAGTAGTTTTCCTATTCCTTCTCTTATGCTATTATTCTCTTCCCCAAAAGGGCACCCTTGAGTCTGAGTCCAAATTTTAGCCTTTAAAGATAAACTCAAAATGTTACCTTCTTCCAAAATTGTTTTAACAATATTCTATTTCATACATATGTATGTATATGATATATGTGTGTGTGTGTGTGTGTGTGTGTGTGTGTGTGCATACACAGCTGTGTCTGTGTGTCTAGGGGGCAGGGTGTGTGCACATGGAGGTCAGAGGAGAACTTAGAGGAGCTGGCTCTCTCCTTCTATCGTATGGGTCCCAGGGATAAACCAGGATCCTCAGGATTGGTAGCAGGCTCTCTCACCCACTGAGCCATCCTGATAAGCCCCCAAATGTTACCTTCTCATGAAGCCTTGTCACCACCAAAATATCCCTCTAAACACTCAGGCTATTTTGCTGGCATCTTTTCTCATGTAGTGATTACAATAATTTCTTTCTTTCTTTTTTTGAGACAGGGTTTCTTTGTGTAGCTTTGTGCCTTTCCTGGAACTCACTTGATAGCCCAGGCTGGCCTCAAACTCAGAGAGATCCGCCTGCCTCTGCCTCCCCAAGTGCTGGGATTAAAGGCGTGCACCACCACCGCCCGGTTGATTACAATAATTTCAACTATGGCTTTTTGTTTGTTTGTTTTGTTTTGTTTTGTTTTTTGAAGACAGGGTTTCTCTGTGTAGTTTTGGTGCCTGTCCTGGATCTCGCTCTGTAGGCCAGGCTGGCCTCGAACTCACAGAGATCCACCTGTCTCTGTCTATGTAGTTCTTTAAACCACATTGATTTATAAACTCCCAGAAAGTATAGCTGCCCTGTCAAAGAATATCTAAAATATAGAAATGCGCTTTGTAGCATTTATACCGAGAACTACAAGAGATACATTTTACACCACAATTTAGTAATCACATACATAGGTATGAATACACCTCTGCACATGCCAAAAACCAACTTTCATTTGTTTTATATGTATAATATAAACATTTGACGTGTGTTTGTGTATGTCTGTAGTGTTGGAGATGGAGTCCAGAATTAGAGTAAGCTAGAACCCTCAACAATGACTTATATCCCCAATTCCTATTTCATTCTTTTTCAAATACTGATCATGACCCCCTAAACTAATTTAACAACCCAGTAACTTGTGGAACCTGGAGTTTAAAAACACTGATTTTTAGATTTTACATTTTTGTTGATTCTGAGAATCAAACCCAGAGCCTCCCACAAATTAGGCAAGTGTTCTGCCCCTAAGATCATCGCAAGCACTCACACTGCTCTTCAGGGATTAGCAGTCACCCTCATGTACTCTATAGTGTGTGGAGTATGTCAACTAAACCCCCAACTGTTCCTTTCACCTGATCTGAATGGCCAAAAAGTACAAAATGTTTATAAAAGCAAGAACTATCCAAACAGATGCTCTGAATAGAAGTTGATATTGAGAATGTTTTTTTACTGGGTGTGGTGGCAAACACCTTGGATTCCAGCACTCTGTGAGGCAGAGGCAAGCAGACCTCTGTGAGTTCAAGGCCATCCTGGTCTACATAGCCAGGGATACACAGCCAGGGATACACAGGAAAACCCTGATCTCGAAAAACCAAGAAGAAGAATGTTTTCTTCAGCGATAGGGCTTTCTATTCTAAAAGGTGCTTACGTGACAGCCTGAGGACGAACCACAACTCCACCAGTACAACGACTGGGTCTCCTAGGAGAATCTGTAGCCATCGTTTCATTCATAAGACCTGTTTCCAGAACAAAAGAAAAAAACACATCATTCAAGCTGGGAAGCAGGGTTTTATGATTATTCACTAAAGATCCCTTTTCCAAGCTGTGATAAACCATGAAGTTTCCTAGAAACTCACTATTTAGCTCTTGCTGGCCTGGAACTCCCAGAGACCTGCAAGCCAAAGTGCTGGCATTATAGGTGTGTGCTACCACACCCAGGAAGATTCTTTTGTTTTTCTAAGATAGGCAGTGGTGGTGGTGCACGCCTTTAATCCCAGCATCAGAAGGCAGAGGCAGGTGGATCTCTGTGAGTTAGAGGCCAGCCTAGCCTACAGAGCAAGTCCCAGGACAGGCTCCAAAGATACACAGAGAAAGATAAGAGAATAAGAACCAAATGGGAACTCTTAACACTGGATCACTTATAAAAACAAACACAGAACCCAGTGTGGCAGAAAACACCAGTAATCCCAGCACCTAGGAGGCCGAGGCAAGGGAATTGCCGTTGAGTTTTAGCGCAACACAAGCCAGAGGTACTTAGTATGACTCTGTCTTAAAGATTAAAATTAAAAAAAAAAAAAAACTGGCCAGGGGGATGGTGATCCATGCCTATCATCCCAGCACCTGAGAGGTGAAGGCAGGAAGAGCAGGAGTTCAAAGTCAACCTTAGCTACACAGCCACTTCCGTAAAGGATGGCCCACATGAGACAAAGACCACATGGAAGTGACATGATATCATGCTACCTTCAAATAAATCTGCTGAGGACCAATGTGTAAAACTGTGTAGCCACATTTAAATACTTTTTAACCTCCAACTATTGTAACAGAATCGCCAGCCTGTAAACAAACACGTAATATAAACCCATATGATGTCAGGAGCCCCTTGGCTTTTCCCACCGTCTAAGGAAGTCCTGGTCTTTGACTATCTAATGAGCTTCCCAATCACTGAGGTGGTTTTAAGAGCATAGAGTCTACCCGGTTAAGGTCAAAGTGGGGCTGACAACTGGACTAAAGATTTCTTACAGGGTTCAAAGAAAGCCCACAGCCTGGAGGTAAACTGGAAAGAGCCTACAAACACCACTTTTAAGTAGGGTGCACTCTACCACCTCCTATGAAAACTCCCACACTGTTATCTCCACACTTCTAGACAACCCAAACACCCTTGTCCCAACTAGTCCAGGTAAGCCTTTCTCAGGCAGTACCCTTCACTAGTCCCCCTCAGCACTCTCTTTTCCATTCCACCCTTTCTTACCGAACCAGTCTCCCCACCTCGCTCCTTTAAGGGCCCTGTCACCTGAGGACAGCTCCTCGCGAGCCCCTCAGGCCCCACTCTCCCCAAAGCCAAGGGAACAGCCCTCCCCACTTCACCTCCAAAGCCCAGGCACCACTGCCCCCGGCCGCCCTCTGGCCTCTTGCCCAGCTCTCCTCCAGTTTCAACACCATTCCCCCACGTCAACTGGGGCTGGCCGAGCCCTGTCCCCTCCTGGTGCCTGTCCCCTTTCCTCTCCAAGCCTCCCCCACGCCAAGGACCCGCCAGCCTTCTCACCGGCCGCTCCGCCGGTAAACGCTGTTCTCCAGCTCCAGGCTCACTGTTTGGAGTCTCCCTCGTGATTGACGGCTACCACTTCCTACCACACCTCGGCGGAACCACCGCACCAGCCAATCCCAGGAGCAAACTGGCCCCGGCGCGGCACCGCCCTTGGAGGTCAGCTTCGCCAACCAGCAAGTAGGAAAGAGGCGGACCCGCCTTCGGAAGCCATCCAATCCGCTGGGGCTGGAGGGAAAACACAACAGTATGGAAGTTCGGGTGAAGCGGCCGGGTCAGGTTCGGTTGCGAATGCAGGCGGCAGGGGAGAAAAGGCAGGCGTGTCAGCCGGCCTGGAAGGGGCGCCTCGGTGGCTTTTCTGTTTTAAGAAAACGCAGCCTGCTCCAGACACCTGCCAATCTCAGCCAGGAGTCTCCGGCGCGGAGCCCGTGGCCAGGGACACTGGTGTGTTTACATCGAATTCTCGCGACAGCTGATTCGAAGCTAAAAGCACGTGGACGTGGCAGCTGCCAATCACTTTTTCCTGGCCACTCAGACTGCCCTAGCCCGCCCTCCGCCCCGCCTGCGGCGATGTGTTTACCTTCCGGGAGTCTAGGCTGGCCGGTCCCTGGTCAGCCCGGCCGCCGGGTACGTGTCTGAACAAGATCTGAATAAGGGGCCTGTAAGAAATTTTGTTGGGGTCCTTAACGGTTACTGTCATAGATATGGATGTTAGTGAACATCTGGAAATGGAGAGAGGCACCAGAGTTTGGAGGGAACCTGTTGGGCAATACAGGGATCCATAGCGATTCTAAGAAAGATGTCTGGGGCTTTGCAAGGTGGGCACTGGGAAGATCTTAAGGGTCCTTGGAGTCTCAACAAGTCACACACTGGGAATTCTCACTTGAGAAACCCACACTCACGCTCGTATCTGTGCTTTATCTTTCCCCTGATCATGTTATTAACCCTGTGCCTAAATCTATGTTTAAAATCTCTTTTTAAGGGATTGGGGTAGCACATGCCTGTAATTCCAGTACTTGGAAAGCAGAGACCAGCCGGGTCTACATAGCAAGTTCCAAGCCAGTCCAGTGCCATCACTTTGAGACCTCCTCTCAAATGACTGTATCATTACCTTCAAATGATAAGGGACTTCTTTCCTTATTGAGCTCTTCATAATGTAGAAACACAAGGGGGAAAAGAGAACGTTTATGAATGAGAATGTTGCAGTTTTGACGTGGACCCCGGGGGAGCATACAGTTCAGTGGCTATGAGACTCCTAACTTAAATGTCTCAGTTGACCACAATGGGAGTAGGAAAGGGTTTTGTTTTGTGTTGTTTTTTCCTGTTGTGATTCTGACTAAGCAAGTGGTCTCTGGATGGGACTCTAGGGTTTCCTGAGATAGGCAGGGAATAGACAGCTGCTGTAGCCATGTAATGAACTGGTTCAATTCATCTTCTAGTTTAACTTCAGGGTCAAAAGACCTCTCAGGGCCTTCAAGGTGACTGGGACGGTAAAGGTCCCTGCTGCCAAGCCTGACCACCTGAGTTCAATGCCCAGGACTCAACATGGAAGATGAAAACAAGTTGTCCTCTGACTCCCACACATGTACCATGGCATGAAAGCACCCATACCCACCCACCCCCACAAACTAATAAATAGTGATTTAAAAGAAATGTTAAAGATCTCTTCTTTGTCATTATGCTTAGAAGGAAAAGCCAAAAGAATCAGATGTTTAGGACCATCCTTCGACACATTCGAGGCAGCTTCTTCTACACAAGACCTGTGTGTGTGTGTGCATGTGTGCGTGTGCGTGTGCGTGTGCGTGTGCGTGTGTGTGTGTGTGTGTGTGTGTGTGTGTGTGTTTGAGCTGAGGACCAAGCCCTGGGCCTTGTGTCATTTTAGTTGTTCCCCGGTCTCCCCTGTAATTCTTTGTTGTTGATGATTTATTATGTATACAGAAGAGGGCGCCAGATCTCATTACAGATGGTTGTAAGCCTCCATGTGGGTGCTGGGAATTGAACTCAGGACCTCTGGAAGAAAAGAACCTCTGAGCCATCTCTCCAGCCCCATAATTCTTAAGGGAATGTGAGAGTGTGTGTGAACCTAGTAGGGGAGAGTGGTTGGAAAGTTCTACAGGTGGAGGGGGCTTGGAGGAGAGGTGAATAGCCAGAGCTGGGAGCAGAGTTACAGGGTAGGCGGCTAGTGGTGGAGAGGCTAGGAACTGAACTCTGTGTTGTGCAGGATTGTGCAGGATGAAGACCAGACTGGGCCACATGAGACTTCGTCTCAGTAAACAAACACCATAGATTAGCCTTGGTGGCTTACACCTGTAATCACTGTGATTGGGAGACTGAGGCATGAGAGCGAGAGAGAGAGAGAGAGAGAGAGAGAGAGAGAGAGAGAGAGAGAGAGAGAGAGAGAGAGAGAGAGAGAGAGAGGGGGGGGGGGGAGGGGGGAGGGGGGAGGGAGAGGGAGAGAGAGAGAGAGAGAGAGAGAGAGAGAACCCAAACTAGACACTCCCAATTCACATACTTTAGGTTTTGTTTGGTTTTTGGTTTTGGTTTTGGTTTTTTTTGTTTTGTTTTGTTTTCCAAGACAGGGTTTCTCAGTGTCCTGGATCTCACTCTGTAGACCAGGCTGACCTCGATCCCCCTGGCTCTGCCTCCCAGGTGCTGGGATTACTGTGTGCCACCACGGCCGGCTTTTAGTAACTTTTGGTATCTGCTTTTAGCATCAGTTTGAGACAAGGTCGATAAGTAGTATACTCTCATTAGCACGGTTCTATGATATAGCACCTGACTTTGGTTGGTCCCAGGAAGAATGAGGACCTCACTAAATAGCTTAGGATGAACTTGAACTCCCAATCCTCTCACCCCGCCCCAGATGCTAAGACTACTGGCAAGCATTTTGCCACATCCAGATATTTTTCTTAACCAGGACCAGGACTATGAAGTTCATTTTCTTTTTCTTTTTTTTTTTTTTTTTTTTTTTTTTTTTTTGGTTTTTCAAGACAGGGTTTTTCTGTGTAGCTTTGCGCCTTTCCTGGAACTCACTTGGTAGACCAGGCTGGCCTCGAACTCACAGAGATCCGACTGCCTCTGCCTCCTGAGTGCTGGGATTAAAGGCGTGTGCCACCACCGCCCGGCAAAGATCATTTTCAATGAAAGAGAATTGGCTTTGTTCTGATTATTACCAAGTATTATTTTAACAAATTACTAGCTGGGCATGTGTCAGATTTTTTAGCGTGATAGACTACCTTTCAAATGACTACCGAAGAAAAACCTAAAGTCCCCACTTGTGGTATTGCATGCCTATAATCCAGGATTGCAGAGACTGAGACAATTTGGTAGCAAGTCTGAGTCTGGCCTACATTCCAAAACTGTCTTAAAGAACAAAATAAGTAAATGAATGAAAAACAAATGAAAATTTTAGAAAGAATATGATAGGGCAAAGAAAAGTTAAATGAAATTAAAACGTAAGGATGTGGTGCTAGGAAAAGTTGGTAATAGCTAAAAAGATTACTGAAGGATACAAAGCTACAGAGCCAAGTTCCGACAACCAAAAGAAATTAACTCAGCGACTCTTCAGGACTGGTTAGTGGCAGTTGTGAGGACATGTGAAAAGTAGACCTAAACAGTGCTGGGTACAGGAGTGAAGACAGCTCAGTGAAGCCAACTAATTTACAGTTAGCATGCTAATAATTATCAAGAGGGTCCTGTGACTCCATTTAAAAGCATTCCCAAAGCCATCCCACTGGACCCCACCTCCTAAAAGTTTTCAGTATTTCAACAGCCAATCTGTCGAGCAGTCAAGCTTTTGTTTTGCTGGAGTTAGCTATCAAATGCAGAGCCTTGTGTCTGAAGAGATGGCTCAACAGTTAAGAGCACTGGCTGGTCTTCCAGAGGACTTTCATTTGGTTCCCAGCACCCACTTGGTGGCTCACAACTTGTAACTCCAGTTCCAGGAGATCTGACACCCTTTTCTAGCCTCTATAGGCACTAAATATATACATGGTGTACATACTTACCTACAGGAAAAAAAGTCATATACATATTTTTAAAATACAGGGCCTTGCACCTGTCAAGCTCAATTACTCTAAACCCCTAATCCTTTTACCTTTCCTGATCACAATTCCTGACCCACATTAATCTCTCTGATTTTGTTTTATCCATTATTGTTTTGAGACAGTCTCACGTATCTCAGGTTGGCCTGTAACTTTGTAGCTGAGGATGACTTTGAACCCCTGATCCTCCTGCCTCTACCTCCTGAGTGCACAGTTACAGGCATATGCCAATATACCTGGTTTATGCATTGCTGGGGTCAAACCCAGGACTTCATATGTATGAGACAAGCACTCTACCAACTCAGTCACATCCCCAGCCCTCAATGAGGCTTCTTGTTCCAAATTAACACTTTAAGAGTACAATTACACACACACATGATTTATATACTCTTGTACTATAGTATTTCCCTTTAGGTTTTATTGGGTTACCAGAGAAAGGGGCCAGAGTTTTACTGAACACTTGCAAACTATAACTGAATCATATTGTTAGGTATTTAGTTTGTTTCTATGTGATCTATATTAAAATAAGAACTCAAGAGTGCAAAAAATGAGTATATGTATTTCTAGTCAAGAAAGCACAGATATATCACACAACTGACTGTTAGTACCTACTATTAAGAGTCACCAACAAAACGCCAGCAACATAAAGAGCAACAGTTCACTGATTTATTAGATGGACATACTCGTATAATCAATGAAAACTGTATGATATAAAATAATTTAGGAAATGTTGGGAATTAGCAGCACCATCTGTTATTGAAATAGCAAGAAAAACTTCACGTATTTTAAGCAAACACTAGAAGAGGGAAACTACATGTCCTAATGCCACTGATCTGAGACAAATGATGGTGTTTTAGGCAAACACACCTCCTTCTATGCCAGAGATTTCAGTAAGCACATCAGATGTACTGTTCTAGAAAAATGCTACCGAAGTTAAGAGATACTGCATAGTATAAGTGGACAAGGAGACTAAAATCAGCTACGTTAGCGTGGCTCAATGCTTTTCCTATGAAATGTTTAGTTATGGATTATGAAATGAGAAAATATTTTTAAAAGACACTAATGGTCCCTAGGAAATATTAAGTGGAGCACAGATCACTAGGAAAATACATCACTTTTCCAGTTTGCTTACTAATTTTCTTTAAAAAGTCATGTGTTCTTCACAAGTGGTGTATACAAGTGTGTAATAAGCATTTTAAAAAGTTTAAACACATTTAAAATCTTAGAGATTCTTCTGAGTTTTCTTCAACATTAGCCCTGTTGTCATAATTACTGTGTGTGTGTGTTAGAGTAAGAGACTGAACTGGTGTAAAGGATACAAATTTACACACATTTTACAGCAACTTATTCCCTACATCTACAAAATTCACATTTATGATACAGGCAAGTACAAGGCCAGGATAAAACTGTTAAATTCCAAAAAGTCTAACTGTATACTCTTTATTTCGTCCCCTTAAAAAAAGTTCAACTTCGGCACCAAATTTAAAAAGCCCTCACATCCTAGGTAGGGAGAACCCCACTTCCCAGGTCCACCTCAGCACACACACACAGTTTTCCGGTGCTGCTGTAGGAGAGGATTCCCCATCTTCTTCTGACCCCTGAGTCTCCGCCGCATGGTCAGTTTGACCGAGTGCCTGCGCTGGGACGCTGCAGGGAGGCCCGACGCCGGGGCCCCGCTACTCCGACTTAAGCCATTTCGACGGTGCTTCTTCAGCAGCGGGCCCGAGTTGGATTCTTCCAATGTCCTTTTAAAGTTGGCCGGAGGGGTCCTTTCAACCTCCTGAGCTTTCATCTGACCTGGAGTTGACATCTTGACATTTTTCTGGTCCATGATGGTATTTGTGGAATTGGTGGGCACGAGGCCAACAGACAGGGTATTAGTCAAAGTATCATGAATCCTTAAAGTCAGGGCTTTGGGACAGTTTTCTTCAAGTGCCTCTGAATCTTTTGAGGTCATCACTACAGTCTGGATACTCCCTCGAGCTATCTCAGCTGGAACCTCTAAAAATTTCTCTGAGAAGGCATTACTACGAACAAGGGCAGGTATATGGTCCTTAGAGTTCAATCTTGGCCATGGATCTTCTTCCAGTGACTAGAAAAAGAAAAGGAAAAATACTCAATAAAGTGACACAGTAAGTTCTTATGACGTTGCTAAGAAGACATAACCATGGAATGCACTCGGTTCCTTTCACATGTATTTATTGCACCAGGTTGGGGCAGGGGGGCGGGAAGGGGGGTTGCTGCAAAGAAAGTAATCAATCCAAAGGTATCAAAAGAGGAACCCCACCTTTATCACAACAGATGGAGAAGACTCATGTGCTCACGGGAATGTCTCAACTACAGCTTGGACCAAAAGATACTGCAAAGCTTCAAAACAGACCCCTTAGAATAGCTAGCCACAAGCACACACTTTGCCAAGCCATTCACACTGTGCCAGATGCAGAAAAGAGCAAAATTACTGCTTATTGATGTTTTTATTTCTTTAACCATAAATTTAATGAGGCAGAGTTTCTCCTTGTAGCTGTCCTAGATCTCACTATATAAACCGGGCTGGCCTTGAACTCAAAAGATCTGCCTGAGCCGGGCGGTGGTGGCACATGCCTTTAATCCCAGCACTCGGGAGGCAGAGGCAGGCGGATCTCTGTGAGTTCGAGGCCAGCCTGGTCTACCAAGTGAGTTCCAGGAAAGGCGCAAAGCTACACAAAGAAACGCTGTCTCGAAAAAACCAAAAAAAAAAAAAAAAAACCTGCCTGCTTCCATCTCCCCAGTGCTAAAATTAAAGGTGTATGTCACCATTGCCAGCCCAAACTCTATACTTTCATTTGTGTGCAGTAATAAAACTATTGAAGAAATTACTCGAATTATTTTACATAAAATCCTTTTTACCCCATAAGCCCAAGAAAAACTTATTTTGACAAGCCAATAACAACATCCCAACTTTCTGATAAACAAGGCCAACCTACCTACATAAACACATTCTCAATTTTAATATATGATGAAACAAGTAGGGTGAAAAAGAGCAAATTCCTATTTAATGCATTAAAGACCTACAGGCTTACATTATTATCATCATATATACTTATATAAGTACAAATAACTTCTTTTTAAAAATTACATTTTGGGGCCAGTGAGATGGCTCAGCAGGGTAAAGCACTTGCTGCCAAGCCTGACAACCTGGGTTCAATTCTCCTGGACCCACATGGTAGAAGGAGAGAACCAATGCCCACAGATTGTCCTAGAATCTCCATACATGCACACTGCCATGGCATGTTATATATAAACACATATGTACACACAAAATAAATGTAATTAAATTTTTGTGTTAACTACACTTTTCAAAAACGTGTGCGTAAGCACACACACCACAATATGTATGTGCAGAAGTCAGGGGAAGTTACAAGTGTTCTCTCCTATTACTCAGCAGGCCCCAGGACTGAACTCAGGCAGCAAGCAATGTCAACAACCAAGCTATGTCCATGGCCCTAAGTGGCCTTTTCAGAAAAACTGGGGACAGTGTGTCATGTAATCCAAGCTGGACTTGAACTTGCTATATAACTAAGGATGACCCTGAATTTCTGATTCTCCTGCCTCTACTTACTAGTGCTAGATTACAGGACAGAACAACACTCAGATTTATATAGTACAAAGGGCAGTCAGTGCTCTTAACCACTACGCCATCTCTCCAGTGCCCCTTCCTAAATTCTAATTTGTGACTATTATCCATGTAGAAAATGTAAAGTACAAAATTAAAGCAATTATGTCATAATGAAAACTCAGATAGTAATTTGCCCATCCCACAAACATCAGACACCAGACATCAACTGACAAAACATGTTACGAAGGGACCTTATGAAGAATGGCAATAGACAGGGCTGGAGAGTTGGCTCAGAGGTTAAGAGCACTGGCTGCTCTACCAGAGGTCCTGAGTTAAATGCCCAGCACCCACATGGTGGCTCACAACCACCTACAATGAGATCTGGTGCCCTCTTCTGGCCTGCAGGCAGAACACTCACTGTCTACATAATAAATAAATCTTTAACAACAACAACAAAAAAGAATGGTAGTAGGCTTTTCTTTTTTGGAGACAGAGTCTCACTATGTAGCCTAAAGTCATCTCAAACTGTCCATATGGCCCTTGAACTTGAGATGGCCTATCCCAGCTTCCCAAACACTAGGATTACACATGCATGACATCATACCAGGTTTGTGTGTAATATATGCTTATATACAGTATATGTGTGTGGACATTCCTGTGTGTGAGTGCAGGTGCTTTTGTGTCACGGCACAAGTGAAAGTCAGAGGGTAACCTTGGGTGTTGGTCTAGACTTCCACCTTGTTCGAGATAAAGCCACTTTGTGGCCGGGCAGTGGTGGCACACGCCTTTAATCCCAGCACTCCGGAGGCAGAGCCAGGCAGATCTCTGTGAGTTCGAGGCCAGCCTTTTCTACAGAGTGAGATCCAGGAAAGGCGCAAAGCTACACAGAGAAACCCTGTCTCAAAAAAAAAAAAAAAAAAAAAAAAAAAAAAAAAAAAGCCACTTTGTTTTTGTTTTCTGTTCTGAATACCAGGCTAGCTGGCCCATGATTCCAAGGATTCCCCTTTCTCTGCATTCCATCTCCCCACAGTGGTGCTAGGATTACAAAAGTTCCGACTGTATGTTCAACTTTCCCATGGATTCTGGGGATTGGTAAACAAATCATTGTGCTTACATATCAAGCATTTTACCCACTGAGACATCTCTCAAATCCCTCCTTCTCCTTTCCAAGAGAGGATCTTGCTAATATTACCCAAGATACTCCATGAGATCATATGCTAAGAAATTTTTGTTGTGACAGTATCTCACTCAAGTCTGTAGCCCAATGATCTCAGACTTGCAGTGATCCTCCTGTCTAATCCCCCCAGGTTCTGGAATTACAGCAGGAGTCACTACATGAGTTGTTAGGGAACAAGAAAGGAATGTAATTTTCCTTGAACCCATGATCCTCCTACCCCAGCTGTCTGAGAGGCACGCAAAACAAACATGCCTGCCTTGGAAAGAAACCTCTAACATGAAATTTCTTTTAAGCAAGCCAAGCGTGCAAGTGCACACCTGTAATGCCAGCACTTAGAGATGAAGGCAAAATAATCAGGAGGTCACAGCCAGCTTACAGGTATAGAAAGAGTGTGAAGCTAGCCTGTGATACAGAAGACCATATTTCAAAAAACTAACATCAAATAAACAAAAATTTTCATTTTTAAGTACTATGGGCTGGTGAGATAGTTCAGTATGTAAGGCAAAGATGCTTTCAACATAAAAGCCCGGCAAACTTAGTTCAATTCCCAGAACCCACATAAAATCAAGAGGAGAAAAACAGCTCCACAAAGTTGTCTGACCTCCACATGCACTGTGGGATACACACCCACACAGCAATAAATTTAAAAAGAAGCTGGGCATGGTGGTGCATGAATTTAATCACAGTATTTGGGAAGCAGAGGCAAGCAGATCTCTTTGAGTCCAAGGCTAGCCTGGTCTACAGAGCGAGTTCCAGGACAGCCAGTTCTACACAGAGAAACCCTGTCTCAAAAAAAAGGAAAGAAAATTAGAGTAAAGGTTAAGAGTGCAACTCTGTGGCAAAATGCTTGCCTAGTTTGATGCCCAGCACAGGGGAAAAAAAATCACTCTGATCTAAGTTACAAGTCTGCTGAAACTATGAAGCAAGCCTTTGATCATAGCTATTCAGGAGTGTAAGACAGGAGGACCACAAGTTCAAAGTGAGCCTAGGCTATACATTAAGTTCAAGGCCAGCCCAAAGTGAACTAGGATAGAACTTAGCAGTGGATGCTTGTGTAGGTATACAAGTGCTTCACAAAATATAAATGTTTTACAAATATTCATAGATTCATAAAAGGGATCAATAAATTCTACATGTTAATGTATATCAGTGACCACAATCATTTTTTGTTATATACACATAACAAGCTTCAAACTAATCCTGTGTGAGGACAGCTCTCTCAAGAACTGAGGATATATATGGCTTAGGGCAATGTACCCAGCACTCACAATGACCTGGCTGTATATCTCTAAAGAACTGAGGATATGGCTTAGGGCAATGTACCCAGCATTCACAATGACCTGGCTATAGATCTGGGCAGAGGGAAAGGGATTGTTGCAAGAAATAAATTATACAGCAAAGATCCATCATTTTCTTGAATTTAATTAAAATCTAAATTTCTGTTTTAATTAATTAAGAAGGTATGATTGTAGATAAATGTAACCCCAGCACTTGAGGACCAAGAATTCAAGGTCATCCTCAACTACACAATTAGTCTGAGGTCACCATGGGCTACATACTTGAGACTTGGTGGTTTAATCCTGACACTTGGGAGGCAGAGACAGGCAGGTCTACAGAGGCAGTTTCAGGACAGCTAGGGCTACACACAGAAACTCTATCTCAAAAAAAAAAAGAACAAAAAACAAAAACTGATAGAACTGTTTAGGGAGAATTAGGAGGTGTGATCTTGGAGGATGTGTGTCACTGAGGGCAGACTTTGAGGTTTCAAAAGACTTGAGAGACTCCCAGGGCTGACAAATGGCTCAGCAGTCAAGAGAACTTGTGTTCCAGAGGACTCCGATTCAATTCACAACTATCCATATTTCCAGCTCCGGGGGATCCAATGCTCTCTTCTAACCTCCCAGGGCACCAGATATGCACAAAGTGAACAGACATACATTCAAGCAAAACACTCATACACATAAAAATGAAATAATAATAATAATTAAAAAAAAGAGCTTTCAGCTGTTTTTTTTTTTTTTTTTTTTCGAGACAGGGTTTCTCTGTGTAGCTTTGCGCCTTTCCTGGAACTCACTTGGTAGCCCAGGCTGGCCTCGAACTCACAAAGATCCGCCTACCTCTGCCTCCCGAGTGCTGGGATTAAAGGCGTGCGCCACCAACGCCCGGCCTTTTTTTTTTTTTTGGTTTTTCGAGACAGGGTTTCTCTGTGTAGCTTTGCGCCTTTCCTGGAACTCGCTTTGGAGACCAGGCTGGCCTCGAACTCACAGAGATCCGCCTGCCTCTGCCTCCCGAGTGCTGGGATTAAAGGCGTGCGCCACCAACGCCCGGCTGCTTTCAGCTGTTCTTTAACTCTGCCATCATAGACTCTACTCCTCTGTAACTGTAAGCCAAATTAAACACTTCCTTTTATAAGTTGTCTTGGTCATGGTGTTTTATCAGCATTAGAAAAGTAAGTAACACACATTAAAATAAATACTCTAAGCATGAATTTTACGTAACACTAACGTAACTTCCCTTTTCTTGGGGGAGGTCTTTTTTTTGTTGTCCCCGTTGTCGTCGTCGTCGTCGTCGTCGTCGTCGTCGTCGTCGTCGTCGTCGTCCCCTCCACCCCCCACCCCACCCCACCCCACCCCTGGCCGCCCCCGCCGAGATAGAGTTAGCTTTGGAGGCTATCCTGTAACTCTTTTTTTTTTTTTTTTTTTTTTTAAGATTTATTTATCTATCTATTATGTGTACAGTGTTGTTTGTGTGCATCCCTGCAGGCCAGAAGTGGGAGCCAGATCTCATTACAGACCATTGTGAGCCACCATGTGGGTGCTGGGAATTGAACTCAGGACCTCTGGAAGAGCAGCCAATGTTCTTAACCTCTGAGCCATCTCTCCAGCCACCTGGAACTCTTTGTAAACCAGGCTGGCCTCGAACTCACAGAGATCTGCCTCCTCTGCCTCCCAAGTGCCGGGAGGAAAGGTGTGTGCCACCACCACCACCCGGCATATCATAACTTTCAAACTGTAGAAATGGGCTGGGGAACTCTCAGGCAGGCAAGTGTTTCCTGTGTATTAGGACCTGAGTTTTGATCCCCAGCATCCACGTAAAAGGCAGGCATGGTGCACATGGTTGTAATCCCAGGCTGGGAAGGTACAGAAAGCCTGGGACTTGTTGACCAGCCAGCTAAACTACATGGTTGAGCCCCATGTCTCAGAAACCTAGATGACATCTAAGGAAAGACCCAAGGTTGACCTCTGGCCTACACACACACACACACACACACACACACACACACACACACACACACACACACACCTACCCCTGAAGCACTGAATACCTTGACTGGTGGTGTAGAACTTGGGGAAGGAGTCATCACACAGGTTTCTTGGCTGTTGTAAGTAGGGCTATCAGTCAGGTTCAGAAAGAGCTCATCTTCACTGGTGAAGCTCCCCTGACTGTCTACTCCTGGAGAGATGCAGATTACGATGGCACTCGTGTTATCTGCTCGGAGCATGCGCTGCCTCCAGCGGCCAAGCGCTCGATTCACAAGCATTTTGGCACAGGACTGTCCTTGCTCACCCTATATTTAAAAGAACAAGGGGAAGGAAGAGCATTAACTCTCATTGACTTACCAACACATATATATCAAATTAAGAACCTAGGTGGATTTAGTGAGATGCCTCAATGGGTGAAGGTGTCTGTCATCAAGCCTAATGATTCAATTTCTCCAGTTCAGTCCCCTAAACCTACACAGTAGGAGGGACTAGCTTCCCTTCAAGTTGTTCTCTGACCAACACACATACACAACCACATGAATAAACACAACAAAAACATAAAAAAAATTATTATAAACAATACTGTGTGACCAAATAAGTAAATAAAATTCAATTCTCAACACTATCCAAAATCTCTATAATCATGGTAAAATAATGTATCTGTAAATTTAAAAAATAAAATAAAGTTGGCAGGGCAAGTGGTGCATGCCTTTAATCCCAGCACTCCAAGGCAGAGATAAGCAGATCTCTGTGAGTTTCAGACCAGCCTGGTAAGTTCCAGGACAGCCAGAGCTATAGAGACCCAGCCTCAAAAATAAAAAAATAAATAAAATCTTGTGGTTAAATTTGGCACACGTGTGACAGGTGTGAGGGTACAAGCCTCTAATCTCAGCACTGGAGAGGCTGAAGAAGAGGAACCACTAGCCTGGGATATAAGAGAGACCTACCTCAAAACAAACAGCAACAAGGGTTCATTCTGGTGTTTTTATCTCTAACTTTAGGACAGTTACAGAGACATAATCTTTAAAAGGAAGTAAGTTACTATAAATATAACTAATAAGACAATTAGGCATGGTAGAAAAAATGCTGCAGAAGCCAATCTCCTCCAATAGAACTTCTGAGCCAACCATGGTGACATGCATGTACCAGTAGTGCCAGCTACTCAGGAAATGGGAGGAAGATCACTGGTGCCCAAGACCAGGGACCCACACTGATAACTCACAGGGATAGCCTAGAACATCTTAGAGCTCACTGTGTAGGCCAGGCTGGCCTGGAACTGGCGGTCTTCCTGCCTCGTGTCCTAGGTACCATGATTACAGATGCTCACTACTACACTGAGAAGTGGTTTTAATAGGGAATATCGCCGGGCGTGGTGGCGCACGCCTTTAATCCCAGCACTCGGGAGGCAGAGCCAGGCGGATCTCTGTGAGTTCGAGGCCAGCCTGGGCTACCAAGTGAGCTCCAGGAAAGGCGCAAAGCTACACAGAGGAACCCTGTCTCGAAAAAACCAAAAAAAACCAAAAAAAAAAAAAAAAAATAGGGAATATCATGAGCTTTGAGTTACAGAAACATTTTATGTACCATAAAAGAAAAATCACTGCCTATGAAATTACAATACACCGTTTGGAAAAAGGATTCTAACTTCAGTGATGTAAAAAGGCAAGACATGCATGATGGTGCACACTTGGAGTCCTACCACTAAGGAAGGCAGGAAGATCAGGAGTGCAAGGCCAGCCTCAGCTCCTTGAATCTGAAACTAGACTGGGCTATATGAAAGCCTGCCTCAAAAAAACCAAACCAAACCAAATACAAGGCGTAAAGTATGCATCTAAACTGACCAACGGCAGTGCCAGTGTTGACCACTAACTCTTCAGGACACAGGGTTCACATGGCAACACCAGCCATCAGGAGGACTCACTGTGAAGGATTCCTCTGCCTTTCACTTTTTCAGCAGATCTGCTTTACTTCCCAGAGAAGCTCCATGGAGAAAAATAATTCCACACAAGTCTTGGGGGGTGGTTGGTTGGTTGGTTGGTTGGTTGGTTGGTTGGTTGGTTTTGAGACAGGGTCTCCCTATACAACTCATGCTGTCCTGGAAGTAACTCACTATGTCTACCAGGCCACCTGCCTCTCCTCTGCATCCCAGAGTGCTGAGATAAAGGCGTGCGCCCCCACACACACACAAACACAAGTTATCTCACTTTTGTTATCCCACAACCACTAACTACAAAACACTAAGTCTCTGGGTAATAAAAATGGACTTCAACAGGTCTTAGCTTTAACAAACTCACAATTTGATGAGACTGATAGTTATACAGTCTGTTTGCCTAACTAGGTGCTGAGGACTGAACATGAGGCATGGTGGTGCATGCATGCAATCTCAACTACAGGAAGGTAAAGCAGGAGGATTAATCCCAAAATTAGACCCAAATTCTAGTCAACCCAAACAACCCAAACAATTCAAGAGAGACCCTATCTTAGAGAGTTAAAAAAAAAAAAAAAAAGGCTGGCGGTGCAGCTCAGGGCTACCTCACTGGCCTAGCATCTGTTATATTCTGACCCCAATTCTTAGTGCCAGAGAACCAACACCACTCTACACATTATGCTAAGTGAATGCTAGATAAAAAGGCCCTGTAGTGCCAGGCGGTGGTGGCGCACGCCTTTAATCCCAGCACTTGGGAGGCAGAGCCAGGCGGATCTCTGTGAGTTCGAGGCCAGCCTGGGCTACCAAGTGAGCTCCAGGAAAGGCGCAAAGCTACGCAGAGAAACCCTGTCTTGAAAAACCAAAAAAAAAAAAAAAAAAAAAAAAAAAGGCCCTGTAGTATATGATCATACTTACAGGAAATATCCAAAGTAGGCAAATACATAGAAACAAAAAAGCCCAGTGGTTGAAAGGCACATGGGAAAAGGAGGACAGTCACTGAAAATGGTTATGAGGTTTGTTCAGAATGACAAGACACAAGATGAACATCCTTTAGCTAGACTCACGACCACAGACAAAATGACCCAAACATTTCAGACAATATCAAACCACTGAGTCGCTTCTCACCATTAAGCATTTTTTCTCCTCTTGATCTTGGCACATGGAGATGGCATCTTGAGGCGGAATCATATTCCAAAGCCCATCACTTCCCAGGATAATATACTTGTGCTTCTGGGGATCAAGAGTGTGGACACTTGTGTCTGGTTCAGGTGACACCACAAACTTACCACTGAAGAAATCATAGCTCCACAAGTCACCTAGGTGAAGGGAACAGAAGATGCAGTAATTATTACTTTCAAGATAAGAGTGTCACATCAGCAGAATCCCCAGGTCCATTTCCCATAGGTGCAGAACAGCCCTGACAATATCCAAAACCCATGCAAACAGACTAGGGACAAGAGAACTCCCTCGACATGCTGAAGAACTAGCAAGGGGATTTGCAGCAAACAGCTTCCTTAACCTTAAAGCAGTGCTAAAGAAAAATGCAAGATGAACTAAGCAGTCTCAGAAGATCCCACGTTTTCTCTCATTTGTGGCTCCTAGATTTTAAGCAGGTACATAAGATCATGTATTTATGGAGTAACTCGAATAAAACTGTCTAGGGGAAACAATGGGGACTAATGGCAGAGGGGGCATGTAGAATGCAGACAAGAGGGCATGGGAGACAATTTCTCAAAGTACAGACATACTTAAAACATTTCAATCAAAACTAGGCCATGGGGTGGAGAGATACATCAGAAACAAGGGTGCTTACTGAGCATGTGCAAAGACCTGGGTTTGATCCCCAGAATCAGAGCTAAATAATTAGTATATATTTATTTAACTTTTTAAAACAACAATGAAAAAGAAAACTATCTCTTGACTGACACTTCTAATACTACACTGGAGTTCCTTCTCAGTCCAGTAGGATAATAAAAATACAGGTGAACTGAATAGGAGGAAATTATTCATGGGTAATATCATCTGTACAGAGAAAAACCAAATAAATTATTTGCTTCTGAATGGCTCTCTTTTTCTCAGCCCACTTCCTCCTAGGGAATGCCTTTTTCTTCTTTAATTAAAAAAATTTAAGGAGTAACATAGATTTAATAGGTACTAGGCCAGTGAGATGATTCAATGGCCAAGGGTGACTGCTGCCAAACCTGACAACCTGAGTTTAATCCCTGGGACCCACACAGTGGAAGGAGAGAAGCGACTCTCAAAAGTTGTCCTCTGACCTCCACATGTGCGCTGTGGCATGCATGCACATATACAAATACATATATAAATTTCTTTTTAAAGAATGGACATTAAGAAGACAGAAAGAGAGGGTTGGAGAGATGTCCCAGTAGTGAAGAGCACACTGGCTGTTTTTTTTTTTTTTTTTTTTTTTTTGGTAGTGGCACATCCCTTTATTTCCAGTACTCAGAAGGCAGAGACAGGCAGATCTTTGTAAGTTTGAGGCCAGCCTGTTCTACAGAGCAAGTTCCAGGACAGCCAAGGCTACACACAGAAACCCCAGTTTTTTGTTTTTTTTTTTTGTTTTTTTTTGTTTTTTTTTTTTTTTTTTTGAGTAAAACTGAAATTTATTATATGCCACAGTCGTCCTACGGACCTCCATGCTATATATATATAGCCTCTATGGTTCTATGGGTTGTGGTCTGATTGTTCATTTTATATCTAGAATCCACCAATGAGTGAGTACATACCATAACTGTCTTTCTGGGTTTGGGTTACCTCACTCAGGATGATATTTTCTAGTTCCATCCATTTGCCTGCAAATTTCATGCTTTCATTGTTTTTCTCTGCTGAGTAGTACTCCATTGTGTATATGTACCACATTTTTTTCATCCATTCTTCCGTTGATGGGCATCTAGGTTGTTTCCAGGTTCTGGCTATTACAAATAGTGCTGCTATGAACATAGCTGAGCATGTATCTTTATGGTATGTATCAGCATTCTTTGGGTATATGCCCAAGAGTGGGATGGCTGGGTCTTGAGGTAGTTTGATTCCTAATTTTCTGAGAAACCGCCATACTGATTTCCATAGTGGTTGTACAAGTTTACATTCCCACCAACAGTGTAGGAGTGTTCCCTTTGCTCCACATCCTCTCCAACATTGGTTGTCATTGGTGTTTTTGATCTTAGCCATTCTAACAGGTGTAAGGTGGTATCTCAGAGTCGTTTTGATTTGCATTTCTCTGATGATTAAGGATGTTGAGCATTTCTTTAAATGTCTTTCAGCCATTTGTAGTTCTTGTTTTGTGAATTCTCTGTTTAGCTCTTTAGCCCATTTTTTAATTGGACTGTTCAGTGCTTTGATGTCTAGTTTCTTGAGTTCTTTATATATTGTGGAGATCAATCCTCTGTCAGATGTGGGGTTGGTGAAGATCTTTTCCCAATCTGTTGGCTGTCTTTTTGTCTTATTGACTGTGTCTTTTGCCCTGCAAAAGCTTCTCAGTTTTGAGAGGTCCCATTTATTAATGGTTGTGCTCAGGGTCTGTGCTGTCGGTGTTTTATTTAGGAAATGGTCTCCAGTGCCAATGCGTTCAAGAGTGCTTCCTATCTTCTTTTCTATTAAGTTTCACACTGGCTGTTCTTACAAAGGACAGTTATATTACAGTTCAATTCCCAGTATTCGCATGACAGCTCACAATCAGTCTCATGGGATCTGAAACTCTCTTCTGGCCTCTGAGGGCACTGCACGTATACATGGCACATAGACATACGTGCAAGGAAAATAACCATACACATAAAAAATTTTTTAAAGATTTTTAAACCAGACTACATAAGAGGCACTTAGAAGTAGGCCAATATCACACCGGGCAGTGGTGGTGTACAACTTTAATCCCAGCACTCAGGAAGCAGAGCCAGGCGGATCTCTGTGAATTTGAGGCCAGCCTGGTCTAGAGTGTGAGATCCAGGACAGTCAGAGCTACACAGAGAAACCCTGTCTTGAAAAAATAAAAAATAAAAATTTAAAAACAAAATGGAAACAAAGAATGAAAAAGGGCAGTATGCACCCAACACACAGAAGACAGGCTTCTCAAGAGTTACCTAAAAATTCATTAGTAAAATATTTTGCTTGTTTGTTTTTGTTTTTTCAGACAGGGTTTCTCCATGTAGTTTTGGTGCCTGTCCTGGATGTCACTCTATAGACCAGTCTGGCCTCGAACTCACAGATATCCACCTGGCTCTGCCTCCCGAGTGCTGGGATTAAAGGCATGCACCAACGCCGCCCGGCCTACAGTCTGAATTTTTAAGTTCCTCACAATTCATGCTTACTACATCACAGAATATCATTTCTGATGTTCAAAGGAGGAGCCTCCCAACATTGGCAAGTAGTTGCCTCCTTGGTGAGGTCATTTCCCCTTTTCCCTCAGTAGAGGGCGCTGAAAGGACACCAGGAGCAGTTCCTCCAGTTCCAGAGAGCTCTTTGCTAGATCCTGGGTGAGGCACCTCACAGCTAAGCTAGCAAGTCTAAAGAAAACCAGCAAAGCAAATGTCAGACCACCAACCAACTGCCCCCAAAATGCCATCAACTCTGCTGTGGCTCACCTATCCCAGCTCCAGTGATCTAGTCTCAAAACCACAATTAAAATAACGTGTTATAACATAAATCTTGAAGCCAGTAATGGGGAATAGTCATTGCTTATAATACCAGCACTTGTGAAGTGAAGGCAGGAGAATCAAGTCTTAGGCTAGCTCAGCCATACAGCCAGTTCTTCAAGTTAGCCTGTACTATATGAGACCACATCTTTAAAAAAAAAAAAAGGGAGGGAGGGAAGGAGGGAGTGAGGAAGGGAGGGAGGGAGGGAGGGAGTCAATGAGATGATTTGGTGGGTAAAAGCACTTACCACCAAGCCTGACATCCTGAACTAAATTCCCAGCACCCACACAATGGAGGAAAATCTGGGGAGATGTTCTCTGACCCCCGGGAGAGCACTGTGGATGTGTGCACCTACTCTTTACCCATCAGCCCTCCACAGGCGTGAGCACACACAGTTGAGGGGCGGTGGCAGCTACACAACTCTGTAAATGTATGCGACAAACCCTTCTGTCTCTTCTCATTGTGAGGTCAGCCCAAGACCTAGGTCAGGCCAGGGAAGGGGTCAACCACTGTCAATCTTTTTCCTCAGCTTTTTGTTTGTTTGTTGGTTTGGTTGGTTGGTTTGGTTTTTTTTGCTTGTTTTTTTCTTCTCATTTTTAAGACAAAATTTCATTAGGTAGCCCAGACTGGTCTTGAACTCAGGCTCCTGCCTACACTTCCCTAGTGAAAAGGACAGCTGAGATATAAGTAGTTGACAGCTCAGCTCTCCAGGCAAACAATCACTTGATAAATGCCTTTCCCTTCCTTAGCTCATGAGGATAAAGATCTTGTACTTACTGTATTTCATACACACACACAGCACTACACATTTATCTTCCAGCCAGTTCCCTAACTGCCTTCAGAGCCACGGGCAGAGTCCAGGGGTTGAGAACACCCGTCTGTTATTATATGTAAGGTCCCAAGATCAATCTAGCACTGAAAAAAAAAACAAACTACTCATTCACAACCGATGTGCCTCCAACGTGGTGGGATGAAATGTGGGGGATCAAACTTGGGCCTTGGATGCATTAGGCAAGCCATCTACAACTAGGCTATAATCCCAGCCTCAAATGCATTACTTATTTTTGGGTGGGGGAGGGGTGTTGTGTGAGGCAAGTCTCACTGGGCTAGCCTCAAACACACCATCTCCTGGTCTTAGCCTACATAAATGCTGATTTTTTTTTTTTTTTTTTGGGCTGAGGCTCGAACCCAGGGCCTTGAGCTTGCTAGGCAAGTGCTCTACCACTAAGCTAATCCCCAACCCCATAAATGCTGAAATTAGAGGCACTGCACCTGCCTCCTGATTTTGAAATTGTTATGGTCAAGGCACACATAACAGTTTTATTGTAACTCATGACTTATCAACTAAAATGGCAAAAATCAGTTGGGTGTGACAGTACACACCCAAAGAATGAGGCAGGAGGATTCAAGGCAAGACTAGACTATAAAGTCAAGTCAATATAAGTTCAGACTAGACTATAAAGTAAATTCAAGGTCAGTCATCTCTAAAGAGATGGTTCTCAACCTGTGGGTCACAACACCATCAGGGCCCACACAACCCTTCACAATCATTGCACATCAGATGTTTATATTATGATTCATAACAGTAGCAAAAATAGTTATAAAATAGCAACGAAAATGATTTTATGGTTGGGGTCCCCACAACATGAGGGACTGCATTAAAGGGTCGAAGCATCAGGAAGGTTGAGAACCTTTGTCTAAAGTGACTGCTATGCTTTCTAGGGCTTCACAGCAAGACACTGTCTCAAAATACAAACAAACATAAAGTTGCAGATGTGTCTAGGTGTGGAAACACACACCTCTAATTTCAGTTCTCAGAAATCAGAAGCTAAATGATCATGAAGTGGAGGCTAGACTAGGCTACGTCGTGAGACCCTGACTCAAAACAAACACAATTATAAATATCAAAACAGAATACAACGTTGGGCAGTGGTGGTGCAACACCTTTGATCCCAGCACTCGGGAGGCAGAGGCAGGTGGATCTCTGTGAGTTCGAGGCCAGCCTGGTCTACAGAGTGAGTTCCAGGATGGGCTCCAAAGCTACACAGAGAAACCCTGTCTCAAAAAACCAAAAAAACAGAATACAACACCGTCTCTGAGGCACCACTGGCAGTTAAAGGTTGCTGGGAATGGGAAATGTTCTCTTCAGTGACACAGCTGCTGGGAAGTTGTGCACACTCCAATAAGCAGCGATTACCCATGCTCATGCAAGCAATGCCAGTTAAACTCAGTGGACCACACACGTGCACATGTGCACATACACTCAGACGTGAAGGAAGGACTGGGGGGGGGGGCGGGGGCGCACGACAAAAGGAGTAATGAGGATGAGGATGAGCAAAATATTGTCAAAAATAAAAAGTAAGACAAAGGTGGGTGGTGGTGCACACCTTTAATCTCAGCACTCAGGAGGCTGAGTCAGGCAGATCTCTGTCGATTTGAGAAACCCTGTCTCAAACAACAAAACGAAAGACAAAGAAAACCCAATACTTATCTCGTAGATTCAACTACTTTTTGACATTTTCCCTATTGTTTAGTCCACATCCTCACCTGTATTTAAATTTTCTACAGGACTATCATTCTGACTGGAGTAAGATGAGATCTCAATGTAGTTTTGATTCTCATTTCTCTTATAGCTAGTGAAGTTGAACGGTTTTCCATATGCATATCAACTATTTCTCTGTTGTTTTTAAACATTCTCCCATTGTATTTATTTGGATACGTGTCCGTGTGCACACACGAGTAGGGGTGTACATGTGCCAGGAGATGTATATGGAGATCTGAGAACAACTTGAGGGAGGGGGCTCTCTCTCCGACCACATGGGACCCAGAGACAAAGCACCTTTAACCTTTAGCTTTACTGGGCCATTTACTTGGCCCAGTATTTTTGGGTTTTGGAGACAGAATCTCACTATGTAGTTCTAGCTAACCAAGAACTCACTGACTGGGCTAGTCTCAAACCTGAAGAATCCTCCTCCCTCTGCCTTCTGAATGCTGGGATTACAGGCATGAGCCATCACATTATGCTCCAGATAGTATTTACCTGTAACATAATTGTTTATTATTGAGGCAGGGTCCCAGCCAACATGAAACTCACAGAGATCTGCCTACCCAAATTTACCTCCTGGAATTAAAGGCATAGCCACTTCACCCAGCGTGGGACATTTCTCTAGACTCCTTTAATCTAAACTGAGCTTTCCCATTTTTGAGCAGAACAGTACATAAAGGGTATTATGTCCTCAGTACATCACACACTGGGAGGCATGCAACTATCTCTTACGGTTTAATTTTTATTATCTAGTCTGAAAACCATACTTTTAGTGTGCCTGGGCTCTGACTGCAACTCATCATGTCTACCTCACCAACTGCAGCCTTTTTGTTCAGTTTTGAGACAGGCTGTCTTGTATGCTAATAGACCTTGACTCAAACTCATTATGTAATTGAAGATGACCTTGAACTTCTGATCCTTCTGTTCCTACCTCCTAAGTACTGAGATTACACGTATACACCATGACTCCTAGTTTATTCAGTACTGGGATTGAACTCTGGGCTTCGTATGTGCTAGGCAGGTGTAGCAACTGAGCCACAACCCCAGCCCAATTCCAGAAATTTGAAAATTCCTGATAGACTGTATAATCTTCCCCACATCAGGATCCATGCCTGAAATATTTTTCACAAAACCAGCCCATTCCCTACTTTCAAGTTGCAGCTAAAGTAATATTCCCTAAAGGTAGCATTTCAGTCACACTGTGTACTTTTCCTTTCTAAAGTCTTCTTTATTGATTGCAGCACTGTTTCTTCCTTTCAAAGTATTTCCTAATCTAAAATGACTTCTTTTATTTCTTCATTGCCTACTGTAACTCCCTAACTACATGGCTTTATTCTATGACAACAGTCTGTCTATCTGCATTACACCTCCAAAGCCTACCAAAACACCTGACACCAGCGTACTCGGGTATTTACTTAGCAGAAACAAATTGGTATTTTCTCAGAAATTTTCTTTAACTTTTCATGCATTGGTGTTTTGCCTGCATGTATATCTGTGTGAGGGTGTCGGATCCCCTGGAACTGGAGTTACAGAGAGTTGTGAGCTGCCATGTGGGTGCTGGAAACTGAACCCAGGTCCTTTGGAAGAGCAGCCAGTGCTCTTAACTGCTGAGCCATCTCTCTAGCCCCAAGAATTTTCTTTAGAAAAACTATCCTCATGTAGGGTAGCCAAAGCAGGTATTTCAGTAGCTGTGACTCTCTAGTCTCAGCAATGTGTGGTGACTCCCACCTATAAGCTCAGCCACTTGGGAGGCTGAAGGAGAAGAACCATCCTGAGGACAAGGCCACACCGGGCCATAGAGTGCTATCAGGCCAGCCTTAGCTATAGTGAGACCATCTCAAAAACCAAACAAAACAAGGATATTCTTCCCACTGTGCCCCTCCTACTCTTGTGAGTTCTCTTTCAACTTTTTATTTGTTCAAAAATAAATAAAAACAAGCAAAGCAAAACAAAAAATTTCTAGTCTTCATTCTAAAACCAGATCTACAAAAAAAAAAAATTTTTTATTTTGGCATGGACAATTTATTTACCTAAAAAGTGAACAAACAAACAAAAACTGCTGAAGCCTAAGAATGCTAAGAGCTGAAATGAGCAAGAACACTGAAAAACAGTTTTAATTCTAGCATCAAGCCTGGACGGGCACACATATATATCATATGATATACATGTACCTGAGTGGGTGTTGAAAACCAGCAAGACCTCCAACACAAATCCTAAGCCAAGAACAAGAGGTGCTGGAATTGTAAGTGAACTCTTAGCGCCCATTTCCAGGGCTTTCAGCATCTCTCATCTTACCATGTAAAACCTCAGCTCTCCATAGCATCTGTTCTTTTACCACCGTATAGTGCAGAAAAGACAGCATGCTTTTACCAAGTATAAATCATCTTACCGAGTGCTCTTGCTACAGCCAGAAAAGGAATCTGATCAATGACTGTGCTCCTTCTAACAGGTCCACTGTGAGAGAGTCGAGGTCTTTTCCAAACTACACGATTCACTCCAGACTTGTTCATCACACTAAAAAGGGAATAAAGTTCACAAGTAGTCTAAATGATTAACATATAACCAAGCCTGATATGTAAGGAATTAATAAAATGAGATTACATTATCATAAAATGACGTTTCAAGAACAAAGATATAATAAGCCAAGCTTCCTGCTATAAAAAGACAAACAAAACAGGGTAGGATTTACATGAAAGGAATTGGACTAGAGTAAGCCAAAGAGAACCTACTGCAAACAATATGAAAATGGAGAGCTAGGACAAAGACAAGCACAGGACGACAGGATTCCAAGAGCAGGGAAGGTCAAAACGACTGAGAAATGGAAAACATTTACAGAAGACACATTTAAAAGCGTTTTCCAGTTTCTTGGAGATGAGGAAACAAAAGAATGTCAGCTGCAATATTCTGACTTGAAGACTAATAGGGGCTGCGAATGGTGATTCATTCCTTGGAAGGTCGAGGCAGAAGGCTCAACTCCTGTTTGGACTCAAGATTCCTATATATTTCAAAGCATGAAACTAGCCCTGGAAAACAGCTTTATAGATACTTATCTGGGAGTTACAGAATAGGAAAATCCTCCTACAACTTTGCCATAGAAACAATAAAAATCGTTAATTAGTATATAGAAAAGTTAGTCACCACAGGGTACCTAAAACTTTTGTATGGTTAATTATTTGGAGGGGAAAAAATCAAAGTATAATAGTGATGGTTGCTCATTCTGTGCTTGGTGTGACTGAATGGGATTTACTTAGAAGAAAATTGACCCTTATTTCAAATTAATCATAGTTTCTCTGAGTCATGCTCTCTGACACACACATACACAAAAATTCTCTAATTTTTTTTTTAAGATTTATTAGCTGCATGTACACTTGCATGCCAGAAGAGGACATCAGATCTCATTACAGATGTTTGTGAGCCAGTGTGTGGTTGCTGGGAATTGAACTCAGGCCCTCTGAAGAGCAGCCAGTGCTCTTAACAGCTAAGCCACCTCTCCAGTTCCTTCTGATTTTTTTTAAATGCCAATAGAGGGGCTAGAAAGAGCTGAGTCTATAAAGAGCCTGCCGTGAAAACAAGAAAGCTTGAGTTCTATCCTCAAGAACCAAACAAAAGCAAGGCCTGGTGGTGCTGACAGTGCACGCTTAGGAGAATGCAGCGCTGGGGAGGCAGACGTAAGGATCCCTGGAGCTCACTGGCCATGCAGCCTACACAAGGACAGACCAAAGTGAGAGACCATCTCAAAAACCAGGTAGACAAACCAGTTCCCAAGGTATGATGGTGCGGACGCCTGTAATCCTACCCACTAAGGAGACTGAGCAGGAGGATCATAAAATGTGAGGGTACCTAAACAATATAATGAGAACCCATCTCCAAATAAAATTGAGGGGAGGGGCCAGCAAGATGGCTCTGGGGGTAAAAGTGCTTGCCACCAAGCCTGGCCACCTGATTTCCATTCCCAAGGTGCACACCTTTAATCTCAGCACTCAGGAGGAAGAGGTAAGAAGATCTCTGTGAGTTCAAGGACAGCCTGGTCTACAAAGAGAGTTCCAGGACAGCCAGGACTGTTACAGAGAAACTCTGTCTCTAAAAATCAAACAAACGGGGCTGGAGAGATGGCTCAGAGGTTAAGAGCAAATGGCTGCTCTTCCAGAGATCCTCAGTTCAATTCCCAACAACTACATGATGGCTCACAACCATCTGTAATGAGATCTGGTGCTCTCTTCTGGCCTGCAGACATACATGCAGACAGAACACTGTATATATAATAAATGGTTTAAAAAATATTTTTTCTTCCATTTCTGGAAACAACCTAGATGCACATCAACTCAGGAATGGATTAAGAAAATGTGGTACATATACACAATGGTGTACTACTCAGCAGAGAAAAACAATGAAAGCATGAAATTTACAGGCAAATGGATGGAACTAGAAAATGTCATCCTGACTGAGGTAACCCAAACCCATTAGAACAAACATGGTATGTACTCACTCATAAGTGGATACTAGATATAAAGCAAAGAACAATCAGACTGCAACCCACAGAACCAGGGAGACGACATAGCAGGGGGGACCCTAGGATGACTGTGGCTTATAATAAGTTTTGGTTTTACTCAAGCCTCAGTGAAACATTTCACTATTAGGATAAGAATTTGTACTGTATTAAGCTGATAATAGAAAAAAACAAACAAACAAAACCTAACGGATCAAGCAAGCAGGATGCAGTAGTGGTGATGTCGGAGTACACTGAAGCACTGTACTCACTGTGCGAGCCTGTCAACCTAAACCCAGATCTCCAGAACCCATGTGAAATTTGCCAGACACAGACACAGGGAGGTCTGAAATGCCAGCACTCCTACAGGGAGCTAGGAGATAGCAATAGGAGAATTCTTGGAAGCTTTCTGGTCACCTGGCATGGTGTATTCAGCAGAAATAACAGGAAAGAAACCCTGTCTCAAAGGCAGGAACCAACATCCTAATTGCCCTCTGCCCTCCACACACTTTCCATGACACACACACAATCCCACACAAGATTAAAAGGGAGAAAGAAAGTAGAAGACAGGTTCACCTAAAGAGGACAAGCAACCAAAAATTAAGGTCAAGCCAAGAGATCTGGGCAACAGTGGGAAATGTTCATTCTGTACTGTCCTACACTAACCACAATGCTAGCAAACACTGTAAGCAGGAAACAGGAACTCATTTTGTAGTTTAATTTTGATTAAACTTAAGCAGTCACATGTGACCAGCAGTCACCATTGATATGACGACAGCACAGTTAAAGACTGAAAGAAGAACAGAAGAACCAGAAATATCAACATAGAGCTGTAAATGTCAATATAGAGCAGAAAGTCCGTCATTCTCCACCCTTTTGGAGAAGTCCAACTTTCATTTCTAAAGACAAGGAGAGTAAGAAGACCAAAGGCAGCTGTTTCTCATGCTTCTTCAATGCTGACACTCAAATGGGGAGAACGCTGTGAACTGGACATTCACAGGAACATCAAACAGGAGAAATACAAAGAGAATGGAGGCCAGCATTCTGTCTTCGAGCCATCTTAAAACCCAAGTGTCCTTTCTAAAAGACTATAAATGACAAGGTGAGCCTCCGCATGGAAGCAATTCCAGTAGCTGTCTCCAACACAAATATATTAGGAGTTCTCTAGAAATTTCATCAGCAAGGATAGTATGGTCTTTGAAAAACAAATAGTGGTACTGTTTAAGAAAAAAAGTCAAAAACCAAAGCAACGTTACAAGACACTGCTCTCAGCGCACGGCCTGCTGCTGCTGCTCTGTATTAAAAGGCGAGCGGAGAGGACCAGGCTGACATGCAGAGAGCCGACTGCGCAGCAACAGAAGGCTGCAAAACAAAAGTGCTGGCCAGTCGCCTAGGTCGGGACAGCGGGAAGACAGGAAATAACTTACCAGAAAACAGCTCCATTGCTGCAAAAAGACACCTGCTCCCAAATGGCAAAAAGCATGTGTCCAACTGTCCAGATGGTATTTTTTAAGTTAAAAGGCAAAAACTATAAATTCTTTTTAAGTGCTATTAAAAAAATGAAAAAAAAATTAACTTTAAAAATTCAAGTTAAAAAATAAATAAAATAGGAGCTGGAGAGATGGTTCATCAGTTAAGAGCACTGGCTGCCCTTCCAGAGGACCCGGGTTCAATTCCCAACACCCACATGGCAGCTCACAATTACCTGTAATTCCAGTTCCAAGGGATCTGACACCTTCACACCAATGCACATAAAATAAAACTTCATAAAATATTAAAAATAAATATAAAATCTAGAAAAGTATTTTCACAAAAAAAAAAAAAAAAAAAAAAGAAAGAAAGAAAAGAAAAAACTAAGAAGGTATCAGGTCACTAATACTAAAAATGTGTAGTAAGAGACTAGTGGGGCTGGAGAGATAGCTCAGAGGTTAAGAACACTGGCTGCTCTTCCAGAGATTCTTGAGTTCAATTCCCAGCAACCACACGGTGGCTCACAACCATCTGTAATAAGATCTGGCGCCCTCTCCTGGCCTGCAGGGGTACATGCAGGCAGAACATTGTATACATAATAAATAAATCTGAGAGAGAGAGAGAGAGAGACGACACGCATGTGAGTCCCGGGACAGCCAGGGCTACACAGAAAAACCCTGTCTCAGAAAACCAACCAACCAACCAGAGAGACTAGTGACTCAAATCAGTGGCAGAGATTCTGCCTAACATGTGGAAGGACCTGGGTCTGACCTCCAGAAATGACAAAAAAATATAATAATGCATCAATTTAAAAGATTTTAGGGCCAGGTGTGGTGGCATGTGCCTTTAATCCCAAACAATAAGCAGATTTCTATGAAATTGAGGCTAACATAATAAGTTCCAGGACAGCCAGAGCTACATGGTAAGATCTTGTCTCAAAAATAAATAAGTACATACATACATGAATGCATAAATAAATAAATAAAGAATGAATGAATGAGTGAATGAGTGAGTGGGCTGGGGATACAACCCAGCAGTAAAGTGCTTGCTTAGCATGCATGAGACTGACTGACTCTCTCTCTCTCTCTCTCTCTCTCTCTCTCTCTCTCTCTCTCTCTCTCTCTCTCTCTCACTCTCTCTCTCACACACACACACACACACACACACACACACACAAAGATATCATAGTACTAGTAAATGAAAGACAAAACACACACCATGGAAAAAGACTCAAGTATATGTACAACTATCTCTGGTAGGATTAAATAGACTATAGCCTGAAAGCAGATTCATTTAAGATTGTGTGGTAGCCCACAAAGGCTTCCTAGTGAGATCTGAGCTTGCTTTACACAACAGCACCTCATTAGGGGATGGCTGGACCATGTGCATGGTCACCAGGTACCTGGGACGGTCTGCACTTGGCTGTGCGGGGGAGGTCTTTTGCTCTACCCCTTGGCATTCCTCTAAAAGCCCTTCAGTAGAGACTGAAGGGACTGGTGGGTTTTGACCCAGGCCCTCCTGAGGCTATCCTGTGTTTCTAACTGTCTCCCCTCTATATTTCCATCTAACTCGCTTATCCCTCACTCCTCAAGAGTCCCTGGGATAAATAAATATGGGAGCTGGTCTCCCACAAGATTGTAAGCATCTAAGACAGCAATTTCAAGGACAAAGGAAACCTTGAAAGCAATCCTTAGGATTCCCAGGAATCTAGTCACAAAGATGACAGCTCAAAGAGCTTTTTTGACTTGGGATTGCTGTGTGGCTTCGGCTGCTCAGGAACCTGCTTTGCAGACAAGGCTGGCCTCCAACCTGTGGCAGTCTCCCTGCCTCTGCTCCAATGGGGAGGGGGGGGTTTACAGGCACATGCCTCCACACCTGGCTAAACAGCTAAGTTTTCTTTTCTTTTTTTTAAGCTGAGGACCGAACCCAGGGCCGTGTGCTTGCTTGGCAAGCACTCTACCACTGAGCTAAATCCCCAACCCTAAGTTTTCAATAAACAAGGCCACACAGTCAACTTTAGATAGATGGGGGTTTTGTTTATTTGTTTGAGACAGGATCTCACTTTAATTCAGGCCCACCTAAAATTCAGTATGTAACTTAGGCTGGCCATCAACTCATGGCAATCCTGCTTTACCCTCTAGAATTCTGGGATAGCAGACATGAGCCCCAATACCCAACAGTCTGGAAAGTTACAGGTGTCCCAGAAATGAGCAGCTTCTAACAAGACTTTAACTACAGGGCTAAAGTGCTGGTTCAGCAGTGCAGAGCACTCACTGCTCTTACAGAGGACCCAAGTTCAGTTCCAGCAGCCTCACTGGAGGCTCACATCACCTCTAACTCCAGATCTAGGGGATCCAATGCTTTCTTTGGGACTCCATGGACACCTGCACATATGTGGCACACATTCAAACATATACACACATACATATAAAATAAATAAAATAAAGACCGTAATTACCTGGTCTGTACACAAGTTAAACTGCACAGAGACTGTGTTTGCAAATAGAAGGTATAGTCTATGCAGTCTCTAGCCAGATGAAGCTTCATTCTAGGGTCGTTTTACAATAAGCAAGGCCGCCCCACCACAGAGCTGACATTTGTTTATCTTATCCAGAAAAAGCATAAGGAGATGATGAACTCAAGGCCATCTTTCCACAAAATAAAAATGTAAGAGGTCAATAAGAGGTGTGTAATTGTCCAACCAGTTACTGGCTAGTGTTTCCACTACATTGCTTAGATTTTTGAAATTCCAGTTTAAGACTAAAATCTAAAAAGTGAAGCCATATACACATTAGCAAAGTGTCTCTCAAAATATGGTCTGGCAATTCCTCAGGAAATGCCAAAGCTTTCTGAGCAGGTGTAAAAGGTTAACTGTTTCATGGTGAGAAGGCCATGTGTCTACAGGTAGTTTTTCAGCAGAGGAATGACTGGCTATGCCATAGAAACCCAGGAATAAGTAGTTAAATGATGAATTCATGCACTACAGAAGCTTGGGGGAGGGGGGAGGCTTCTACAAGTTCTAACCATATAGCAGTCTGGAAAAAGCAAAATTATAACAGTGAACAGGTCAGTTGTTGCCAAGGGTAAGAGAATGAAGACTGAATAGGCAGAGAGAGGATAGATGGTATTTATTTTGTTTTTTTTTTTTTTTTGGGAAAGTATCTCTATTACAAAGCTCAGACTAGCCTGTAACTTGCTATAGGGCCCAAGACGGCCTCAAACTTACAGGCACACACCCTTGTGGCTGGTGATGGATAATAAAGCTACTTTCCAGCTAATAAAGTTACTCTCTCCTGGGCTTGGTGGCACATGATTTTAATCCCAGGACTTGGAAGGCAGAAGTAGGAGGAGCTCTGTGAGTCTGAGGCCAATCTGGTACACATAAGTGTCTCAAACAAAAATTAAGTTAGAGAGAGTGTGTGTGTGTCCAGCTATTGCAACCAAGCTAACATTCCATGACAGAGTAAAGACAGAAGATATGAGACTGTCACCTACTAAACACTGCGGAGACCTGCAAAAATGGAAAACAATTGCCATTCCTGTCACTGTATTTATGGTATAAGACCTAGGGGACTTAAAAAGGACAGCCCTTTTTTTAAAAATCCAGGATTATGATAAACTATAAAAATAGTATCTGCAAGGCACATGGCATAGACTAGCTGTTGTGCTCTGCAGATTCTGAATGTTATATGTCAATATTGAAGCAGGAAGATTAGGAGTTCCAGGTCAGGCTCAGCTACATAAGATTCTGTCTCAAAAGAAGAGAGAGGAAGCCAGGAGAAGGATATGTGTATAATCCCAGCATTGAGGAGACTAAAGCAGAGGATCACAAGCTGGAAGCCAGGCTGGGCTACAAAGTGGGTTACATGTCAGGCTGGCCTACATAACAAAACCTTGTCTCAAGTAAGTAAGAATGGTAAGGGAGAGGCAGAAAGACAAAGACAGTGTACACAGCTGGCTAAACAAAGCCAAAATAAGATAGACAAACAAATGATTACCTCCCACCAAGTCCTTCGATTCTTTCTCTTTCCTTGGGAAGTTCTGGCTTATGGTCTTGTGTCACCTCCACAGCTCTGACAAAATCATCCTTTGGGTCATCCTGAATTCCAAGGACCACCCCAGAGTCACCTACATGAGCTACATACATCTTCATGCCCCGTATGATAACCACACTGGCAGTTGTCCCGGATGTGCTGGGAAGACCTGTCATAGTCTTTGGCCATTCTGCTGTAATAAGAAAGAAAATATTTTATATTTTACTTCTCCAGGTATACACATAAGCACAGTTATTAGAATGTAACAAGCAACATATACTGAATTATCATGTTAACACTTGAATTTGCACAACAAAAAGGTTTTCAGAAAAACATCCTGAGCTGGACATGTAGCTCAGTGCAGATCACCTGCCTAGTATTCTCAAGGTCCTAGATTCAACTCCTAGTACAGAATGAATGAAAGAAAGGAAGGGGAGAGAGAGGAAAAGCTCAGGATCTACTTGTCTAAGGTACGGTTTCTGGTTCTGTGGTAAAACGCCATGACCAAAACCAACTTTGGCTGGAAAGAAAGGGTTTATTTCATCTTACACTTCCATATCATACTCCATTATCAAAGTCAGGGCAGGAACTCAGGGCAGGAACCTGGAGGCAGGAACTAATGGCAGAGAGCACGAAAGAGGACTTACTGGCTTGCTCCTCACAGCTTTCTCAGCCTGCCTTCTTACAGAACCCAGGATCACCAACCCAGGGACGGCACTGCCTACAGTGAACTGGGTCCTTCCCCATCAATCACCAATCAAGAAAACGCACCACAGGCTTACCCACAAACCAATCTGATGGGAGCATTTTCTCAGCTGAAGGTTCCCTCTTCAAAAATGATTCTAGCTTGTGTCAAGTTGACATAAAACCAACCAGCACACTACTTGAGGATTTAAATTAATCCTCTAATCCAAACATTTATAAATAACGATAATAAAACCATAAACCAATATTGAGAGAAACAAATCACAGGGCAGATTTTCTACTTCCATGAAACTTTCAGTCTTAACTACATGGAGAAGCAAGGATATGTTAGTTTTGATTGCTTTTTTTGTTAGGAATCAAACCCAAGGCCTCCTACATGCCATGCAGGTACTCTACCACTAACAACAACCCCAGCTCTATGTTACAGTTATGATACCATTTCATCAAAACTTAGCACATTATATCTTCCCAGAAATAGCTACTTGTTTTTTTTAAAACAACTTTTAAATACTCAAATTTTAACACATTTAATTTTATTTAGTTAGTTAGATATTTGAAATGGGGTCTCACTATATAGCCCTGGCTGGCTTGGAACTTGATATGTAGACCAGGCTACCCTAATCTTGAACTCAGAGACCTGCCAGCCTCTGCCTTCCATATTCTCATTTGTGTGTGTGCGTGCATGTGTGTGTGTGACTGACTATTACATGTACCATGTGTGAAGAGCCGAAACAGGCCAGAAGAGGCCATCAGATTCCCTGGAGCTGGAGCTACAGGCAGCTGTTGGTCTCCTGAGGCGGGTGCTGGGAACTGAAGCCAAGTCCTCCGCAAGAGCAGCACAGGCTTGGCTGCTGAACCCCCTCCCCACCACCTAACAGCATTTACTGAACACCATGTACAAGGCTCAGTATAAGAAGCTTGCACATACTGCTTCAAGTAATGCTTACAGTGAACTTGTGAGACATAAATTATTTCATCTTACAAATGAAAAAAAGCAATACTTTGAATGGTTAAGAAGTTTGCTTAAGATAACTCAATATTAAGTAACAGAACTCTCAGATCAATTCCAAACCATATAGTGTCTAATTAAATTCAGTGGCAGTCAACAATTCTGTAATACTGAACTGTAACTGTAAATTCATCATGGCAGACTGAATCACTCGCTCACATGTTGTGCCCACCAAAACTCTACTGAAAGGACAGTCTATAAAAATAACCCCATAGCAGACATGAAGCACAGGAAAAGGTCACAAGCAAACATGAAGGATGCCTGTAAGTCTGAGCCAACAGAACTATACAAAGGATGCCTGCAGAATGCACTCATCTAATAAGAAAAAAACAGTAAGAGGAGAAATACACTGGTTTCCCTCTTTACTGCATCCCAGAAAAGTTCAAGAGACAACAGCAAAGGCTGGAGACAACAGGTGGTCCCAAGGCGGGAGCGACGGACGGACGGACGGACGGACGGACGGCTGAGCAGTGAAGAGCACCTGCTGCTCAATCGTGAGGACTGGAGTTGGATCCCAGCACCCACCCCGGAACTCCAGCCCTATGGAATCCAACACTTCTTCTGGCCTCCCCGTGTACCCACAAGGACAGTAAACTACCAGGAAGTTAAATTACCGGGAACAGAATGAAAAGGTACTTCACAGAATGGAAGAAGCTATATAAAATGTTCCTACAAGCCGGGCGGTGGTGGCGCACGCCTTTAATCCCAGCACTCGGGAGGCAGAGGCAGGCGGATCTCTGTGAGTTCGAGGCCAGCCTGGGCTACCAAGTGAGATCCAGGAAAGGCGCAAAGCTACACAAGAGAAACCCTGTCTCGGAAAACCAAAAAAATAAAAAAAATAAAAAAAAATAATAATAAAATGTTCCTACAACTCAAATCAGTCAGACAGGCCACCTAAAGAAAAAAAGTACAATATGCCTAGATAGGCCTTGAACCAAAGAGAAAACTCAAGACAAAAAACATGCAAAGGTATTCAATTTTTTTTTCTGTCATCTGGTAAATAATAATTAAAAAACCACAAGATACCACTGCATGAGTACCAAACTGCTTAAAATATGACATAGGGAATGTGGTTAGAAACGCTGAGCAACATGAGCTCTACCTACTGAGAAAGTATGAACGTAAGCGGACACACTGCAGAAACATCTGGGTATCGTGAGAGAGGTGGAGTCAGGCACACTCTTCAACCACCCCCTAGGAATACACCACGTTACTGCGAAATACAAAGATTAGAAACAAATGGCCAAAGCAACACTGTTCATGAAGGCTAAAAATAGACATCAATCCTAATGTTCTCCGGACTGTACACAATGCATAAGAATCTAATAAAGGCATGAGGTAAAAGAAGGTATACTTGTGAGTTTCTGCAAATATATTGCATTCAACAGACTTGGTGAAACTACTAAGAAAAATAAACCAGCAGCACAGAACTCAAGTTGTAAAGGAGTGATTTGGAAGGAGATAGAAATATGAAGCCACACTGGCAGAAAACTGTAATCCCAACTACTGGGGAAGCCGAAGCAGAAAGGTCAACAGTTCAAGGCTTGCTTGTGCAACAGATGCAGTTCAAGGCAAGCCTGGGCAACTTCATGAGACCATCTCAAGAAAGTAAAGAGGAAAGTTTACCTAAAATGCACTAACTTCTATATTCAATACCCAGCAACACACACAAACACACAAGACCAGCATGGACATACAGGAACATCTACAACACAGCCAATGTTCTCTTCCCTAATTGGACAGTATATTTATTCACTACTGACATTCAGTCGACATCTAACATTCAGTTGATATTCAGTGGCACACATGTATTACCAAGTAGTTTTAAGCTAGCCAGGGCTACACAGTAAGACCCTCAAAAGTACCAAGCAAACAACAACAAAACACAAATTCAGAAAAACAAAAATTTATTAAGACATACAAGTAATTGAGTCATGTACTAACTCACCTAAAATAAAATGGTATTGGAGTAGAGGGCAAATAAGAGAACATTCAAAACCACAATATTACTTAAATCACATTTCTGAACCTGACATGATGGTATACATCTGTAATATCAGCACTTAGGAGGTCGGAGGAGGATCAAGGCAGCCTGGGCTAAATAAGCTCTGATCAAAAGAAGAAAATTTAGCCAGGCAATGGTGGCACATGCCTTTAATCCCAGCACTCAGGAGGCAGAGCCAGGCGGATCTCTGTGAGTTCGAGGCCAGCCTGGGCTACAGAGTGAGTCCCAGTAAAGGTGCAAAGTTACACAGAGAAACCCTGTCTCGAAAAAAACAAAAAGGGAAGGGAAGGGAAGGGAAAAGGGAAGGGAAGGGAAGGGAAAAGGGAAGGGAGAAGGGAAAAGGGAAAAGGGAAGGGAGAAGGGAAAAGGGAAGGGAGAAGGGAAAAGGGAAGGGAGAAGGGAAAAGGGAGAAGGGAAGGGAGAAGAGAAGGGAAGGGAAGGGAAGGGAAGGGAAGGGAAGGGAAGGGAAGGGAAGGGAAGGGAAGGGAAGGGAGGAAAAAAATTTACAGTCAGGCGTAGCATTGTGTGCCTTTAATCTGGAAGGCAAAGGCAGATAGATCTCTGATCTACATAGTAAGTACCAGGACAGCAAGGCTGAGTAAAGAGACCATGTCTCAAAAAAAAAGGGGGGGGGGGAATTTACAAAGATGGCTCAGTGAGCAAAGGTACCCACGTAACAGAGAGAACCAATTCCCACAAACTGCCCTCTGAACTCCATATGCATCCACACACATACACGAAATAAATACACAAATGAATGTAAAAGAACCCCATGATTGTAGTCAAAAGCAAATAGATATTCTGCAGTGGACTACAAGTAATGAAATTCACTTGAAATGCCACCTTTATCGTGTTACAATGTTTGTCTCAGTTGTAATTCTGAGTTTAATTACAATACAATAGGACTATGGGTTATGTACGACTGCAATAGACCCAGGATAAACATATAACACTTCTAGCTTCACACCTATATGGGTGGCTACGGCAGGGAATTCCAGGAGTCCCCGAGTTCAAGGTTGGGTTATGCTGTGTTGATCACGTGTGTGCACCTGCAGAGAACCGACCCTTCAGTTCGTACATCACAGCAACAGGCCAGTTTTGGGGTTGTTGTTGCTGTTGTTTTGGTTTATTACCCAGACTGGGAGCAACCATCAAATCCTCTTGCCTCAACCTCCCTAGGCACTGAGATTTCACTCTTACCCTATACCAGGTAAGATTCGATGGCTCTCTTCTTACTTTTTTTTTTAATATTTGTGTTTGTTTTGGTGGGGCTGGATAGTGAACCCAAGGTCTCGTGCATCCTAGGCAGATGAACAACCTCTGGTCTTTTTTGTTTTCTAAAGTTCCTTCTTTTAATTGTATGTCTGTGAATCACATGTATATCTGGTGTCTGAGCAGACCAGGAGAGAGCACTGGACCCCTGGAACTGAAGTTATAGGCTACCAAGTGAGCCACCAAGTGGTTCCAGGTCCTCACCAAACTCACTCACTGAAGTTAAGTGAGTGCTCCTAACTGTGGAACCATCTTTCTAGCCCCATGTTTTGGGGTTTTTAAGATAGGATTTCATTATATAGCACTAGTTGGCTATGCAGCTCAAACCAGCCCTGAACTCATAACAATCTTGTCTCAGTGTCTGGAGCTCTGGGATTACATTCCAAAACCACCTTACTCAGCTAAGACTCAGTCTTCTTTTAAAAAAAAAAAAAGAAAAAAAAAAAAAAAAGAAAGAAAAGAAAAGAAAAAAAAAAATTCAAGTTTTTGAGCTTGGAGTGGTGGCATACACCTATGATCCCAGCTCTTGGCAGGTAGAGGCAGGAGAATCAGAAGTTCAAAGAGTCTGTGCTACATGGGATGGATGAAAGGGAGGGAGAGAAGGGAAAATTTTTAATAAAGAAAAAAGTTAGAAATAAGCAAAAACCGTATTTGTACTTCGTGCTAATTCTGAAACCGGGGGTATGTATCAGTTAGCAATATACTCATTTAACTCTTAGGGGATGGGCGCCTGTCGTCAGCCCCACCTTACAGATAAGGGCACTCTGGCACAATAGTCTTACGCAAGGTCAAAGCACAAGTAAGAGAAGCTCGGATTCAAAACAAGCCAAGAATATCCTCCTCACTCTTGCCACACTAGGAAGCCTATTAAGGGGAGGGCAGACCATATATAGGACTTTGGGACATGATGGCAATACTCTTCTCCAGGAATGTACTGAAAGCAATTATCACAAGTCTCTGAAGATCAGAGAGACTGGTGCAGATAGTAAAACACAAAAGGAGCAGAGCTGATGATCACACATATTCCTATATAAAGTATACTCATTGCAACAATCTGAGAGATAGCCAAGCATGGCAGCACAAGTCTATAACCCCAGCACTTGGGAGTCTGAGACAGGAAGATCAACTGACATGTGAGTTCAATGATAGCCTGGGATATACAGTGAATTCCTGAACAGCCCAAATGCTTGTCTCAAAAAAATAAATAATAAACATCTGAGAAGGCTTGAAAAATGACACAATTTTTTATAAGTCAAATGATGATTAGAAAATGAAACCAGGGCTGGAGAGATGGCTCAGAGGTTAAGAACACTGGCTGCTCTTTCGGAGGTCCTGAGTTCAATTCCCAGCACCCATATGGTGGCTCACAACCATCTGTAATGAGATCTGATGCCCTCTTCTAAATAAATAAATAAATAAATATTTAAAAAAAAAAAAAAGGAAGGAAGAAAATGAAACGAGGCTGCAACTTCTGATTCATGTTCTTTATTTAAATAAATCTAGCCTATTACAGCAAAAGGACCCTAACAAAACTGCCCGTGAATCTGGGCAAGTCCTCAGGCTTCTGACCTTTCTGAGATCTGTTTCTTCAGTTTTGTATATTCCTTTCTGTTCTGGCAGGAAAAAAAAAAAGTCAACCTATTTTCTTGAACTAAGAGCAAGTAAATACTGTAGTACCTAATTCCTACAAACAGGATTCTCATTCCTCATCATCAATCTTTTTGTTTGTTTGTTTTTTGAGACAGGGTTTCTCTGTGTAGCCCTGGCTATCCTGGAACCTGCTCTGTAGCCCAGGCTGGCCTCAAACTCACAGAGATCCGCCTGCCTTTAATCCCAAGTGCTAAGATTAAAGACATATGCCACTACAGCCTATCAATCTTAAACTGGTTTCTGTTACTATAACAAAATACTTAAGACTGGATAATTGTTTATTTCATTTCATTTTGAGACAGGCTGTCACTGTGTACCCCAAGCTGGCTCCCAACTTGCAGTGACCCTTGTGCTGGGATTACAGGCATGCACCACACCACCACCACATCCACCCATTATAGTGAGACCTCATCTAAAAAATAAATTCATTTAGAAAACTTTAAACTACTGCTGTGTTTGATCATTTAAGAGGTGTTTGTCAGGTTTCCCACTGTTACCTTTCTCCTTTGGAATTAAGTATTTTTGGGGGAAGGTATATGAAATGACAAAAATATGCTTTTAGTGGATTGTTATCCCCCTGAAACCTGTGACTATGGCATTATTTGGCAAGGGGTCTTTGCAGATGTAAGCAGGTTAAGAATCTTAAAAAGAGATCATCCTGGATTAGAGTGAGCACTAATTCAAGAACCAGTGTCCTCCGAAGAGAGAAGACAAGCAAAGAAGGAAATACAAAAACAAGAGGCTGAGATACAGAGATGTACCCACCTTCAAGCCAAGAAAGGCAAAGGACCGCTGGCAGCCACCAGGTGAGCAGACACCCGATTCTCCATAAGGAACCCACTCTCATGACTCCTTCATTTCCAACTTATGGCATCCAAAGCCAAGAAGGCATACGTTTCTATTTGTTGTTTGTTTGTCTGTTTGTTTTGTGAGCAGGGAGGGATGTAAGTCATGGCTTACAGGAGGTCTGAAGACAGCCTAAGTCAGTTCTCTAATTCCACCAAGTATGTCTCTAGGGATCAAACTCAGGTAATCAGGTTTTCCAGCAAGTGCCTCTATCCACTGAGTCATCTCCGTGCCCAATGCACAATTAGTTTCGTATGTCCAAGTGTATATATACATTCAAATGAGCAATGCACAGGCATATGTGTTCACATGCATGTGAAGGCCAGGACTGGTCCTGAACAGCCTAGGCAGCGGCTGCTAACACCTCCCATGCTTTACACCCCAGCAGGGTGAGTAAGCCTGTTACGAAGGTAAAGGTGCTTTCTTCCAACCCCTGACAACCTGAACTTTATCTTCAGGACTCACAGAGGAACAAGAACACATTCCTACGAATTGTCTGTCCTATGACCTACACCCACGCCCCACACATAATAATTAGAGTAACAAGTTGATCAACGTGTTTATTAAAAAATGTAAAGAAGCCAATGTACTTCATTTTTATACTGGACAGAAATTCAACTAACTTCAAATGACTGTGAGCAGCTGCTTTACTTCACGTGCTAAATGGGCAACCCTAAGAGTCTAAGCTGCATGTAAGGCAATGAGCTTTGCAGATAAAACCTCAAGATTCAGCAAGAGGCAGACATTCAGACACGCTGGTCTCTCAGTGGTCGGCAGAATCTACAGAGCAGTTCCTCATCATTATTCTAAGAGCTCTTTTGTCCTCTGGGCTGTATTTATTCAGGCACTGGTGGTGCAAAAACAATGCTTGGTAAAACTCTGAGTGCCTTGGCGGTGGTCACTACAGAGCCTCAAAGTACCTAGTTCTCACTGTATTCTTCACAGCTACACACTTACAGTTGGGGTTGGGGGAAGGCTTGGTAGGGCATACCTGTAAATTTAGCACTCAAGAGCCTGAAGCAATAAGACTAAAATTTCACAATCAAGGGGCTGGGAAGACAGCTCAGCTGGTAAAGTGTTTGCAGAACCCACATACAAAGCCAGGTATGCTAAGGGCTTCTGATCCCAGCCCTAGGGAGATAGAAATGATACCTAGGGTCACTGGCCAGACAGCTTAGCCTACTTAATGAGAGCCTCGGTAAGAGATCATCTTTAAACAAAAAACAAAAACAGCGGGGCAGTGGTGGCGCACGCCTTTAATCCCAGCATTCGGGAGGCAGAGCCAGGCAGATCTCTGTGAGTTCCAGGCCAGCCTGGTCTACAGAGCGAGATCCAGGACAGGCACCAAAACTACACAGAGAAACCCTGTCTCAAAAAAACAAAACAAAACCACAGCAGCCAGTATACCTGAGGAATGATACCAAAGGTTTTCCTCTCAGCCACACATGGACATAAACTTCAAAGGCAGCCTGGGTATGTGGTAGCTGGCACACAGCTGTAATCCCAATGCTTGAAAAAGGAAGGCAGAAGGATCAGAAATTCACATGCAGCAAATTCAAGAGACTTCCCTGAACTATGAAACCATGGCTCAGGAGAAAAAAGAAAAGATGAATAGGCTCAATTGTGGTGGTATATGCCTGAGATCCCAGCACCCCAAAGTCTAAGAAAGGAAGACTAAGGCCCGTGGGGTGTGTGACAGGTAAGGTCCTATCAGAAAATAGAAGGCTTGGTCATTTGATATATACTGCCTTCAAAACAAAGTGAGTTTTCTTTCAAGAATAGCAGGCTAGTGCATGATAAATGGCCTCTGCTTTACTAAAGGGACACTCGGGATCACAAAGACAGAGATTGTGCTTATGTGAGAAGCCCTGCATTCAATTCAACATCAGCAAATCTAAAGGACCACCTTTTTCTTTGAGATAGTCTACTTTGTTGCCCTGGTCCTGACCTTACACTGATCCTCCTTGGTCTGCCACCCAGGTGCTGGGATTACCATCACCAGCCACCACACTCCAATATGAATGTTTTTCTTCAATATGAATCTTTCACCTTCTTTTAGGGATGGTCTGTCTACAAACCCTGGCTGTCCTGAAACTCTCTACATAGAGTAGATCAAGCTGGCCTCGAACTCAGAGGCTGGCCTACCTCTGCCTCTCAAGTACTGGGATTAAAAGTGTGCACCACCACGCCTGGCTGAAGTTCATATATTAAAAGCTTTTGATTCTTAGAGTTAAAAGCATACCACAAATTCATGCGCCCCAAGTGTACTGTGAAATCAATGGACTCTATAATAATTCTTTGTGTCTACTCTTCGTCTTGTTTGTCTCACTATCCACTTTTAATTTCTCTCCAGCCAATAATATAATGTATTTCTAGAACAAACTACAGTGCTTTCAGCTCTACTCTGCCCAAACGAAAACAAAATAAATCCATCACAGGGGCCCTAGGGATTGGCTGGGAACCGCCTCCAAAAAAACTTAGTGGCTGGTTTCTGAGTCAATCAAATACTTGGCAAAAAGCCCAACAGATGGAAAACAGACTTTGAAACCAGCTAGTCTACACTCTATGACAATGCCTTTCTAAAAATACTGTGTATTTTACAAATCTGTAACAGCTTTCCCTATGTCTCTGTTTCTTTAATGAAAATAGAGCGGATTTTCTTACACCACTATAAACAAAGGGTTTTTAGTGGCAGGAGCATTAATTCTTTTCTGTAAAAAAGATATGCACCATATATCCACAGCAATAAGTAAGCAACCACAATCCTGTGTCATTTACGCTATACATATTATTGTCTGCCTTACAAACATTCAAACTTTGGTTGAAACTACAATTACACCGAAATTTAGGGAATAAGGTCACCTGTTACCAAAAGCTACTTAGATGGGAGTTTACCTGAGTGCTTTTTACTATAAACTTTTGGAAACTGTTTGAATGCAATTAGCTAAGGTAACTATCATCTCACACACACATATATACATATACACAGCAAGAAGTTAACACATATCGAGGCCAATTTAATGTTTAATACGTTGCACGCCTTTTTCATAAGCAACTCAAGGGTTACAACCCTAAAACACGATCACAACAGAAACCGCTTCCAAAAAGTACGTTGCCTATGTACAGACCAGCCCTTCTAAACTGGTTTACGCGGAGCCCTCCGAGTCAATACGAAGAAGTGACATGACCGGTAGGAGGCAACCAAGAGGGACAAGCCCATCAAGAACAAAATTATGACAGATGCTAAGGGAACGCTCCAGTTCTTACCACCTCCGGCTTCCTTCACCTGGCCCACATAGAAACGATCCTTCAATTTATATTTTGGTTAGAATCCGGCGCCGGCTTTCAAACACTTCTGAGCTTGCTGCCACCCAAGCGAATTATCGAAGGGAGCGGGGACTGTTGCCCCTGATCGTGGGAGGGAGGAGATAAAAGCAAGAAACGGTTGCTGGGAAACAAGCCATCCTAGCTTCCCCGAGGCCACTCGGTGTGCCCACAACTCCAACCCTGACAGTCTTCACACGCATCCCTTAGTGGACAGCGTCACTTGATGGATAGCGCGCTGAGTACCAGGGGAGAGGCCCACGCGGTGCTGATGCTATAAAAAGCCCAGAAAAAAGAGAAAAGAAAAAAAAAAAAAAAAGAGGCGGGCGCCGGACAAACCCGGGAACTTACCCAGTTTCTTCCACATGGCGAGGTGACATGCGAGGAAGCCTTTGCGGATGGCAGCGCACACCTTGGCGGGCTCGGACGAGGTGAAGCCCTTCTGTTTCTTGATAAAACCCCACAAGTGCTCCCGGGCAAACTGTGCCGCCTCCCGCCCGCCGTGCCCGTCGCACACGGCGAAGAAGGCCACCGAGGAGCGGCGGCGACAGCAGCGGCCAGCGGGGGGCGAGGCCGCGGCGTCCACCAGGGTAGGGTCGCGGGCCGCCGCCGGGCCTTTTCCCGATGGCCCGCCGGCAGCAAGAGCGGGGCTCGCCGGCTGCCCGAGCGCCCGCCGCGGTACCGGCGCCGGCTTTTCCTCGGCAGTCGGCTCGGGCTCCACCACAATCTGAGTTACGTCCTCCATGTACTTCCTCCCGCCCTGGTCAGAGAAGACGCTCACTCCCAGCGAGTACAGCCCCGCCATGGCCGGCTGCCCGGGATCCCTCCGTTCCCACGCAGCCCGCCGAATTCGGAGGCGGGAGACACACTCGCCGCTCGCCGGCCAACTATTGTTTATCTTCGACGACGCCGAGAGCGAGGAGGGGGCGGTCCCCGAGGTGGAGCAGGGGGGGGGGGGGGCGCGCGATGTCGGGACTTGTCCGCGAGAGCTGGGCCGGTCGAGTCGCCGGCGAGAGGAGCCGAGCAGCTGCGCCTGCGCACTGCACCCGCTCCCCGCCCGCCCGCGCCCACCGCACAAATCAGGCGTTCTCTAAACCTCCTGTGACGTCACTCGGTTCGCCGGGACGGGCCAATCAGGAGTCGAGGGGAGCGAGCTCGCTCTCTCTTCCCCCCCACCCCCCGCGCCCTCCCCTCCCGCCCCCGCGTCTCTTTGCAACCGCTGCTCTCGCTCCGCCCGCCTCCTGCGCCAGCCCGCGCAGAGCCGCGTTTGTTTTCCCCAGCCTGGGGGCTTCCGCAGTTTCTAAGTCGCAAACGCCTTAACCTGTCACCTTTTTTTCCCCCCTACTTAGATCCCTGGGGTGAGGCTTCAGGCTTTTACCCCTATGGCCCTCCCAGAGCAAGCTTTGCAGGCTCCGGCCTCCCGCGATTGTGGGAAATCTGCCGAGAGCTAGGGTGGACTTAACCTTCCACTCCTTCGAGCGAAATGGCGCGAAAATGCCCTTCAAAGGCCGTTGGTCAGCGCGCTGGACGAGGAAGCACGCCTGAACTGGCTTGGGTGGGCCGGGTCAGGCTGGGAGTTACGGGAGGCTGTCCGGTTTAGTTAGGAAAACTTGGAATTTTCCACCGCCAGTTGCGCAGTCCGGTTGTCCACAGTACGGTTGTGTCGGAGACCTATCGGCGAATTTAATTCCTAACAGTTCTGTCCAGCGCTTTTTAAAAAAATATTTTTGCGTGTTTTTCCTCTTTCCAGCCTTGTTAATACTTTTTCAGACTAGTCCCGAATACAGCTACCACTGCAATATCTAAGTTATTATTTGGAAAAAGAGCCTACAGAAAAACAAGATCTCCATACCCTAAGGACACGGTTATTTCCCTCTGTTCGCCCGGTAGTGCACAGTCTGAGCAACAAAACACTGGCACTTTATTTCCACGGAATTAAAATAAGCCCCCAAGTGAGCATTTTAGTGTTTTCTCAGTACTGTACTTTTTTTTTTTTTTGAAGGGATCAATTTAAAGTTGACTTCCTATATAATCTTTCAGTACAGCCTTTGAGATTTAACGTGGAACAGTAACAAAGGAGTGGTGGAAATTTATATACTGCAGCACAAGAAATACAAATACAAAAAAATCCTTACACCGTACTTTCTGTGCGACATGGTGTTGCAACAATCCCTGTACCTATCAAAACACTTCTTTTTTTAAAGATTTATTTTCATTTTTACTCAAGATTTATTTCATTTTCATTATATGTGTATCGCTCTGTGCACGTGAATATGGAGGCCAGAGGCTCTGGTCCTCCTAAAACTGGAGTTAGAGGTGGCTGTGAACCACCTGTGAACGAACCTATGTGGGTACTCCAAACTCCAGTCCCTCGCAAAAGGCAGTGGAGAATCTTCACTGATGAGCCATCTCTCTAGTCCCCTGAAACAGCATTCTGAAATAACTTTGCCTTAGCATTTTTTAATCTTTTTTTTCTTTTCTTTCTCCCCCTTTTTAATGGTTTTGCGAGACAGGGCTTCTCGGTGTAGCCCTGGCTGTCCTAGGACTTGCTCTGTAAACCAGACTGGCCTCGAACTCACAAGAGATCCACCTGCCTCTGCCTGGGCTGTCCTGGAACTGATTTGCAGGCCAGGCTGGCCTCCAACTCACAGAGCTCCTCCTGCCTCTGCTTCTGGAGTACTCTGTTACCGCCATTTCTCATCTTGTTTTCACAGGTGATCATAACATTATCAAAACCTAACAATTATAATAATAAGCAGAAGTGTATAGGCCACATTTCATAGCTGAATTTTTAAAATGCTAAATGAGATACTAGCAGGGATGCCCCAGCAACTTCCATCCCACAAGACCTGCAAGAGACAACAGCCTATTTTCCTCCTTGTAGATTTCCACCTTAGTTGGTCTGCCTTTGCCCCAAGAGAATACGGAAAGACAATTCCACCACACTTCTCAACACTTCCTTCCAGTCTCAGGCCACAGGCTCCAGGCCATCCATTATCTCTGTACTGAACTCCACTTCTGGGGTGTTCATCCACATCTCACTCTTCCCCAGTCAACCCAAAGGTTTCAACTCCTACTGCCAACGATTCCCACTTTATCTCGGCCTCATCTGGAAATGTTTGAGTCAACTTCCCTATCCAGACACTGACTGCAACCAACCTGGGGAGGAAATGGCCAGGCAGGAACCTGAAGGGCTGAACTAAAACAGGCTATACTGAGTAGCACTGCTTACTGGCTTGTTCCCCATGGCTTGCTTTTTTCTTTTTGGTTTTTCAAGACAAAGTTTCTCTGTGTAGCCCTGGCTGTCCTTCTGGAACTTGCTTTGTAGACTAGGCTGTCCTGGAACTCACAGAAATTTGCCTGCCTCTGCCTCCCAAGTGCTGGGATTAAAGGCATGCATCACACTGCCTGGCCTACCTTTCTTTTTTTAATTTTTTTTTTACTTTTCAAGTCTTTAATTTTTAAAATTTACTTATTTTATGCATATGAGTGTCTTGGTATTTCTGTGCACCGTGTGTGTGCCTGGTACTAAAAGAAGACAAAAGAGGACATTGGATCCTCTGAGACTGGAGTTATGAGCCTCCAGGTGGGTGCTGGGCATGGAACTCTGGAAGAGCCTTAGCTGCTGATTAATACTCCAGCCCCATTCTCTTCTCTTCCTAATCTTTGGGATAGGGATGTATCTTAGTTGGAAGTCTAACACAAATGAAGCCCCAGGCTTGATCCCCAGCACCTCATAAACTAGATGTGGTAGTGTACAGTTGTATCCCACACTTGGAAGATAGAGGCAGGAGGATCAGAAACTATTCCTCATTACAGTGAAAAAGGAAAAAAAGTCTGGGTAGAGGTGGCTCACACCTTTTTATCCCAGCACTCAGAAGGCAGAAGCAGGCCCGGCCTGATTTGTTGGTTTTGAAGTCATATCTTACTTTTAATGGCCTCTTAGTACAATAGTTATTAACTATTAAGAGTCCAAAATTGTCAAACATACACTTCTTTTCTTAAACATGTACTTTAAGAATCAGTTTTAGTATAAGAATTTAATTGGGGGCTAGAGAGATGGCTCTTCGGTTAAGAGCACTGGGTTGTTCTTCCAGAGAACCCAAGTTCAATTCCCAGCACCCACATGGCAGCTCACAACTGTCTGTAACTCCAGTTCCAAGGGATCTGGCATCCTCACACAGACATACATGCAGGCAGAACACCAATGCACAGAAAATAAAAGTAAATACATGATATAGATATATAGGAGGATATAGAGATCATAAGATAAAAGGGTAGATTAATGAACCTACTTTTAAAGAACAACTTGTTTAAAATGTTTTACATTGGTATAGATTTTAGTTTATGTTTAAAATGTTTTACATTGGTATAAATTTTAGTTAATTGATACAAACTTGAAGTTAATTTTGTTATACTGTATATATATATATTCTTGTTTGAGGTATTATGTTTAACTCATTTAAAATTGTAATAGGTAATTAAAAATAGACTAATAATTAGTCATCTATGATAATCATATTTGTAGCCACGTTAGTTAAGTCTTCTAGGTATACATAGATATATTTCAGATAGATAGGTAATCTTCAAACACTTCATAGACCTAGAGAATATGGCATTTAAATAACTTAAAATTCTGTTGACATGAGACACAATTGCTCCTGGCTCCACCAAGCCCCGCAGACCCACAATCTACGTATAAAATAATCACTCAGACGCTTATATTATTTACAAACTGTATGGCCGTGGCAGGCTTCTTGCTAACTGTTTTTATATCTTAAATTAACCCATTTCTATAAATCTATACCTTGCCACATGGCTGGTGGCTTACCGGCGTCTTTACATGCTGCTTCTCCTGGCGGTGGCTGCAGTGTCTCTCCTCTCAGCCTTCCGCTTCCCAGAATTCTCCTCCCTCCTTGTCCCACCTACTTCCTGCCTGGCAACCTACTTCCTGCCTGGTCACTGGCCATCAGTGTTTTATTTATATAGAGCAATATCCACAGCACTTCCCCTTTTTTTCTTTTTTTAAAAAGGAAGGTTTTAACTTTAACATGGTAAAATTACATATAACAAAACAATTACCGAGCAAGAATTATAGTTACAATATTAAAGAAGATGTCCTATCTATCTTATATTTGTGAGTTTAAGGTTTTATATCTAACTTTTATCATAACTGAGGAAATTACAACTATCTAGTTTTCAACCACATCAAAGACCTAAGAAGGAACGTAATGGTACCTGAGAAATGGTAGATGGATGCAAGCAACTTTTGGGAATCTTGCAAGAGTAGACGAAGACAGCTGGCAGCCTGGACAGTCACCTAATGTTTTTCAGCATTGTTGGTGCATTCAAATTGGCTACAGGCCTAGAGTATCTGACAGACCATTTTTATAAGCAGGAATTTTGAAAGACCATCTTACCCTGTCTTGGCAGAGTACAGTGGTTGCTTTCCTTGTGTCCCGCTTGTCCAGAAAGGACAGCATTGTATTCGTACTGTCAGCCGTCAAGGCAAGGGCAGTTCTTTGCCCAGTAGGCCATTTTGTACCAAGAAGACAAACTTCTAAATGGAAATGTCTTAGAAGCCCAACATTCTCTCGGGATCAATTGGTGCAGCCAAGAACAATTGTGTCTCATGTCAACAGAATTTTAAGTTATTTAAATGCCATATTCTCTAGGTCTATGAAGTGTTTGAAGATTACCTATCTATCTGAAATATATCTATGTATACCTAAAAGACTTAACTAACATGGCTACAAATATGATTATCATAGATGACTAATTATTAGTCTATTTTTAATTATCTATTACAATTTTAAATGAGTTAAACATAATGCCTCAAACAAGAATATATATATATATATATGTATATATATATATATATATATATATATATATACAGTATAACAAAATTAACTTCAAGTTTGTATCAATAAACTAAAATTTATACCAATGTAAAACATTTTAAACATAAACTAAAATCTATACCAATGTAAAACATTTTAAACAAGTTGTTCTTTAAAAGTAGGTTCATTAATTTACCCTTTTATCTTATCATCTCTATATCCTCCTATATATCTATATCATATCCCCTTTTCTTTTTTTCAAGACAGGGTTGCTCTGTGTAATAGCTCTGGCTGTCTTGGAACTCACCCTATAGACCAGGCTGGCCTTGAACTCACAGAGATCTGCCTGCCTCTGCCTCCTGGGTGCTGGGATTAAATGTGTACTCCACCACTGCCTGGCATAATAAATAAATCTTAAAAAAAAAAATCCAGGGGTTGGAGATTTAGCTCAGTGGTAGAGTGCTTGCCTAGCAAGTGCAAGGCCCTGGTTTCGGTCCTCAGCTCCAGGGAGAAAAAAAATCTAATCAGAGCTAGGCATGGTGTCACAGGACTTGGGAAGCAGAGGTTGGTCTCTGTGAGTTCAAGACCAGCCTATTCTACATATTGAGTTTCAGGACAGCCAATTTGCTATTGTTTCTTCCCATAAGTCTATAGTTCATCGAGTAGAGACCTGCGTATTAACGATGGCCAGATAAATGAGATAAATGTGTCTCAAGAGGTTAATCTGTAAATCTGCCTCTAGTGTAGCCCTGCTGTGTCTGCAACTCAGTGTTTAACAAATAATCAGCCTAATCGGACTACTGCTGCCTCACTCACTGTGACTGTAAACACACTCACTGTACGTGAGGATAAACACACTCACTGTATGTGACTGTAAACACACTCACTGTATGTGAGGATAAACACACTCAATGTATGTGACTGTAAACACACTGTATATGAGGATAAACACACTCACTGTATGTGAGGATAAACACTCACTGTATGTGACAATAAACACACTCACTGTATGTGAGGATAAACGAATGGGAAACACAAGTCAGAACTGCTACTGCCACACCCTAATTAGCCAGGGAAAATCAATCTGTTGTGTTCTCTACAGATAGCTGGGTTGAGTCTTTAATAGGGAAAAAATATCAGTGCCTTCTCTCTTCAGATACCTTGACTTACACACATGGCCTTTTTCCTTTTTTTTTTCTTTGTGTGTGTGTGTGTGTGTGTGTGTGTGTGTGTGTGTGTGTGTGGCCTACTCTTGAATTTACTGTGGTTTTGTTTCTTTTTTGAGACAGGATTCACTATGTAGTTCTGGCTGGCCTAGATGGTGCTATGTAGACCAGACCAGGCTACTTACTTGTTTTTTAGCTTTTTCCTTTTCTTTTTCTTTTCTTTTCTTTTCTTTTCTTCTTCTTTTTTTTTTTGTTTTTTTTTTTTTGTTTTTTGTTTCGTTTTGTTTTGTTTGTTTGTTTGTTTGTTTGTTTGTTTTTGTGACAGAGTTTCTCTATGTAGCCCTGGCTATCCTGGAACTTGCTCTGTAGACCAGTCTGGCCTCACAGAGAACCTCTACCTACCCCCCCCCCAAGTGCTGGAATTAAAGGTGTAAGCCACCACTGCCCGGCTGTATTTTGGATTTTTAAGAGAGTTTCACTGTAGTATAGGCTACACTAGAACTCACTATATAGCTCAGGCTGGCCTTCAACTCACAGCAATCCTCCTGCATCATCCTTCAAAGGGCTAAAATTACAGGCTTGGCTAAGTTTATTGTTTTTCCTTGGTGAAAAGTTCTCTCTCTCTCTTTCTCTTTTTTTTTTTTTTTTTTTTTTTTTTTTCCTTTTCTAAGAAGTTAAACAAAAACTATTTAATTTCTAACTGGGCAGCTGAGATAAGGGGAACACAGAAGCCCAGGGTCTGAAAACAGCCCAGGCAACACAGTGAGGAGCCCCCATCTCAGAGCCGGCTGTAGGGGTACAGGCCTGTAATCTCAGCACTTGACAGGTAAAAACCAGGGGGTTGTGATTTCTCAGCTGGCATTGTCTACATGTGACCCTCAGTGGCAGCACACTTAAGTAACATGTGCTGGGGTCTAGGTTCCTGCCCCAGCCCTGAAATAAAGCTTTGTTTAAATAATTTAGATGCGGACTGGAGAGATGGCTCAGAGGTTAAGAGCACTGGCATCTCTTCCAAAGGTCCTGAGTTCAATTCCCAGCAACCACATGGTGGCTTACAACCATTTGTAATGAGATCTGGTGCCCTCTTCCTGCAGGCATGCATTCAAGCAGAACACTGTATACATAATAAATAAATAAATCCTTAAAAAAAAATTTAGAAGCAAAGATTGGTGAACATGCCTGTAATCCAAACATTGAGGAAGAGGAGCACGTGGAGTTCAAGGTCATCCCTTGGCTACATATTGAGCTTGCTTAGCTCATGTGAGACCATATCTCAAAGGGGGGAAAAAAACACAAATAGGTAGACGTATTTTTTTTCTTGACAAAATTACTATATTCCTTTTAATAAAAAAAAAGATTGCTTTTACTTTTTAAAAATATTTATTTTTTGTTGGGTATGGTGGTGCATGCCTTTAATCCCAGCACTTGGGAGGCAGAGGCAGGAAGATCTCTGTTAGTTCAAGGCCAGCCTGGTTTACAAAATGAGTTCCAGGACAGCCAGGAAAACCCTATCTCAAAAAAAAATGTTTTTTCTTTTTAATTATGTATCTATGTGTATATATTGAGTTTGTGTACATGTGAATGTAAGCACCTGAGGAATTCAGAAAAGGGAGTCGGATCCCCAGAGCTGAATTTACAGGACGTTCTAAGTGCCCGTTATAGGTGCTGGGAACCAAACCAGGGTCTCCTACCAGACTAGCAAATGCCCTGACTGTTGTGCCGTCTCTCCAGCCTCTACGATGTAGCATTTTAACTCAGCAGTATTATTTACTAAACTTCTGTTGGAGAAAGTTTTAAGCCCCAAGTAGTGTGCCCTTCACACTTTGGTACAAAATTAGCAAAAAAAAAAAAAAAAAAAAAAAAACCTTCAAAATAGGAACTAGTAAATTGAATGCCCCATGCCCCTCTTTTCTTTTTTTCAGGGAAAAACTCCCTGCTGGACCCAGCCGTTGTGCTTGAGTGGCGTTCTTTTTTTTTTTTTCTTGAGTGGCGTTCTTTACATCCCCCCTTCCACACCCAGCTTCAGTAAAATGGAAGCTCTGCATTTGCTTTAAGGTGTGGCCGTGGCAGTTTTGGGTTCTGAACTATAGAAACAGGTCGTTTTAGAATACCCACTGCCTCTTCTGTGTTGAGTTACAAGCCAGCATTTTCCCCTTCTGCCTCCATCCAATTTGTGAGACACGAGTCAGCTTAAGAAAGGACTTCCCCACTGCTGAGATGGCCCAGCAGATAAAGGCTTAGAAGATACACCTAAGTCTGGTAACATGAGTTTGATACTCAGAACCCACCCGAAGGCTGAAGGAGAGAAACGATTCCTAAACATCGCCCTCTGATCTCTACATACACAGATGCTCACACACAATGGGAATACATACACACACTAATATTTTTTCCTTAAAGAATTTCAAGTTGGGTGTTGTTGTGCATAGTGTCTTTAAAAACAAAGCAGGTTGGAAACCTGGAGCTTATGCAGGGACTCTTGCTCAGTCTGGGAGGAGGGGACTGGACCTGCCTGGACTGAGTCTACCAGGTTGATCGCAGTCCTCAGGGGAGGATTTGCCCTGGAGGAGGGGGGAATGGGGAGTGGGCTGGGAGTATGGGGAGGGGGTGGGAGGGGGGAGAACAGGGGAACCCGTGGCTGATATGTAGAACTGAATGGTATTGTAAAATAAAATAAAAGGAAAAAAAATACATTGTATAAATGCATGAACTTTTTGAAGAATAAATAAATGTCACTTGTAAAAGAAAAAAAAAACAAAGCAGAACAGGAACTTCAGAATCAATCTCTCTCTCTCTCTCTCTTTCTCTCTCTCTCCCTCCCTCCCTCTCTCTCATTCTCTTGTTCTCCAAGGCCTTATCATTTAGTCCAGGCTGGCCTTAAACTCCTGATCCTCCTGCCTCAACCTCCCAAATGCCAAGATTACAGCATGGACCACCATACCCATTGTACTTCGCTTTCTAACACCTTAGCCGGACCCACCTCCTAGACTATGAGGTGATGTTTTTCTGTTGGCTTAGTGGCTACACTTGAATCTGCTGATATTTTAACTACAATCTGCACCCCACCACTCAGACCATGGCCTGGCAGGATTTCCAGTCAACCGCAGCCACCAAATGTAGGTTTTAACTAAGTCTCTAACATTCTATTTATCAATAAAGACTCGGGAGTCAGATGTTGGGGTGAAAACCTAAATTTTCTGCTAGATCAGAGAAGCCAAGAAGCAACCAGCTGACTTTCCTTTTTGGCTGGAGACCAAGCAAGAGAAGCATCTCTCCACACATCCCAAACCGAAAAGAGACCTAGAACCTTTAAGTCCCTCTGTATGCCTTCCTGTGCATCTCTCTTTCCTTCTCCCTGGTATAGTTGTATATTTTTTACTCTTTACTCTCTGTTCTTTAGGAGGCCCATCACCCAGCTCCCAAATAAACACAGTCTTATTCTAAATGCCCAGTCTTAGCTTGGCTTGTTTCTCGCCAGCTTCTCCTAAATTAGCCTGACTACCTTTTGCCTCCAGGCTTTTACCTTTTTCTGTCTCTGTATATCTTTTTCTTTACTTTTTCTCTTTGTCCTGCTGTGTGACTGGGTGGCTGACCCCCTGAGTCCTCTCTCCCTCTTCCTTTTCTTGTTCCTGGAGCTGCTTTTTCTTCTATTTATTGTCTCTGCCTGGCAACCCCACATATCCTTCTCCTGCCTCACTATTGGCCGTCCAGCTCTTTATTAGACCATCAGGTGTTTTAGACAGGCAAAGTAACACAGCTCCACAGAGTTCAACAAATGCAACATAAAAGAATGTAACATCTTTGCATCAATGTTCTACAGCCTAAACAAATGTAACACATCTTCAACTAATATTCCACAACACCTGGGTTCTCCATCCTCTCAATGGCTAATTCCTGTCAACTAGTTGCAGGCTCTGCCCTCCACCCCCATCCAAGGTTAATTTTATTAACACAGTCTCAGAGATTCACAGTTCAATCAAATATCCCAAAACAAAAGGGGAGAAGATAATGCAGGGAGAATACTACAATAGAGCCATGCATGGTGCTGCACGCTTTAACCTCCACACTCAGGAAGCAGAGGCAGGCAAAAGTCTGTGAGCTGGAGGCCAGTGTGGTCTACAGAGACCAGCCAGAGCCACATAGTGAGACCTTGTCTGCAAACCAACCAACCTACCACAGTGCCTGTATACATGAAGCTGTGTCAGCTCTTCTCATTTTTTTTTTATATTTTATGTGTATGAAAGTTTTGCCTACATGTATGTCTGTGTACTGTGTGTGCCTGGTGCCTACAGAGATCAGAAAATTGTGTGAGATCCCCTGAGACTGGATTTACAGGCACTTGTAAGCCACCGTGTGGGTATGGGAACTAAAACCAGGTCTGCCAGAAGAGCAGCCAGTGTTCTTAACCACTGAGCCATCTCTCCAGCCCCAGCCTTTATCATTGGTAATAATTATTCTATTAACTCTTTTATTAAAGTTTCTCAAGAGTTTTATTTTTTATTCTCTTATAAGACCTCCACATTCTCTATGTTCTAAAACAGCCAGAACTTATATCCTAATTTACCAAACTTGGTTCAAATGCTCTTACTCTTTGCCCTCTCTTCTTCATTTGACAGCGTTCACCAAACATATTTTTAGGGGTCTCGTATTTTAATTAATAGTACCAGCACATTTACTTGCCAATCTCCTGCAGTAGGCCAAGACCTTTACTTTAGATGCATCTCCTGCTTGGTGCTCTGTTGCAGGATATTTGATCAACCGTGAACCCCGAGATTTCGTTGTTTACTGGAAAAACCTGTTTCCAGTTGTGGTGTGACTCAGCCCTACCACACACTCTTAATCCAAGATTTTTCTGCTTAAATATTGTAAACAGAATTAAATGAAATCAACCAGATGGTCAAGAGGAGGAGCAAGGAACCAATTGATAGGAAAAAAAAAAAAAACATAGAGAGTAAGAGAAAGCCAGGAAGACAGAGAAAGAGAGAACAGAGGAAGTAGAAGGGAGTGACATGAGGTTGGAGGGGGTTTTGTTTGAGTCAGAGTAGGAGAAAACTCTCTGGGATGACGGCGGCGGAGAAGGAAGCAGCTGGGTGCTTTCTCTACCTCTCTGAGCTAGCAGGTTTTCACCCCAGCATCTGGCTCCCGGGCCTTTATTAATAAAATAGAACAACAGAGACTTAGAAAAAAACAACAGTGTTCAGCAACTCCCTTCCTGCAGTAAACCACATCAGTAGACAGCTGCCTACATCTTTCAGCCTTGATTTCTTTAAATCAGAACAAGAACTTTAAAACATATACACAGTCTTTCCAACACAGAATTCTTTGGTTTTTATAATTTCCCTAGCTTACCAACAACTTTTTATAGGTGGCCTCACCCAAACCTAATCAACTGCACTGTTGTGTGTGTCTCTGTGTGAGTGTTGTATGTGTATGGTATACTCACAGGCATGTGGGGGTGTCTTGCTAAGTGAGTGTCCTGCTCTGTTACCCTCATTAAGTCTCTCATTAAGCCTGGAACTAGGCTGGTCGCTAGCAAGCTCCATCAGCCCTCCCACCTCTGCCTCTCCTATCATGCTGGGATGCAGGTGACCATGCATGGCTTCTTAACAGGTCTGAGAATTTCAATTCAGAACTCCCCACTTTCAAAGCAAACAATCTTCCCTTCTGAGCTATCTACTCAGCGCCACTTTTTTAACGATGGCATGAGGGTCAGGAATTCAGTTATTCTCGGTTCCATGACAAGTTCAAGCTCAACCAAGACTTGCTTCGAAAGAAATATAAGATGGGGTCTTGTTAAGTTGCCTATACTGGCATTGGACTCAACTCTGTGTCCCAGACAGGCCTTGAACTTGCAATTCTCCTGCCTCGGCCTCCTGAATAGCTGCAATTACAGGTTTGCACCACCAACCCTGCCTCTCAATTACAGTTTTAAAAATGTTGATTTGCCTTGGGGCATAGAGATGGCTTATCAGTTAACAAGAGCGCCCTTAGACAGCACCCCAGTTCAATTCCCAGCACCTACATGGTGGCTCACAACCATCCATAACTCCATTTCCATGGGATCAAATGCCTTCTTCTGACCTTCAAAGGCATAGGCATACATGCAGGCAAAAATGCATATAGATAAGTCTAAGAACTACTGAATAAAAAGATTGCTTTGGGGGTTGGGGAATTAGCTCAGTGATAGAGTGCTTGCCTAGCAAGCACAAGGCCCTGGGTTCGGTGCTCAGCTCCAGAGGAGGAGGGGGGAGGATTGCTTTGCTGCCAGACATTGTGGTGCATGGCATGCCTTTAATCCCAGCACATGGGAGGCAGAGGCAGGTGGATCTCTGTGAGTTCGAGGCCAGCCTGCTCTACAGCGTGAGTTCCAGGGAAGCCAGAGCTACACAGAGAAACCCTGTCTCAAAAAACAAAAACAAACAAGATTGCTTTGCCTTTATGGAGTCTCTCCAAAGTATTCAACTTATTTTTCATAAGGAGAAATCATTTTCCCTACACTCATATTGTACATGTTATGTAACATTTAATTAAATATGCATTTAAAACAAGAAGAACTGGAATAAACTGGTTTGTGCACGAGCACTGACCGAGTATATGTGAACTTCAGTAGGTGGATATAGCTCAGCCGAAGTTAGTTCCCAGGGGTTCAGCATTTTCTGGGTTTCAGTCTCGCTTTTGAGGCAGTGAAGATTATTGGTGAATCATTCCAGAGGTGACTAGTTGAAAGAACTTGTATTGGATTGCTTCCAGACAGGCTTCCAATACTAATGAGGTGAAGAAGTCAAAAGATTCAAGCTGGGTGTGGTGGTTCATACCTACAATCCCAATAATCAGCAGATTGAGGCAAGAGTTCAGGGATAGCTTGAGCTTGATAAAGAATTCCAGACCAGAGTGGTGAGGTTGCACATGCCTTTTATTTATTTATTTTTAATGTGTATGAGTGTTTTGCCTGCATGCTTGGTGCTAGGGAGGTCAGAAGAGGGCCTCAGATCCCCTGGAACTGGAGTTACAAGGACTTTGTGAGCCACCACATGGGTGCTGGGGACCAAACCCAGGTCCTCTTTGAGAGCAACAAGTGCTTTTAACCAGTGAGCCATCTCTCCAGCCTAGAGACATTTAATTCCAGTACTTAGGAGGCAGAGACAGGCAGATCATTGAGTTCTAAGCCATCCTGGTCTACACAGGACAGCTAGGGCTACATAGAAAGACCCTGTCTTAACACCCCCAAGATCCCCATCCCACCCACCCCCAAAAAAAACACAGAGAATTCCAGACAATAAAAGATCATGTGTCCAAAAAAAAAAAAAAAAAAAAAAAAAAAAAAAAAAAAACAAACAAACAAACAAACAAAAAAAAAAACAACACAGTTTTTCTTCAATGAGGCGTCCCAGGGGACACCAAGAAGCCTGTCTTTGCTCTGCTGAGCAAGACCATCACCCTCGAGGCAGAGCCCAGTTAGACACAGAGAAGGTCGAGGCTGAGATCCAAACAAGGAAAACATCCCATCCAACCAGCAGCAAGCAGCTGCTGGGCGTCCTCACTCCTTCTTACTACAATACCCAGAAAGAGTCCACACCGCCTCGGGTGCTGCGCCTTCATAATGGCATCACTGTGCCACCTTTCCCCTAGCTCCAGCAGAATAACTATGACAAAAATGACCAGCTGCAAATGTTGCATGTGCCTGCATTCCCAAACTGTTAAAAGCCACGAGAAACACTGGCACACACAAGTTCGGACCCAAGAATAAGGTCAAAGCAGAGAGCTGCCTGCAGACCCATGACCCTGGAGCCCTGATCAAGTCCTCTTCCATGATGGAAAACAAAAGAGGGCCACTAAGACGGCACCTACTGCCGAGTCTGACAACCCAAGTCCAATCCCGGGAGCCCACATGGAGGAAGGGGAGAACACCCTTCTCTGTCCTCTGTCTCTCTGTCTCTCTGTCTGTCTGTCTGTCTGTCTGTCTCTCTCTCTCTCTCTCTCTCTCTCTCTCTCTCTCTCTCTCTCTCTCGTCTCTCTCTTATACGCACTCACGCACGCACGCACGCATGCACGCACGCACCTCAAAAAATATTCTGATTAAAACAACTTTAACAAAAAAGAGTCAGAAGTAGGCCTAAGCATGGAATATCAGCATTCAGGAGCTGGATCAAGTGGATCCTGGGTTGAAGGTCATCCTTAGTTAGCTGCACAGCTGGTTCAAAACCAGTCTGGGATACATAAGGCTTTTTTTTAAAAAAAAAAAAATAAAAAACACGTGTATGTGAGGGTGATCTAGCTGCCATCCCACTGATTGCCAGGGTTGACCCAGCTGATCCCGCTGCCTAGACAGGTATCTCCTTCCTCCCTCACTGCTGTTTCCTCCCTCCAGAAAGCTGTGCTGGGTCCAAGGCAGCCACTTCCCTGATAGAGGAGGACCAGTCTTCAGTCAAGGGTATACCAGTGTCTGTGCTTCCCTGGAACCTCTGAACAGGCTCTCAAAAACCAACCAGCACCACAAATCAAAGAGTCACAGACAATGACTAACAGTACTTTTGTAATGGAATAATATGCCTCACTCTACCTACTTACTGAAAATCCATGAAGTATGCTCTGCTCTTCTGATGGACCCTTTTATTTTTCTGTCCCACATCCATTCATCTTTCCTGTAGTAAGACAACACAATAACTTTCTTCTAGGTGAGCACCCCTTGTCCCAACTCCAAAGCCAAGTGGTTGAGTAGTAGTAATGGGCCCAGATCCAGCTTTGGAAAACAGCTGTTTGGGCCAACCCACACATTCCATCTCCATGGCTTGAAGGATGGGTCCTTTTGTGAACTTATAGCCAGAAGCCAATGAGGCCTAAGAACATGCGCTGGGCTCCCGGGAAAGGGGACTTAGCCTAGTAGCAAGGCTACCGACGAGAAACAAAGTCCTCTCGGGACCTTGAGTTCCAGCGATGGGAAACTGTCACCCTGCCACCATTCTGCTAGTAGAGGCACAGGAGTGTCAAGAGGAAGCCGTGTAGTCGGCCTACAGCCCAGGCTAGCCTCGAACTTGTAGCAGTTCTGCCACTGTCTCGCTAGCGCTGGGGTGAGAGATGTTGTCCTGTTCTAGTATTGCTCTCATCCCAGCCGGCGTTCCTGATGTGGTCTAGATTGGCTCATGTACATCAGCATAAAGTGCTTTTTGTTTGCCTATTGTTGCTTTTGTGTTTGTGAAACGAGGTCTCATTCTGTCTCTCGCAATCCAGGCTGACCTCAAACTGATGGCAATCCTCCTGCCTTAGCCTTCCCAGTGCTAGGGTTACAGGCATAAGGAACCATGCCCAGCAGCTTAAAGTTCTTAAGTGTTATTTATTAAGTTCTTTCTTTCTTGTGCTCACTAGTTTTGTGCACTCAGACATGTCTACCACCTCATGACTTTTCTTCCCTTTCCTTGGTTGTGTTTAGGCCTCGGGAAAAGGATGTGAGAAGAAAAGTATGTTAAATGTTCAGCCTTTTGTTTCACAACTCTTGATCTCACCTTTAGCCCACCAGGGAAATGCACATCAAAACTGCAGTGTGGTTCTATCTCACACCTGTCAGAATGGCTATTATAAAAAAAATAAATAATGGATGCTAAGGAGATGTGGGGAAAAGGGAACACTTATACGCTGTTAATGGGAACCTAATATAGTATACACACTATGTGAAACAGGAGAGAAGTTTCGTTTTAATAAATAAATAATCACCAGATGATCCAGCTACACCAATCCTACATGTATACCCAAAAGAAAGGAAATCAGAATACATGAAAAAAATGTACATGTTCATTGCAACAATATTCACTATAGCCAAACAATGGAATCAGAATAAGTACTCATCCTCAGATGAACAGGTCAGGAATATATGCTGTATGTACACAATAGAGCATATCTAGTCATAAAGAAGAATGTTATTTGCAAGTAAATAATGGAGTGTTCCACCCGTTAAGTGAAACAAGCCAGGCACAGAAAGATGGGTCAGGGAATAGGGCAGCGGTAGAGAGTTTACCTCCAATGTGCACAGTTCAGTTCCTAGTACCTTGTTTGTTTGTTTGTTGTTCGTTTGTTTCGAGACAGGGTTTCTCTATGTAGTTTTGGTGTCTGTCCTGGATCTCGCTCTGTAGACCAGGCTGGCCTCAAACTCACAGAGATCTGCCTGGCTCTGCCTCCCGAGTGCTGGGATCAAAGGCATGAGCTACCACCGCCCGGCTAGAATCAGTAAGATCTTAACGCCTTGTTTGCAGGATGTGGTGGTGTGAATGAGAGTGGCCCCTGTAGGCTCACATATTTGATTGTGGAATCACCAGGGAGTGGAACTCTTTGAAATGATTAGAAGGATTAGGAGATGTGGCCTTGTTAGAAAAAGTGTGTCATTGGGGATGAGCTGTGAGGTTTCAAAAGCCCATGCCAGACCCAGTCTGTCTCTCTCCCTCCCTTCTTTCTCCTCTCTTTCTCTCTCTCCTCTTCCCCCCTCCCTCCCCACCCCCCCTCTCTTTCTGCTTGTGGATCAGGATGTAGCTCTCAGCCAGTTCCCCAGCACCAGGCTTGCCTGCCGCCATGCTCTCTGCCATGATGATAATGGACTAAGCCTCTGAAACGGTGAGCAAGCCCACAATTAAATACTTCCTTTTATAAGAGTTGCCTGGGTTCAAGACTTCCAGTGGAGGGTCGGGAACACCAGCGCAACAACAAACTCCTCAATCTACAATCTGTCGTGCCTACACGATGTGCTGAGGGAAAGAGGAGGGTACAGAAGTTGTGGGAGTGGCCAACTGATGATTGGCACAGCTGGAGATCCCTACCCTGAGAGGGAGCTCCCCACCGAGGGCCAGGACTCAGGGGTGGGATACCCCAGAGTCCTAGGATAGAAGCAAACATGAGTGGCAAAAAAAAAAAAAAAAAAAAAAAAAAAAAAAGGCAATGAAATGATTCAAAAAGGCAATGAAATGATTCCCAGTGATATTCTGCTGTACTCAGACTGGTGCCTAGCCCAACTGTCATCAGAGAAGCTTCATCCAGTTACTGATGGAAACAGATGCACAGACCTACAGCCAAACATTAGCAGAGCTCAGGGAATCCACAGAAGAGAAGGAGGAAGGATCATAGGACCCAGTGGTATCAAGGGCACCACAAGAAAACCCACAAAACCAGCTAAGCGGGGCTCATAGGGACTCACAGAGACTGAGCCGACAACCAGGGAGCCTGCATGGGAGCGACCTAGGACCTCTGCCTATATGCGACAGTTGTGTGATTTGGTCATTGTGTGGGACTCCTAGCAGTGAGAACAGGGGATGTCTCTGACTCTGTTGCCTGATTTGGGGACCCATTCCTCCTGCTGGATTGCCTCGTCAAACCTTAGTGGAAAAGGGGGTGCCTGGTCTTGATAGACCATGACTGGCTGATACCCATGGGATGCCCGCCTGTACCTGAAGAGAAACAGTGGGAGAGGAGTGGATGGGGTTGAGAGAGGAGGTCTGGGAAGAGGGAAGGGAGGGGAAGCTTTGGTTAGGATGTAAACATAAGAAAATTTTAAAAAAATAAATAAATAATAAAAAGAAAAGAATTGCCTTGGTCATGATGTTACTTCTCAAAAAATAGAACAGTGACTAAGACACAGGACATAGAAAACCAAGCTGCAAGTGACTGAATGTCTTCTCTCTGCATTCCCCTCATAGCGCCGCAACAGTCTATGAAGGCTGCAGAGGAGAGACTTCATCAACAGTTTTACTCACTGGTCAGTGGTGGCGCACGCATTTAATCCCAGCACTTGGGAGGCAGAGCCAGGAGGATCTCTGTGAGTTCTGAGGCCAGCCTGGTCTACAGAGCGAGATCCAGGACAGGCACCAAAACTACATGAAGAAACCCTGTCTTGAAAAAAAAAACGTTAAAAAACAAAACAGTTTTACTCAGCTCTGGACCCTGCCTGCAGCAATACCAACCAGCTAAACCATACGTGAACCTTACCAGAGGCTATACTGACCTCCAACATAACATGGCCATTGAACCCTTGAACTCAAAGAAGCTGTGACTGTCTGCACAAGACCTTGCCTGTCACTATCGAGCCAGGGAGTGGGGAGGGGCTGATGGGACCCCACACTTTTCTGATGATTTATATGAAGATAATGATTGGTCAAGGGAAGGACATTTTCCCCCTCACAGTGTAGACACCAGTAAGGAGCACATGTAAATAACTTAAATGAAACTGTTGGGTCACAAAAAAGTGGGGGTACATAAAAGTAGAAGGAAGGCTAGTAGCTGGGAAGGGGAACGGGGCTTAACAGTGGAAGAGAGACAGGATGAGGGTAAAGGGGGATTGAATATGGTCTAATACGTTATATACATGTATGGAAATGTCGTAATGAAACTCACTATGTAAAATTAGCACGCTAATCAAAACGCAAAGAAAGCAGACTATTACCACATTTTCTCTTATGCGTGTGATCTGGGGAGAGTGACAGTGATCTGAAGGCAGATGAGCCAAAGGAAGGAAAAGGGATGGGGGTGGGGGGAGGGGAGGAGAAGAGAAAGAAAAATGATTTATAGATGTAGAGAATTAATATCGAGGAAACCCATTATTCTGTACAACTGATATGAGTTAATTTGAAGAATAATATTTTGTTCTTGTTATACAAAAATAGCAATTCATGTGACTGGAGAGATAGCTCTTCCAGAGGACCCCTGTTCAATTCCAGTACTCACATGGCAGCTCACAACTGTTTGTAACTCCAGTTCCAGGAAGTCCGATGACCTACCTCTTTGGCTCCACGGGATCCTGAATGCTTGTAGGGCATATAAGTTTACACAACCACGAATACGAACACACACACACACACACACACACACACACACACACACACACAATAAATAAATAAATAAAACTTTAAAGTGAAAAAATTTTTTAAATATATAAGCAATTCATGGGATGGCTCAGATGGCAAAGTGCCTGACATGCAAGCATGAAGATCTGAGTTCAATTCCCCAGAAGGAATGTAAGAAACCCAGGCATCACGGATGCACCTATAATCCCAGCACTGGGGAGGCAGAGACAGGGGGATCTGTGGATTTTCTAGCCAGACTGAATCTGCAAGCTCCAGGTTCAGTGAGAATCCCTGTCTCAAAAAATAAAGTGGAAGCCAGGAGGTGGTGGTGGTGGCGGCATCAGCAGCAGATGCCTTTAATCCCATCACTCAGGAAACAGAGGCAGACGGATCTCTGTGGGTTCCAGGCCAGCCTGGTCTTCAGAGTGAGTTCCAGGACAACCAGGACTACACAGAGAAACCCTGTCTCAGGGGAAAAAGTAGAATGCTATTGTGAATATCTGATGTCAACTTCTGGCTTCCATTCATAAATGCACATGCACACAAACACACACACATTAAACTTCAAAAAGTAAAAGGAGTGTAGAAAGATGGCTTGGTGGTTAAGAGCACATACTGCTCTTTCAGGGGATCCAAGTTCAATTCCCAGCACTCACATCAGGTGGATCACGATCACCTATGTAACTGAAGCCCCGTGAGATCCAGTAGCGCCTTCTGTACTCCACAGGCAGCCCATATAAATAATAAAGATAAAACTTCTAAAAATAGTCAATTTTTAAATATAAAACCTTTAAAAATAGTCAAATAGCCAGCCTAGTCTACACAATGAGTTCCAGGACAACCAGGTTTGCACAGAGAAACTCTGTCTCAAAAAAAAAAAAAAAAAGCAGCCAGGTGGAGGTAGCAAACGCCTTTAATCCCAGCACTTGGGAGGCAGAGGCAGGTGGATATCTGTGAGTTGGAGGCCAGCCTAGGCTACTGAGTGAGTTCCAGGAAAGGCGCAAAGCTACACGGAGAAATCCTGTCTCAAAAAAAAATTTTTTTTTATAGTAAAATAATAATAATAAGCCGGGCGGTGGTGGCGCACGCCTTTAATCCCAGCACTCGGGAGGCAGAGGCAGGTGGATCTCTGTAAGTTCGAGGCCAGCCTGGTCTCCAAAGTGAGTTCCAGGAAAGGCGCAAAGCTACACAGAGAAACCCTGTCTCGAAAAACCAAAAATAATAATAATAATAATAATAATAATAATAATAATATAATAATAATAATAATAATAATATCCAGCTCATTCACAACTCTTGACAGCAGTAAGAGGGGATGTTCTTTTAGGAAGTTTATCAGACATACATCAGCCGACTCATCAATCATCCTTCACTACAGTCTCACTCACTGCCTTCTCGGTCTGTAACCTTCTCGGTCTATAACTCCAGTTCCAGGGAACCCGACACCCATGGCAAAACACCAATGCACATAAAATAAAAAAATAAATAACAATTTAAAAAACCTGAAAGATAGCTTCTGAATGGGATTTTAAAAAAGAAAGAAAGCAACAACCTAATGATCTGTAGGCTGTACGGCAGATGACCTGGAACAGAAGCAGGAGCAGGTAGTCTATTCTGTGCTGGCTTTGACCACAAGACAGGCCCTGGGAGTTGACTGGACTCACCCAGAGGGCGTGGGGCTCACGTGTAGCAAGGGTGAACGTCCTTTTGTTATGCCAACCTGCCCCTAGCCTCCCCCACTGTCATAATGCACCGGGACAGACTTGGGGCCTCTCCCAAACCGGAACAGTGTCACGGTTCTGCAGGGAACAGCACGTCCTGAGAAGCGATAGAAAAGGCAATCCCAGCAGATGCCAGAGCAGAGTGGTGACTCAACATCTGGCCCAGTCACTACTCACATGTGGATCTCATGTGAGGAGCTAACTTAACCTCAGTAACTGGAAGGAACAACCCATTTCTTGAGATTAAATTTTCATTATTTGGTAAAATGCAGGTATGACATATCAACTTTAAATGAAAAATTCTTATAGATCTGATTTTGAGTACTCAGCCCTTTAGGATGCCTTTGATTCTCTCTCAGGCATTTTCCTCAAATAGACTGGGTGAATCAATGCTGCATATGGTGGTGAATGTCTTTAATTCTAGCACTCAGGAGGTAGAGATATGAAGATTTCTATGAGCTCAAGGCCAGCCTGGTCTACAGATGGAGTTCCAGACCAGTCAAGGCCACGGGATATTGCCTCAAAAAGCCAAATCTAACTAACTAACTAACTAACTAACTAACTAACTAACTAACTAAGGTAAAATAAAATATTGGGTGAATCTCTATGATGTTCTCTCTCTCTCTCTCTCTCTCTCTCTCTCCTGCCCTCCCCTCCCTCTCCCTTTCCCCTAGAGGAGCTCATGTAGCCCAGGCTATCCTTGCTATGTAACAGAGGCTGTCCTTGAACTTCCAATCTTCCTTGCTTCGCCTCCCAAGCACTGGGATTTCAGGTTATGTGCCCATGTGCAGCCATTTGACTTTAGTTTTAAAGGTCCCTTTCCACTTGCAGAGCTCCCATCAGGCATCACTGCAGAGTCTCTGGTCTCTTTTTTTTCTTTCAGATACTGACCAGAGTCTGGGCATGCATTCCCTAATGACCTGGGCCTCTGCACTCTGAAGCCCTGTCTACCCCATTCCCCAACCTTCTACGATAAAAGACAAAATAAAAGTATCTTCCTTTAGATGTTTTTGAGCATTTAGAGAGGAACTTACAAAACCCTGTTTCTGAGTTACTATCTGAAAACCAGAGGCAGCTGGGTATGTGGATGCATGCCTGAAACCTCAGCACTTAGCATGCAGATGCAGGAGGATCAAAGGTTCGTGCACAGCTTCAGCTATGTATAGAGTTCAAGGCCAGCCTGTGCTGTGTGACACTTTCTCAAAACAAAACCGAAACATATATATATATATATATATATATATATATATATATATATATGAGAGAAATCAAGCAATAAAACGTTAAGCGCTTCAATAAACCTACTGTATCATTCTTCCTGCTTTGGGGTGACAGTGCTCACAGAGAGGAAACTGAGCAGACACTCCTATTGATTTTCAGAATTTTTGAGACGGGGTCTCATCGTGTAGCCCAGGCTGGCTTCAAACTCACAGCAATCCTCCTGTCTCAGCCTCTCTAGTTCTAGGATTACAGGCAATGTCTTTTCCTTGTACTTTATCAGGCTGGAGAGTCCTGGTTGTCATGGGTGTCTGTAGTTTATCCAGATTCTGAGTAAAGTTTCTAGAGAGGATTTAAATGATCCCGAGAGCACAGAAAAGTAGCAAGATTGGAAACTAGCAGCGCTGAACAAGATATTATTCTTCCAGGAGTGTAGTAATTTGCTAAACATGAATTCTCTACGGGCCGCACAGATGAGTCTGTCAGAGTGTCAGCAGGAGGCATTCAGGCTTGGGCATCTGAGTGTCCACGTCACATGGGGGGTGCACTCATGCAATTCTGTGGTTTAAGAACAATGGACTTAGAGAGCTCCCAAGAGTGTAGTCCTATGGTGCATACAGGTTGGAAGAAACTGCTAAGACCTGAAACACAAGGGCAAGACCTATAGAGAAGTTGAGAGGAGAAGCATCTGCAGAATGCACACAGCCCCCCAAGTCCCTAACCCTAGGAAGAGGCAAGCCTGGGTCAGGCACAGCAGGAGTTTGCTAGACAGTACTGCAGGAAAAGAATCTGTCCGCAGGCTGCCCTGTGCCTATGTACAGGGACACAGAGGCGTGTGAAACACTAGTCAAGCAGTTTTCTGACTTGAGGATTGGCATGGAGAGAAGAGCCATGTGTAGGGATAAAGGGACTGAAATACTAGGGTCTTATCTGCTAGTGATGACATCGCTCCTTGCTGAGCTAGCTCTTTGCTAAGTTACTCAGAGATGGAGGAACCCTGCCTGAGCAACTTTTTATGTAAAAGATCTGTCTGTCCCCCCCACCCCGGTGTCTTTATTCTTCTTTGGTAGAACTGAGGGTCAAGCCTCTTTTCACTTTGCCACTGAGATCCACCAACCCCAGTCCCTTTTCCTCTTCTCTTTAATTTATTTACTTATTTGTTTGTTTCATTGAGATAGTGTCTCACTAGGTAGCCCAGGCTAGTCTCCATGTCCAGCCTTTAACTTGATTTGTAGATCAATTCGCTGGCCTAGAACTCACAGAGATCCGCCTGCCTCTGCCTCCTGAGTGCTGGGATTAAAGGCATGCATCACCATGCCTGGCTACTGTTTTCTCTTTGAGAAAGGGCCTTGATATAGAGCTCAAGCTGGCTTTGGACTCACAGCAATCCTCCTGCTTCAGCTCCCCAAGCACTGCACCACACCAGGCTTCTTCCCTCTCTGCCTTCCTTCCTTTCTTTCTTTCTTTCTTCCTACCCTAGCTAGTCTCAGATCCCAGATCCTCCTGCTTCAGCTCCCCAGGTGCTAGGATTACAAGCCTGAACCACTCTACCTGGCCTCCTCTAGGTGTGGACTATAAATGGAAGCCATGAGTAGAAAGCAGTGAACCATACAAAACGGCCGAAACTACTAAAAGTGCTTTGGCAGGGATTGGTGTGGTACAAACCAGGTCAGCAATTAAAATGAGCACCACAAGGCCAACGTTAGAACCATAGAAAGGAGCCAGGGATAGTGGCACATACCTTTGATTCTGGCACTTGGGAAGCAGCCTAGTCTACAGAGTGAGTTTCAGGACACCCAGGGCTAAACAGAACTGTAGAAGGATGTTTGACTCTCAATTTCTTCCTTCTCCGAGGACCAGGGATCCCTAGGTCTCTTAGTTCCTTTTCTTTTCTTTTCTTTTCTTTTCTTTTTTTTTTTTTCTTTGTTTTGTTTTGTTTTGTTTTGTTTTTCGAGACAGGGTTTCTCTGTGTAGCTTTGCTCCTGTCCTGGAACTCACTTGGTAGCCCAGGCTGGCCTCGAACTCACAGAGATCTGCCTGCCTCTGCCTCCCGAGTGCTGGGTTTAAAGGTGTGCGCCACCACCACCCGGCTAGTTCCTTTTCTTTTCTGTTGCTACGGTAAAATCCCCTGGCAGACACAAGCTAGGAATGAAGGGTTTACTTTGGCTCACAGTTCAAGGCTCTAGTACGTCACTGTGGTCCCTTGACAGTGGCAGGAGCGTGAGGCAGCTGGTCACATTGCCTCGGAAGCCAGGAAGCAGAAAGTGAGGCGTGCTTGTGTTCAGCTACCTTTCCCCTGGTCTACAGTCTAGAATCCAAACCCGGGTTAGCACCGCCCACTTCTGGGTTTCCTCTTCTCACCTCAGTTACCCAATTCAGCATGCTCTCACAGGCTTGTGCAGAGGCTAAATAATCCCTCACGGGTATGCTTGGAGGCTTTCCTCCTAGGGAAATCCAGACCAGTCAAGTTGATAACCAACACTTCACATCCTGCCAGGCTGATCTTTAAACTGTGCACAGATATTCATGTTGTCCAGCATATGTATGTCTTGTGGAACCAGCCCAGAATAGCAGCTGGTATTCTGTTAGCCAGACCTTAGACACATGGTCACATCTAATTTACAGAAGTCTGAGAAATTAATTCATTTGTGTTAGTAGGCCCCGCATCCAGATTAAAAACATTATTGCTATAGAAAAGGACTGGTCGTTTATACTAAACCTCTCAAATACTGTAAACGAAATGGAATTTGTTGTTCTGATACCTGAGTGTCATCTGGAGCCAGCAGTCAGGAAGCCAGCTGGGCTCAACCTTGATGGACTGGTCAGGGACCAAGGAAGTCACTCTCTTTATGTCTCTAGGCACACGAAGAATCTCAGCTATGCTGTTCTGGGCAGACTAGGTTTTTGCTTGCCTGTCAAGTCACTCAGCAAGTATTTACTGAGCACTCCCCAAGGGCTAGGACTCTCCCAGGTGCCGGGAGTAGAGAAGGGAAGGAATCCGACCAAAATTACATGCCTGGGTCCCTTGAGTCTGCCAGTCCTTTCAATTCCAAAGACTTGTGCTGCCTGAATGTCCTGTTTCTGGGTCTCAAGTCAGGTTCCTCAGCAGGAGAGGGCCCAGTGCTACCACCAGGTGCAGGTGACTCAAGAAGCCATCAGCCCCAGGTGCAGATGAGGGAAAGGTTGCCGCTGCATCCCAGCAGGACCGTGTCTCTACCTCTGTGTTCCAGGAACCCCTCCGCTGTGCAGAGATGTCTGTGACACTCCAGGTGGATCCAGAAAGCTGGGTCATCCTGACAGCCGTGACAGAAAGAGTGAAAGGCCGTCTCCTCTGGGGAAACTGAGGCAGAAAACCAAGCACTGTGATTGCAAAGTCCATCTGAAGAGAGCAGAATGAGAGACACATCCAACGTAGGAGAAAGATGCCCAGGAGCCGTGCCAAGGAAGCAAGTCGGGAAGGTGTGTTAGCGAAGATGAAGACCACCCGGCGAGGCTGGTGGGTCCACCGATCCAATGTCACCATCAGAATCTGTCTCTTTCTTCATCCAGTGTCACCTACAGCACCAACACCACATGCTTCTCGAGTGACGCGATCGGAACAGCTTCCCCCAGCTTGTTCTAAAGTAAAGGACTTTCTTAGAAACCTCTACCAAGCCTGTGTGTCCCAAAGGGACAATTAGCAACATCCAGAAACAGTGTTAGCTGTCACAACTGGGAGACAGTGCTACTGGAATCTAGTGGGTAGATGCTGGAGTTACTGCTAAACATGGTTGGATGCAGGAGCAAGCTCCCACAGTAGCGAATACTGAGGCGGGCGGTGGCGGCGCATCCCTTTAATCCCAGCGCTCGGGAGGCAGAGGCAGGTGGATCTCTGTGAGATGGAGGCCAGCCTGGTCTACAGGGTAAGATTCAGGACAGCCCCGGCTACACAGAGAAACCCTGTCTCATAAAACAAAACAAAAAGCCAGAGGAAGACTTTCAGAAGCACACATAATCAAGAGTGTCAAGTGATACAGCGAAGTCAAGTACATTTATCACCCCACAATCACCCAGTCTCAGTGATAGAGGGCTTACCTAACGTGCCCAAGGCCCCAGGTTCAACTCCCGGCACTGCAGAGGGAAAAAATACCATCCATTGATTGGATGTATCTAAAGGGGTTACACCTTACCTTTGCCCAAGAAGTTCCAGGAAGAGTGGTGTGGATGGACAAAGGGAGTCAGGGCCGTGGGAGACGCCCACCAAGAGGCTCTGACTCCAGCAGGGACGGAACACTCGGGACCCTTGTCTGAAAAGGAGAAAGGCGGCTAAAGGGCAAACAGGACAAAGACTGGCTTTCATTGTGTGTGTGTGTGTGTGTGTGTGTGTGTGTGTGTGTGTGTGTATTTGTGTGTGGGTGTGTGAGGGAGTGAACACAAGTGCTCTCGGCGCCCAGAAGGCCTCAGATCACCCTGGAGTTGAAGCTACAGCCATTGGTGAGCTACCAGATGTGGTTACAGGAAACCCATCGTGGACCTACAAACCCTCTTAATCCCTGAACCATCTCTCCAGCCCAGAGATCATCTTTTAAAATTGCTGAGATAAGAAAGGTGGAGACAGGAAACACAGAGAAGGAAAGTATAAGATGGCCCCTCGGAAGAGACTTTCAAATGCCTACAAATCATCTAGGGAACTTGAACTCGTCTAGGATTCCTACTGAGTATAGATTCTGACTCACTGGGGCTGGAGTAAGAGTACACAAGAGCTACCATGTTTTTCTGTTTGAAATGGAGTCTTGTGGTATTGCTCAGCCTGGACTCAGACTCATGGGTACCACTGATCATCTTGTCTCAATACCTCCCAGTCTGGGCCTTCAGGAGCACACCCCACATTCACTTTCAAAACTACATTTTTGTCTCTTTGTATGTTATTTGATACAGGATTTGCTCTGTAGCCTAGGCCTTGAACTCACAATCCCCCTGGCTCAGTCCTGAGAGCTGAGGTTGCAGGTATGCACCACAATGTCTGGCTCACAGGTTCTTTTTTGTTGTTGTTGTTTTCTTTTGAGGTGGGGACTCATGTAGCCCAGACTGGTCTCAAACTGTCTTTAAACTCACTACATACCAAGGCCAGTCTTGAAATCTTGGTAGTCTTCCTTCTAAGTGCAGGGATTATTTGAATGCCAGCTATGGATGAGCTGTTTGGATTATCCTTCTCCTCCCCCTTCCTCCTCTTCTTCTCTGGCAGTAGGAATTGAACTCAGGGCTTCCTGCATGCTAGGCAGGCACTCAACCATTCAGCTAGACAGCACCCCCCCCCCATATTTTTCCTTTCTGTCTCAGAATCACGGACCCCAGTTTATCCTCATTATTTATGTCTGATTGGATGGAGCTAAAATCATGGGTCAGCAAACAGTATCCCATAAGCCAAATCCGGCCAAGCTCCTGCGGTTTTTTGTTTGTTTAATTTTACTTTTTGTGCCTACAAGTTAAGAATAGTTTGTATATATTTTTAACTTACCAGGTTTTAAGTCATGTGGATAGCTGGGTAATAACTCTGATTGTGCCTGTTGACCCACAAAACCTTAACTATCCCCCCATTTTTCTTATAAAAATTTTTTTCCATTTCCTGATTAGATTGATGTGATAACTAAAAATACCCTGAATTTCTTTTCCGCAGGCCTCTCACTATTACCTGAGTGCTGTTGGAGTCTTTCATTATGTGGACTTTAATAACCAGTTTAACAAGTTCACATCCTACACAGAGTCCCTGGGAAACCAGAGGCATTGGGCATCTCCTCCAGAAGTTTGCCTTTGTGGACTTCTTCCCATTGTTCAGACTGCTGCCCTAGTGTGTGGTGGGGGGAGGGGTTGGGGAAGATGGGGGAGACACTCACGTGCCTGTCTTTCCAGCACTTAGGAGGTGGAAACAGAGTGCTTGAGGGTTCAAGGCCAGCCTGGCTACACATTTCTAGGACTGCCTGGTCTACAGAGGGAGACCTTGTCTCAATAAATAAATATAAAAAATTGGGCTGGGGAGTCAGCTCAATGGGTAAAGCTCTAATCATGTGAGTGTGGGCATATGCACTGGAATTTCTAGAGCCCACAAACAGCCAAACCAGTCACGTGCATTCATGAGCCTGGCATTTTTATGACAAGTTGCGAGACTGAGGCTGGAGAATCCCTGGAAGCTTGTGGGCCAGTTAGCCTGGAGGTAAGGACCAATATCTAAGGTCCTCTGACATCTACAGGTTGCTATGTATTTACACATGAACACACACACACACACACACACACACACACACACACACACACACACACACACGGCTTAAAGAAATAAGACTAAATGGCTGCTGTAAGGGATACTGTTTATGTGTCTTCTCATTCAGATTTTCTGTTTGCTCTGATCTCTGCTTCAGGTAGGTACAAGACATTGTGAACACATCCGCGTCATTCCTGATGTTTTGTAAGCTGAGTTGAGGGAAACCTTTCCTAAGATAAGGAGGCTTATGTGAGTGTTGCAGTGAGCTACCTGCTCTAATGAGATGTTGAGTCAGGGAAGGACCTTGCCCATACATATTTCTGCTTTTGTAGCCTCCATGTCTGTCCTTATCTCCATAGTTACTAACCTCAAGAGACATCATGGGGACTGGAAGAATGGCTCAGTGGTTAAGAGCATTGGCTGGACTTGCAGAGGTCCCAGGTTAATTCTCAGCACCCACATGGTGGCTCACATCCATGCTCAGTGGATCTGATTCCCTCTTCTGACTTTTGAGGGCCCCAGGCATGCACAAGGTACACACACATACATGCAGGCAAAACACTCATGCACATAAAATCAATACATTTAAAAGTTCTAATTCAAGAGAGATTCCAGACAAAATGCCCTGCATTCCCTCCAAATACCAGCTTTTCTAGGAGAGCTTGCTTCTCTGATTGGTGCTTATTGTGTCGGGGGTGAGGGTGGGGATCTGCCAGGGTTTCCTGCACTCAGTGTTCAAGATCGTACCCTCCGCTCTTAGAAACAGGTAGTGAGTCACATGGCATTCAATGAGCAGCTGTGAGAACAGCATCGTTAGGTGACTCTGTCATGTGAACGACGTGGAGCATGTTTGCACACACTTGGAAGGTACGTGTCAGTCCCCGGGTGATTCAGACTTTTGATACAATCCACGGATGAGGCAAACCTGAAAGATGAGGCAGCTGTTGGTTTCGTGCGACATACTAGTCTGCAATAAACGTTTTTCAACAAGTGGGAGGACACACTAAAATAATGATGATGAAAATAACCAAAATAGGGGGCTGGAGAGATGGCTCAGTGGTCAAGAGCACTGGCTACTCTTTCAGAGGACCCGGGTTCATTTCCCAGCACCCACACGGCAGCTCACAACTGTCTGTAACTCCAGCTCCAGGGGATTTGGTTCCTTCATGCACATACAATAAAGTTAAATAAATTAATTTAAAAAGAAAGAAAGAAAGAAAATAACCAAAATAACATTTGTCTATTCCGTGTGGGGCTCTGGGCTCCATTTCCAACCTGGGAAAAAGATCTTAAAGTATACAAACTACATAAACTAGCAAGAGTCATTTATTCTCAGGTATTATGTATGGTACATGCCTGTGCATGTATACTTTTATACGGCTGGCGGTCCAGCAGGTTTGATGGCGTCAGCATCGCTACGCTTGCATGAGCAATGCATGCTATACAGGCATAATACATTAGGACAGGCACATTATTTAGTCAATAGGAGTTTTCAGCCCAATCACAACCTCACAGAGCCACCGTTGTACATGGATCGGTCACTGTCTAAAATACTAGACAGCACATAACTAAATATGTGTTTTGCTCTAGCATGTGGTACTAGGTGACATTATCAAGCAAAAGTTCTGACTGGGATACATCTATGTCCCCCTCACTCCGTCTCTGACGTCTGTTTTCATTGATATTAATTTCCCTTTGATCATTTTAATCCATTGCCTAGAGAGAGAGTCTTTTTCCTCATCTCTACTCAATTCTTAGAGGATAAAAACTTATTAAAGATATCATAGAAAGGGGCTGGAAAGTGTTCAGTGGTGAAGAACACTTGTTATTCTTCCAAAGGGCCTAGATTTGGTTCCCAGTACCTACATAGTAGCTCATAACCATCTACAACGCAAGTTCCAGAGAATCCGATGACCTCTTCTGGCCTCTGTGGGCACTAGGAATGCACACAATGTACAGAACACATGCAAACAAAATGTTCCTACACATAAGATAAAAAACAGGTAAATAAAAAGATTACAGAAAGTATATTTTGAGCTGAATGGATATGGAGGTGCATGCCACCTTCCATATCCCAGCAAGGAGGTGGAGGCAGGAGGATCAGGTGTTCAAGGCCATACTTACAGTAAGTGAGACCTGTCTCACTAATTCAATAAGGAGGAAGGCAGACTTCCTGTTCCATTACCACGTTACCCAAATAGGCCCAGGACAAATAGACCGTGGGAATGTCATACATTGATCTGGGGACAACACGAACTGATTCTCAGGGTAAGGACTGAGAAATCTAGAGAACAAGTATTATTGATTGGCTCCACTAATGACAGGTAAGAATGAAAGACAAGAACTAAATCGGATATACTAGCGCTTCACCCAAGTAACCCACATGCTTCTTTTTCTTCCTGACATCGATGATGATTTAAAAAATCATATATCCCGGGGCTGGGATGTAGCTTGAAGGTAGGGTGTTTGACATGCACAAAGGCCTGGTCAATCCCTAGCCCTAAAAACAACTCAGCAAAAACCAAATAAACCTGATGAGACAAGAATCTCTGCTACTTGGAATGATGAGACTGGGAGAAGATAAGTTCATTGCAAGCCAGGCAGTGGTGGCGCACGCCTTTAATCCCAGCACCCGGGAGGCAGAAGAAGGAGGATTTCTGTGAGTTCGAGGCCAGCCTGGTCTACAGAGTGAGTTCCAGGAAAGGCGCAAAGCTACACAGAGAAACCCTGTCTCAAAAGTTCATTGCAAGCCCAGAGTACGTACTCAGTTTTAGCCAGCCTGTGCAACATAGCAAGAGTCTGCCTCAAAGTTTAAAAAGAGTGGGTGTTGTTGGCTGAAGACACAGGTCAGCGGTAGAGTATTGGCCTAGCAAGGGTGAGGCCCCGTGTTCAATTCCCAACAGTACATTTTTTTCAAATTGAGGACTAAGAATATCAATCCATTGGTTGCCTAGCTTGTGTTGAGCCCTGGGCTTGATTCTCAGTAACCCTGGCATACATATCTGTAATGCAAACAGTCAGGAAGCAGAGTTGAGACAATGGAGTTCAAGGTCATCCTCAGATTCATAGGAACTTGGAAGCCAGCCTGGGCTACATAGACTCTGTTTCAAAAGCAAACAAAACCCCATCCCAATAGTATCTACTGTGATTTGTTCCAGCTAACCCTGCTAAACAGAGAACTTGGCAGGACTTATGTTACACGCGCGCGCACACGCACGCACGCACGCACACGTGCACACGCACGTGCGCACAAATACATAAATGTAATAATTCTTTAAAAAAAAATGATTCATCACAGTCTTCGGCACATCCATTTGGAATCACTTCCTTGCTTTGGGGGAGCTTCCGAAAATGATGGAAAATGATGTAGGCTTGCCCTTTTTGCCTGGCACTGGTGGCACACACCTTGAGTCCCAGCACTTGGGAAGCAGAGGCAGGTGGATCTCCGACTTTGAGGCCAGCCTGGGCTACATAGTGAGTTTCAGGCCAGACAGGCTATCTAGTGAGACCCTATCTAAAATAAAAATAAAAATCTAAGTGCTGCTTGAGTCTGCTTTCAGTTGGGGTGAGCCACTCAGACTGGGAAGGTGAATACATACTATGGAACCTGACAACCAGGGGCCTTGTATGGGATTCAGCATGGAGGCAGAGTAATTGCTCCAGAGCACTGGCTGCTCTTCCAAAGGACCAGGGTTCCATCCCTAGCACTCAGGATGGCACACAACTGTTGGTAAATCCAATCTCATGGAGATATGTTGCCCTCTTCTGGCCTATGATGGCACTGCATGCTCGTGATGAACAGACATTCGTAGATGCTGGTATACACACAAAGTAATTAAAAATTAAAAGAAAACCGGGCGGCACACGCTTTTAATCCCAGCACTCAGGAGGCAGAGCCAGGCGGATCTCTGTGAGTTCAAGGCCAGCCTGGTCTACAGAGTGAGTTCCAGGAAAGGCGCAGAGCTACACAGAGAAACCCTGTCTCAAAAAAGAGAAAAAAAAAAAAAGTAAAGCCTTGACATATTTTAGAGAATCTAAATGGTTTTGTGAATGTGCAAAGCTATGCACATACCCAGGAAATATTAGGTGGCAGAGAAGGTCCCAGTCACTTCCTGCTAAATTTGAGCTGCAAAAACTGTCTCAGGTCTGAAGGCATGCTCTCTCACAAAAGAATAGATAACATAAGCACATGGCATTAAGGAACTCCTTTATGGGGTTATTGGCTGATCACTTAATTATATTGATCAGGATGCTCCCTATGAATCCAAGCTTTAAAATAAAAACTAATAACAGAGAACTCAATTGCTACAGAATTAGTTGGAGGAAATCATCAAACCCATGAATACCAAGAAACAAAAACATATGTTGGCAAGTACTGTCAGAGGCACCCCAGGGCCAAGAGCAGTGGAGGGGAAAAGTCCAAGAGGATCCCAGCTTTGAGTCCTACAAACTTTAAATCAGCCGTTCCAAAGACATTTAGAGGATCCAAAGAATCCACCATGCAAGAACTGAAGGAGCAGCCAGGCCATGGTGATGCACACCTTTAGTCCCAGCACTCGGGAGGCAGAGCCAGGCAGATCTCTGTGGGTTTGAGGCCAGCCTGGTCTACAGAGCAAGATCCAGGACAGGCACCAAAACTACCCAGAGAAACCCTGTCTCAAAAAAACAAAAACAAAACAAAACTAAAGGAACACATGACAGCGTCCTCTCTAGAGAGAATCACACATGGTGGCTCACAACTATCTCCATGTCTAGGGACCTGATACCCTCTTCTGGTCTCTGTGGTCTCCTACACACACACACACACACACACACACACACACACACACACACACACACACACACTAAAACAAATACAGCATCTAGATACGGGTTTTTGAGAAAGCTGTGTTGCAGAGGCTGTGAACTCTGGTCTATTCAATCCCACTCCTGGCACCACTGTTGGCTCTGACTGAGGAACCGCTTTGGTTCAAAAAGCTACATCTCAACCATGGCTTTTTATTTGAGACATATCTGGAACCAGAGGTCATGATTTTAGCTTATGAGAATCATCACCCCACTGGGTAGTAGTGACACACACCTTTAATCCCAGCATTTGGGAGGCAGAGGCAGGTGGATCTCTGTGAGTTTGAAGCTAGCCTGGTCTACAGAGTCAGTTCCAGGACAGCCAAGGCTGTTACACAGAGAAACCTTGTCTTTAAAACAAACAAAACAAAAAAAAAAAAAAAAAAAAAAAAAAGAAAAAAAGAAAGAAAGAAAAAAAGAAAAGAAAATTACCATAAAACAGGCATGGTGTTTCATGCTTTTAATCCCAGCACTTGGGAGGCAGAGACTGGTGGATCTCTGTGAGTTCAAAGCCAGCCTGGTCTCCATATGGAATTCCAGAATAACCAAGGCTACACAGAGAAACCCTGTCTCAAAAAGAAACAAAGAAAGAAAAGAAAAAATAAACAAAAATGACCCTAGGAAGGTATGGCTACCTTTCACACTTACTAAAAGTGTGAAAGTGTGAGCGGCCAGCTCAGCTTAGATTGAAATAGAAATAGAGACAAGCCCAAAACCCCAAACAGCAAAAGATCCAAACCAAACCTGGCAAGTTCTCAAGCCCAGAATCCATAAATGTGTTCCCCAACAGACTGGGAACTCCACTGTCAACAATGTATGGAATGCACCTGTCCCTTATCGCCAGAGGAAAAAAATCCACCAGGGGCAGGATGGTGCCACCAAGTCTCCAAGGACAGCCTGTCCACTGATTGCATAGGAAAAGCTCCTCTAACCACGAGGAAGAAATGTCTTAAAAATACCATTGTCATGACTCACCAAGTGACCTCTCTGACAGCCAAAGGCAGGGACTGCACCCTTCCCTCCCCCATCAGTGCCATCCTCTTCTCCAGGACCAGTTCCCTTCTAATTACAACTTGGATCTCAGAGCTTGTTGTCTACTTCCCAGTCTATCTCAGTCTGACTGTCTGTCTGCCTGCGTGCGTGTGTGCTTGCGTGCGTGTATACGTGCGTGTGTCACACAGGGTCTCTCTGTGTATCCTAGATTGGCTTCCAACCTGGGACCTCCTGCTTTAGTACCGAGGTTCGAGGCATGAGCCACCACGCCCATCTTGGAAAGGCCAAAGCTCTTTTCTCTTCTTTTTTAAAGACTTACTTCATTTTTAACTGTGTGTGGGGGATTGTGCATATATGTGCTGGTGCCCTTGGAGGTGGATCCCCTGGATCTATAGGTGATTGTGAGATATCCAACATGAATGCTGGAAAATTGAATTTAGGTCCCCTGGGAGAGCAGTGTGCATTCTTAAGCAGTGAGCCCCCAAGGGTACCATTGTTAGGATTCTGCCACTCCTGCACTGCATGACCGTACATGCGCAGTTCAGTAGCTAAGCAAGGGGTCTTAGGTCTTATGTCATCCGTGTGCTGCGTGATTACGTAATGCATGTGGCGTGGTCACGCAATCTTCACATGCATGGCGTAGCTCCATAAGCCTACCTGTGCGTGTGCGGGGTAATCTTTCATAGCCGGATACAGACTCCCCCGTTCTCTTCTGCTCTTTCCTCTCCCCCAACTCTCTCTCTCTCCTGCAGGTGTCTCTGCCCCAGGCCTGGCCACGCTCTCTTCTGCCCCACCCCCCACTTCCTCTTAATAAAACTCTGATACTGGGTTTTGTTGTGCTTCGTGCCTTATGGCCTCTCTTGCATAATTTTTTAAAACCAATAACAATTCTTTTTTGCTGTTGTTGTTTGTTTGTTCTTTGTTTTGTTTTGTTTTTGAGACAGTTTCTCTCGGTAGCCATGGCTGTCCTGGAACTCATTCTGTAGACCAGGCTGGAGCTGGGGATGCTGTGAATGTGTTGCTCTGATTGATTGATAACTAAAACACTGATTGGCCAGTAGCCAGGCAGGAAGTATAGTGTAGGCAAGATAAGGAGAGAGGAGAATTCTGGGAGGTGAAAGACTGGGTCAGGAGATGCTGCCAGCCACCACCATGACAAGCATCATGTAAAGATACCAGTAAGCCACGAGTCACATGGCAAGGTATAGATTAATAGAAATGGGTTAATTTAAGATATAAGAACTAGATAACAAGAAGCCTGCCATGGCCATACAGTTTATAAGTAATATAAGCCTCTATGTGTTTACTTGGGTCCTAGTGGCTGTGGGACTGGCGAGTGGGAGAGATATGTCCTGACTGTGGGCCAGGCAGGACCAGGAAAACATCAGCTACAGGCTGGCCTTGAACTCAAAGAGATCTGTTTGCCTCTGCCTTCTAAGCACTGGAATTAAAGGCATGTGCCACCACTGCCTGGCCAAAGGGTACAATTTGTAACCCTTCCCCAAAAGGATAGTTTTCCATTCATACCCCCCACCAGAACAGTCACACAAGGGGACAAAAACTGTTCCCCCGGGGAGCCAGGCCTTGTGCTAGCTCCTCCTGTGAAAAACAGATACACCTGTGGGATTATGGCGGCTTTATGTCAGTCAAATGCTGCCATCCCATTACCTAGACTGCCTTGTACACTGGGTGGATATGATATTTGACTCTGAGCTACTAGCTCTTCAGAGAAAAGGAAAAAAATCATGAAGAAAAGGAAAGATTGCTTGCTGAAGTGGAATTCACAACTGAGAAGTCCAGGCAGATCTGGTGGCACATGTCTTTAATCTCAGCACCGGGAGGCAGGTGGATCTCTGTGAGTTCGAGGCCAGCCTGGTCTACACAGTGAGTTCCAGGACAGCCAGAGCTACACAGTGAGACCCTGTCTCAAAACAAAACAAAACACCCACAACCAACCAAACTGCAGAGTTGTGGAACCTAGTCCCAAGCCACACATCTACAATACACAACTGAGAAGTCAAGGGTGGAACCTTACATCTACAATACACAACTGAGAAGTCAAGGGTGGAACCTTACATCTACAATACACAACTGAGAAGTCAAGGGTGGAACCTTTCTAAAGGAGGGAATTCCAGGAATGAGAGGACGCTGGCCTGTATAACAATGACCACTAATCTGGTGTGCTGAGAACATGGATTCTGGCAAAAGAAAGGAAATTCCTAGCTAGGCTGGAACCACATGATCTCAGAGGTAAAGCTAAGTTCTCAACTGCCAGGATGAGCTCAGCACCTCCCCTGCCCCCCTCCCCGCCCCCCCCAACCCTTGCCTTACCCCACAGAGCAGATGACAGGCCACGCAGCCAGCGGGCAGGGCAGCAGTCCTCCAAGTCAGTCAATTCCTTCTTCCTTAGGAGCATTCCAGGAATGGCTGTCTCCAAGGACCTTCCCACCCTGCCTCTGTCACTACCCGGGCATCCATGCATTTTGTGGAAGGGACATCTTTAGTCAACATTCAAAATGAGTCTTGGTTGGACAGACAGATTTTTACCCACTTACCAAAATTATGTTATTTTAAAAGAATTTTTTAAATTGTGTGGAGGGGTGGGAGGGGTACCACTGGAGGCCAGCAGAGAGCATCGGATCACCGGAGAGGAGCTCTAAGCAGTGGTAAGTCGCCCATCATGGGTCCTCTGCAAGAATAGCAAATGTTCTTAGCCACTGTGCTGTCTCTCCTGACCCAAGCATGGGTTCTTTTTTGGCCTTTAACTCCCTGGGTAAGCCAGGCTCAAGTTATTGCTCTTCAAGAAGTTTGACTGAGCCGTGGTGGCTCTCCGTGAGTTAGAGGCCAGCCTGGCCGACAATGCAAGTTTCAGGACAGCCATGGTGGTTACACAGAGAAACCCTGTCTCTAGGGGGGGAAAAAAGTTCTTTGATTGTTCCCCTTCCTCCATCAACATTAGTATCCATTCAAATCCACAACAAGGCAAGATTCATACGTGGACATTCTCCACTTCATTCACAGAACGTGCTGGGGTCAATACTTCATCTTGAGCTGGAGATGTGGGTTAGGAGCTAAGAGTGTAAATTGCTCTTCCAGAGAACCTGGGTTCAGATTGCAACACCCATGTTGGGCCTCTCACAACCACCTGTAACTCCAGCTCCTGGGGCTCCAACATCTTCTGACCCCCGCAGGCACCCACACTCAGATGCACCACTGTGCACACACAAAACTAAATTTTGTTTTGTTTCTCACTCTATAGACCAGACTGATGTTGAACTCACAGAGATCTGCCTGCCTCTGCCTCCCAAGTGCTGGGATTAATGTCATATATGTAGAAGGTGTTGGTTATGTGGTGGTGCTGGTGGCTGGCCATGCTGATGGAAGAGAGTACTGGATGCCTGGTGGTGGAAGAATCACGGGCCATGGTTAACTTTCTAGAGCTTTATTGTGAGAGACAGAGAGAGAGCGAGAGAGCAAGAGAGTGAGAGAGCGAGAGCGAGAGCGAGAGAGAGAGAGAGAGAGAGAGAGAGAGAGAGAGAGAGAGAGAGGAGGGGAGAGAATAGGGGTAAGAGAGAGAATACAGAGAGAGCACAGAGAGGGCACGCCCACTTTTTAGGCTGGGAAGCTGTTGCAGGCTGGTGACGTAATTAAGGACATAATCTGCCCCTTCTCAGACACTAGCTGGATTAGAGTCTGTATTGCTTTTAAGCATGTGTTTAAGAAAAGATTATCAATTATTTCCAAGCAAAACTCAAAAAGATGTATTAGTCAGCAAATGTACACTGAATGCCTAATTGTACTTAGGAGCTTAGGTTCTAACTGAAGAAATCAATCATCAATAAATAAGTGGACTGGAGAGATGACTCAGCAGTTAAAAGTACTGGCTGCTCCTCCGGAGGACCAGGGTTCAATTCCCAGCACCCACATGGCAGATAAATTCCTGCCTGCTGTGAGGAAAAGAAGTCAAAGAATTACATCAATGTAACGTGGGTGTGCATGTGCGGGTTATTTTTCACGGTCAAGGTCTTCCTCTTTGACGCAATGGGAGTTGTACTGAGATTTGAATGACAGTGAGATGGTTCATTGGGTAAAGGTGCTTGCCAACAAGCCTGAATTTGACTGCGGGGACCTGCACGGTGGGAGGAGAGAACTGACTCCTGGATGGTTGTCCTCTGACCTTCACACATGTGTCGTACATGCCATCACACACATAACAAACAAAGGGAAAAATAAAGGTAACTTTAAAGGACACAAGAGCCAGACACACAGAGCCAGCCACAGGAGGGGCGGATGTGCTCTGGGCAGAGGGAAGTTACTCAGATCTCCCAGACAAGGATCGGCAGGTTTGTAAGACCCAGGGCAATGTCAGGGCATCCACGGAGGACTGAACACGAAGGTGAAGAAGATGGGAGTAGATGTCATTCTGCCTAATCAAACAAAAGGGAAGGAGGAAGTAAATATACTCTTCTTAAATTACTAAGAGAACCCCAGTCAGCACCTTCTTGAGTCTCACTTGTCTCTCGGGAACACATGGGGTTCACTGAAAGAGAGCCTGGCATGGGGGCGCGTGAAGAGGTTTACTCGGAAGGTGATGGAAGAAAGATCACAGAAGCTTCATTATTAACTTGTTCCTGTTAGCAGCAGAAGCCTCCTGAGAAACCGCAGAAACAGGGACATCTAGAAGGGTCCCTCTGACAAACAGGAGGCTGGATTCTCACTCACCCAATCTCCTCAAATGAGGGTGGCCCTGCCCTGCACCTGCCTATGGTCTCCCAAGGCTCCCATGGAGATTGTCCTCAGACAGGATGTTCTAGATAAAGGGGACACTTGTGGGCACTGTTGGTACCGGCTGTTTCTGCATAGTCCAGTCTAGACTTGAATTTACAGCAATTCTCCAGCCTCAGCCTCCTCAGGCTGGTTTTATGGGTTTGAGCTGGCACACCTGGCTTTGGTTGTTGATTTATTTCTAAAACAGTGTTTCATTGAGTCCAGGCTGGCCTCACATTCCCCAGGTAGACGAGGATGACCTCGAATTCCAGATCTTCCCGTTTGTGTCTCCCAAGTGCCCTCGTGGAATCACACTCAATTCATTTCTCCTGACATTTTCAATTTTCTCATCACAGTTAAAACATTTTGGCTGGGTCTGGTGTTGCAAACCTATCATCCCAATTACTTAGGAGTCTGAGGCAGGAAGATCATAAGCTCAAGGCCTGCCTGAGCAACTCAGTGAGACCCGGTCTCCAAAGGAAATTCACCCTGGAGTGGGGGTACATACCTGTAACTCTAGCACTTGAGAAGTGGAAGCAGGAAGATTAGGAGTTCAAGGTCATCGGTGATGACATAATAAGCTCTAGGCCAGTCTGGGCTACAAAAGACTTTGCCACAAACAGAAAAACAACAACAACAACAAAAAAAAAAACCAAAAACAAAAACAAAAACAAAAAACAAGCGAGCAAAGAAACAAAAACCAGTGCCCAGCAGGAGGGCTCATCAGCTAAAGATGCCCTGCTGCTACCAGGCTACTTGAGTGTCCTCCTCCGGACACACAGAGCAGAAGGACACAAGCAAGTCCCAAAAGTTGTTCTCTGATCCTCACAGGTACATCACCCCCAGTGAATCTGAAATAAATAAATAAATAAAATTACAAAATACAGAAAGGGCTCAGAGGCTAGGATGCTTTGCCTAGCTTGTTTGAGACCCGGTTTCAATCTCCAATGCTACCAAAAAAACTCCACGGTGCCTGCCTACCTTTATGTCACCTTGACCCAAGCTAGAGTCATCTGAAAGGATGAGACCTCCGTTGAGAAAATGCCTCCATAGGGTCCATCTGTTAGACAAGCCTGTGGAGCAGCAGTTCTCAACCTGTGGGTCTCGGCCCCTTTGGGGTTGTATATCAGATATTTACATTACGATTGATAACGGTAGCAAAATTAGAGTTACGAAGTAGCAACAAAATGATTTCATGGTTGAGGGTCACCACAACAAGCGGAACTGTATTAAAGGGTGGCAGTTGCTGCAGAGCATTTTCTTAATTAGTGGGCTCCTGGCCGCCGCCACATTTCCTTCCATCTGCCATGCGGCGGCCCAGGTTGAACCTGAGTAAAAGGACCCCTATGTGCTTGCATCGGAAACCGGCTCCTTGGTGGTCTCTGGGGGTTTCGAGAAACGGATAAAACACCATAACCCCACCATGTAAGTTCTGAGAGCAGTCTGTGTTCCTCTGTAAGCTGAAATTCAAATGTGCAGCTCCTGGCTAGCAAAGAAGTGGAGATGCCGTATCTCACCCAACCGCGGACAGAGCAGGAAGAAACGGCAAAGGCGGTACCCGTGTGGCGCAATCACGGATAATTCAACATTTCAAGTATTGGATCGTTCCTTTCTGTCTAAACTCTGAAATGGGGATTTCAGTTTGGCTCTTACATTTCCCATGTTAAGATTCATCTGTGGGGATGGAAGGATAGTTCAGTGGTTGGCAGCACTTGTTGCTTCTCCAACCCCAGGTTGAATTCCTTGAACCCAGTACCAAGGGGAATCTGATGCCCCCTTCTGGCCTGTGCCGGTAACTGCATGTAAGTGGCACTCATACAACTCAAGTACAAAAATACATGCATATACATTAAAATAAAAAATAAATCCGCAGGGTGGTGGTGCTACACCCTTTCATCTCAGGACTGGGGAGGCAGAGGCAAGTGGATCTCTGTGACTTTGGGGCCAGCCCAGGCAAGAACAGCAAGAGTTCCAGGACACCTAAGGCTGAACAAAGAAACCCTGTCTCGAAAAACCAAAAATAAATAATCTTTTTAAAAGTTTTAATCTGTAAGTGATCTATGTTTGAGACTTCTTAGCTTTCAGGGGAAAAAAAAGGAAAAAAAGATTACCAGGCAGTGGTGGCGCACGCCTTTAATCCGAGCACTCGGGAGGCAGAGGCAGGCGGGTCTCTGTGAGTTCGAGGCCAGCCTGGGCTACCAAGTGAGCTCCAGGACAGGCACCAAAACTACTCAGAGAAACCCTGTCTCGAAAAAACCAAAGGGGGGGGGGAGGGGAGAAGCCATTTGGAGTGTGGGGCCTAACCACTTTGTTAGAGGACCATAACATCAGAAGTATTTAACCTCACAGCCACCAAGGCAGAGAGGATGACTCAGCTACCATGTCTTCTGGCTTATCTTCCCTAACTTCCACGAAGCCTCACTTCTTCGCAGCCAGGGAGCCAGAAGTCGGCCCTCTGCAGGGCGTGTCCCGTGCTGCTGGTCCTACAGCTCGGTGCAGATGGCTCAGGTGACGTGGCCGATGTGAACTATAGCCACCATGCCCTGGGCCTTCCCCAAGGCGCCCTGCATACCTGCCTGGAGCCTGGACTGGGAAAAGCAGCAAATCAGAGGCTTGAGTGGCTACTGGAGAGGGTTGTCTGCAAGGTCCCCGAGGACAACTCCCACAAGCAGCAGGCTGTGTCTGTGCCTGAGGAGGCCACTACAAGGAGAGGAGCCCTGTCAGCAATTCTGACTTTGTGGTTGAGACTAAAGGTCATGATTTAGGGTTGGGGATTTAGCTCAGTGGTAGAGCGCTTGCCTAGCAAGCGCAAGGCCCTGGGTTCGGTCCTCAGCTCCAGGAAAAAAAAAAAAAAAAGGTCATGATTTATGCATACACATATATTCAAGTATGGAAATGCCTGTCGGAGTCATGTGTGATCTATGGGGCTTTGGTTTAGAAATTTTCCTGTTGGCGACTTATTCTGTGTTGATAGGGGATGGCCATACCGGTCACTGCCTTTCCACTTTGCTTAGCACCTCAGCCTTTTGCTCCATACACTTTCCAAAATTTGTTGTGTTTTGTGTGAGACGGAGTCTCACGTAGCCCAGGCTGGCTACTCACTATATAGCTGAGGATAGCCTTGACCTCCTGATTCTCCTGCCCCCACCTGCAAGTGTTGGGATTTCAGGATTGTGCCACTGCTACCCGCTAATCCCTGAAATACCATGCCAGTAAAGTAGCAAACCACAGGAATGGTAAAATGGGAACTGGAAGAAGGAACTTTTCTTTTTAAATGACTGCACAGAGCATTCTGAAGCTCCTGAAACTGACAATAAAATTTTCTTTGGGCCGGGTTTTTGTTTTTTTTTTTTTGCTTTGAACAAGAGGGTGGAGCTAGCTACTAGCTGACCCAATTAACCCTTGAGATTTTGGAGGACTGAGGACTGAGGACAGATAGAGAGACAGGAAGTAGTATGGCGGGTCTGAGAGAGGGCCTCAGCCCTTTTGGATGGAGGAAAGAGAGGAGGACGTCCACTGGTACCTTCTCCGCTGCTTCTCTGATCATTCAGGTCTTTACTCTGACATCTGACTCCTGAGTTTTTATTGATAAAGATAATTAGGTAAACACTTTACATTGTGATTAAAGTTTGTAGGTAGGAATAGGCAGAAAAGACATGGTGGCATCCAGACAGGTCGTCATGGCTCGTTTGCTCAGCCAGGTTGACCCTGCTGGAGGGTCTGTTAACCCCTTGTGACTGGTCGTTATCATTAGATGCAACATTGTATGTGTCCACCAGGGGGCGTTTCCAAAGTGCAGTACATAAAATTAGGAAGCCAGATAGATTCTTTAGAGAATGATCCAAAGTTATAAGGTTGATGTCTAGTTTAGGGCAGAGTAAACCCTTCATGAAGAAACGATCCACTCTAAGAACACTTGTTAGGGAGTGGGGACATAGCTCAGTCAGTGCTTCAGTTCCCAAAACCCATGTAAAAACCCTGGGTGTGACAGTTAATCTTGGCTGTTAACTAGAAGGGATTTAGCATCGCCATGCAGACAGGTCCATGGACATGTGTGGGAGGGTATTTTTAGGTTAATTGAGGTGGGAAGACCCATCCTAAAGGTGGATGGCACCATTCCCTGGGCTGGGGTCCTGGAGTACATACCAAAGGAGAAGGCAAGATGAGGACCACCACCCATCACTCTGCTTCCCAGCTCACACTCCTGCTGCCGTTCTTCCCTGCCATGGTGGACTGTGTCCTCTGGAACTGTAAGCCAGAGCAGACCTTCCTTAGCTGTGTTGTCCGGGTATTTGTCACATAATGAGACAAGTAAGGAATACACCAGCGTGGTGGCACATGCTGGGGATGGAGAGACAAGAGATTCCTGGAACTCAGTGGCCAGACAGTGCTAATCTGATTAATGAACTCCAGGCTAATGAGAGACCTTCTTTCAAAGGCAGTAGATGGTGTTTCCTGAAGACCACAGCCAAGGTTGTGCATACACATACAACCTGCATGTGTACACACATACAACCTGCATGTGTACACACATACACATGTTATTGGATGAAAGAGGTTTTTGTTATCAGCTAGACATTAAGCTGGGCAGTGGTGCCGCTCACCTTTAATGCCAGCACTCAGGAGGCAGAGACAGGCGGATCTCTGTGAGTTCGAGGCCAGCCTGGGTCTACAGAGCGAGATCCAGGACAGGCACCAAAACTACACAGAGAAACCCTGTCTCAAAAAAAAAAAAAGAAAGAAAAGAAAAAAAAAAACTAGACATTAAGATGTCGCCTGGGCTCATGGCGGACTTTTATACAGAATTGAGAGAGGACAGACTAGGAGTTCTCAGAACATGAAGGAGAAAAGGGCTTATCAGGAAGAAAGACGGTAATCCTAGAAATGAAATGGACATAAGAAGAAACCACAGCTCTAACAGCCATAAAAAGTCTTAGAAAACAGAGAGGCTGCCTGGGACCTAGGCAGGAATTCACAAAGTAGGTCAAGCAGCCAGAATGGTTCCTGACGTAGCTGGATGTCCCCAAGGGAAAAACCAGAGGAAATATTGAAAGGTTCACAGTGTAAACAGCAAATAGAGAGCAAGGCGAGGGAGACCCGGTGTGAGCATAGGGAGACAGGGGCCAGCAGGATGGCTCGCCGGGGTAAGGCATGTCCTCCAAGTTTAGTGACCTGAGTTCAATCACCGGGCCCCACACAGTAGAACGAAAGAACTGACTTCTGAAAGTTGTCCTCTGACCTTGACATGTGTGTAGCGATATGAGTGTACCCACACACAATAAAAAAGCAAATGGAATGTAATAAAAAATGTTTTAAAGGGGAGAGGGCGAGAGAGCACAGCAGGCAATGGAGCCTTTGCTGTGCCTGAGGACCCGAGTTCAGTCCCCGGGACCACATGATGGAAGGAAAGAACCGACTTCAACAAGTTGTCCTCTGACCACAAGAGTGCACACACAAGCTAACTATCTTCAATAAAGAAATGAAAGTTCGCCGGGCGGTGGTGGCGCACGCCTTTAATCCCAGCACTCGGGAGGCAGAGCCAGGCGGATCTCTGCGAGTTCGAGGCCAGCCTGGGCTACCAAGTGAGCTCCAGGAAAAGGCGCAAAGCTACGCAGAGAAACCCTGTCTCGAAAAACCAAAAAAAAAAAAAAAAAAAAAAAAAAAAAAAAAAAAAAAAAGAAATGAAAGTTCAATGTATTTTATTTATTTATTTATATATTTTTTCGAGACAGGGTTTCTCTGTGTACCTTTGTGCCTTTCCTGGATCTCACTCTGTAGACCAGGCTGGCCTCGAACTCACAGAGATCCTCCTTCCTCTGCCTCCCAAGTGCTGGGATTAGAAGCGTGCGCCACCACCGCCCGGCTCAATGTATTTTTAAAAGGTCATAGGGCTCACCTGTGAGCGTGTGTACACAATATAACTTGTCTATAATTCAATCTTGAGTGCCTGGCCTTGAGTTCCCATGCTGATATGGAAAAGTCTCACTAATTTATGACAAATGCAATTCGATTTCCACTACAGTTGAAAATGCAATGTAGAGCCAGGCGGTGGTGGTGCATGCCTTTAATCCCAGCACTCGGGAGGCAGAGGCAGGTGGATCTCTGTGAGTTCGAGGCTAGCCTGGTCTATAGAGTGAGTTCTAGGATGAAACCCTGCCTCAAAAAACAAAAAAATTAAAAAAAGAAAGGGAAAGAAATTTGCATTGTTTTTGGGTCTGGTGCTTTCTCGTTGGGGTCAGGGGATGGGGGGGAGAGAGAGAGAGCAATCAAATTCTCAGCCTTCACCTTTCTTTCTGGTCTTCTGCTGGCTGATGTTTGGCATTGAGCTACGTCAACAGCTTTTGAAGGTGAGAACCAGAATCTTCCCACTTTTCATTCCAGACATTCCACAGGGTTCGCCCCACTCTTGACCCCGTTCCCCAAAACAATGGGAAATTCGGAACTAATTCTAGGTTGTGGGAAAGTTCTGCAAGAGACAGACAAGCATGTAAGGTGAAGAAGAGCAGATACATTCCTCTTTAAAATTGAATCCACCCCACACCCACCCCATCCACACAAAGGCCAGCGTCTGCTGAGGGCGCTCTTGTGGATGTGCAGCCCCATTTGGCCAGAGCTGACAAAGCAAGATCTTCCTTAGCTCCAGCTCCTAGTGTGTTTACCCAAGTCCTTGGCTCGCCTCGTTTTAGATGTAAAACTCCACTCTCTGTCAGCACATGGTGTCCTTGTCGGGTTGTTTCTCTGCCTAACTTTCAGCCACAAACGGGCGGCCGGTCACTAGGGGAGGGCCGACACTAATCCAGTGCGACCTTATCTTGGCTCGGTGGCGTCTGTTCCTAACTTAGGTCACATGCTGAAATACTGGTGGAGAAGATTGCAACAGAAGTGAGGAAACTGCAGAGGGAAAAGACTTGAGGCTTCCAGCCAAAGGAACAGGGTTTTGCTGTTTTGGGGCAGGCAGCCCTTTCGGAGTTCTGTGCCCCGAGCTGGGTGGCTGTTTTGCTTCAGCAAAATAGAGCCATCCTTTCTCACAGTGACTTCCAAGACCTTCACACCTTCTGGTTTTAAATGTTATTTATTATGCGACAGGACACATATATGCTCCAGCTCACACATGGAGATCATAGTTCTCCCATCCACCATAGGTTGTAGGGATCCACCTCAGGTCAGCAGCCTTGCTGGCTGTGCTGACTAGATTTTGGTCAACTTGACACAAGATAGAGTCATCGGAGTAAAGGGAACCGCAACGGAGAAAAGGCCCCCACCATTTGGCCTGTGGGGCAGTTTCTTGATTAATAACTGATGTGGGAGGGCCCAGCACCCCGTGAGTCACGCCAATTTTGGGCAGGTGGTCCTGAGTTGTACAAGAAAGCAGGCTGAGCAAGCCACGAGGAATAAGCCAGCAAGCAGTCCTCTTCCACGGCCTCTGCTTTGGTTCCTGCCTCCAGGTTCCTGCCCTGGCTTCCCTCCGTGATGGTCTGTGACAAGAGTTGTAAGCTGAAATAAACCCTTTGCTCCCCCAAGAAACCTTAAGGAAGACACTGAGCTCATTGTCTCCCAGAGCCTCCTCAGAGTCCTCCATTTTTCTGACAAGGATAAGGGACTGGTCAGACAGAAACACAAGTCTCTTGAATTCCGGTTTCCTTCTGGTCTCCATAAACTTAGAGTTTTATAAAATAAGAACTTAGAAGTGCGGTATGGTGGCTTGTACCCCTACTCCTAGTGCTTTGGGCGCTCGAGGCAAAAGAATTGTCATAAATTTAAGGCCAATCTGGTCTATGCAGTAAATCCCAGGTCAACTTGAGACACAAGGTGAGATCCTGTCTCAAAAATACAAATTAGAGGGCTGGAGGGATGGCTCAGCTGCTAAGAGCTCATGCTGTTCTTCCAGAGGAGCTGGGTGCAATTCCCAGCACCCACAGGACAGCCAGCTAACAATCATCTGTGACTCTGGCCCCATGGGATTTGACACCCTCTTCTGGCCCCCACAGGTACTACACACACTTGGTGTTGCATACAAATACATGCAGGCAAAGCACCCATACACACAAAATTGAAACAAACAATATAATCTCAACAACAACAAAAATCTGGTTGTGGAGCTGGAGGGGTGGCTTGCGAACCAAGCCTGACAAGCTGAGTTCAATTCCTGGAACTCATATGGTAGAAGAGAACCAATTTTGCAAATTGTCCTCTAACACACACACACACACACACACACACACACACAAATACACACACACAGAACATACACCACACATATACAGCACACATACAAAATAAATAAAATGTAATAAAAATAAAATATTAAAATCAGCCGGGCGGTGGTGGTGGTGGCGCACGCCTTTAATCCCAGCACTCGGGAGGCAGAGCCAGGCAGATCTCTGTGAGTTCAAGGCCAGCCTGGGCTACCAAGTGAGTCCCAGGAAAGGCGCAAAGCTACACAGAGAAACCCTGTCTCGAAAAAACCAAAAAAAAAAATAAAAAATAAAAATAAAATAAAATAAAATAAAAAGTTTTAAATCAAGTTACTTATATTCTTCCTATTGAGTAGTAATATAACTTTCTGTACTCTAGATGCAATCAATGCCTGTCAGATATGCACATATTAATAGCTTCTCCCACTTCATATTATTTTGAGATATGGTTCTTCTATATCAAGTTCCTTCAAGACTTTTAATGTGAAGGGATGTTGGATTTTGTCAGAAACCTTTTCTACATCTATGGGGATGATCATGTGATTTCTGTCCTAGAGATTGTGTAATTCATAACATTTATTGATTTATGAATATTGTTTTTAATAAAGTAAACTTGATCATGGGTGAATGTTGTTTTGTTTTTGAAACACGTTCTTTCTGTGTGGTTCTGGCTGTCCTTGAACTCACTATGTAGACCAAGCTGGCTTTGAACTCAGAGATCTACCTGCTTCTGCCTCCCAAATGCTGGGATTAAAGGTGTGCACCACCACACCTGGCTTTCATCTCTAATTTTTAAAATTTGAGTCTTCTCTCTTTGGTTAGTTTAGCTAAGGATTTGAGTATTATGTTTATATTTTCAAAGAACCAACTCTGCATTTTATTTTTGTTTGTTTGTTTGTTTGGTTTTTTCAAGACAATTTCTTTGTGTAGCCTTGGCTATCCTGGAACTCGCTCTGTAGAGCGGACTGGACTCTAACTCACAGGGATCTACCTGCCTCTGTCTCCCAAGTGCTGGGATTAAAGGTGTACACCACCACTGCTTGTCTGTCCTGCTTTTTTTTTTTTTTTAGTTGTGTATACAGTGTTCTGTCTGCATGTATGCCTGCAGGCCAGAAGAGGGCACCAGATCTCATTATAAATGGTTGTGAGCAACCATGTGGTTGCTGGGAATTGAACTCAGGAAGGACAGCCAGTGCTCTAAACCTCTGAGCCATCTCTCCAGTCCCATGCCTGTCCTGCTCTCAATGACTTATTTCCATGTTGTGGTTGTGGTTGGCTTTGCTCTTTCTTCTCTAAAGCTCTGCAATGTACCATGACGTCGTTCACTGGGGCTCTTCCTTTCTACCTCCTTCCTGTAAGCGCTCGGAGCTAGTCATCTCCTTTTTTGGATGGTTTTCATTGTAGCCCATAGATTCTGTTGGTATGTTGTTTTTATGTTTACTTGATTGTAGGAGTGTTTTTATTTCCATTTTGATTATTCTAGGGTCCATGCACTGCTCCGAAGTGTTTGTGTGAAGCCTAGGGTTTCTCTTGCTTCTGATTGGTGGGCTTATTCCATTGTGATGAGCAAGAAGAGGGGAGTTATTTCAGGTTTTCTGCTGCATTCCTCTTCCAGGTCTTGCATCGCTTCCTTATTTCAGCCAGCTCCCTGTACCTTTGACACACTGACAATCATGAGTTCTCTGTGTGGGACTTCATCTAGCTCACCTTCGCTGGTGCCATTACTGTAGGGCTATTCATTTCTTGAGGAATTATACTGTCTCATTTTTTTCATGTTTCTTATGTTACTGCACTGGGATTTAAACATCTGTCGTTATTTTGTTGCTTGGTTTATTTTTTTTTAATCAGTCATATTCTTTCAGTTGAAGTATTTGTGGTGTTGAATATGGTAGTCTTGAGTGTGAATTCAGAGAGCAAGCCCTTAACCCAGGAACTTAGAGTACCTGGGTTAATTTTATATTATTCTCCGAGTAGACTATTAACTGGAAGAGTAACCACAGCTGCTTGATATCACTACTATGCAAATATATCATAGCATATATCACAGAGTATATGCAAATATACTAAGCAACTAATAACAGTGGCCCCTTTGACTGCAGTAACTGTGGAGGATAAATAACCAAGCAGACTATATGGTTTACCTGGACTTTAGTTAATGAGATTAGGAGCGGGAAGGAAGTATGGTGGGTAAGGCTAAGGATTAAATATTAGTCAACTTGAAAAGAAAAAAAAAATGCCGGGTGGTGGTGGCTTACGCCTTTAATCCCAGCACTCGGGAGGCAGAGGCAGGCGGATCTCTGTGAGTTCGAGGCCAGCCTGGTCTACAGAGTGAGTTCCAGGAAAGGCGTAAAGCTACACAAAGAAACCCTGTCTCAAAAAACCAAAAAAAAAAAAAAAAAAAAAAGAAAGAAAGAAAGAAAGGAAGGAAAAAAACCAAGGTGGGTAAAGAAGCCTGTAAGGGGAGTTGAGATACTGTTAGGGTCCACAGATTTTGAAGATTGTTAACTCTACGGAAGGTTTAATTAAGGAATAAAATAAGGAGGGGGTAAGGATGAGAGAAAGAAGAAAAGATTAGAAAAGATAAGAGGAGTGTATGAGATACCGCTGATGAGTAAAGAATGCGGTTGGTAGACTGGATGGAGAAAGAAACAGCCCTAAAATCTGAGCAATAAAAAGAAAAGAAAAAAAAAGCAAACCAAGCAGAACAACCAGAAACATATGTATGCAAGCTTGGAATGTAAAAACAGGACATAAGAGATAAAACAGATACTTAGGGATAAGCCAGCTGCACGGAGTTGAAAGGTTAGATTCTCAGATTCCTCTGGCTCTGGCAGGTTCCACGTGGTGCTGCCTGGGGAGAGGAAGAAAAGGGGCGGCAGTGACCTCTGTAGCCTCAGTGTTCTTAGGGTTCTGCTGTAAGAGGAAGGAGAGATTCCAAGTCCTTTTTTGGTACTTCACTGGGACCCCTGCACTCTGCTGTGGCTTCTTCTGGTCCTATAGGTCTGGTGTTTATGAGGACCAGCAACCTCTCTTGCAGATTCCACAGTTGCCTGTTATCAGAAGTATTTACCCCGGCAGCCCCTCTTGTGAATGGATTCTGACCTGCAGTTCATCTCAGTCAGCACTTTCGCAACATTAAGATTCCAGTGGAGGGGGGCTGGAGGGATGGCTCAGCAGTTAAGAGTACTGGCTGCTCTTCCAGAGGACCTGAGTTCAATTCCCAGCACCCACATGGCAGCTCACAACTAATTTTAGTTCCCAGGGATCTGGTACCCTCACACAAGCATGCATGCAGGCAAAACACCAAAGCACATTAAAATAAATAAACAAATCTTAAAAAAAAAAAAAAAAAAAGATTCCAGTGGAGGACCAGGCATTGTGTTCTGGCTGCTGGGAAAACATGGGGGGCAGAAAGCTTGCTCTTTTGGTTTTTTGTGTAGTGTGTACTCACCATGGAAGAGTTTGGATGATAAGCAATTAAAGGAAAACTTAGATTACTTATGTATGTGTGCACAAGTGGTACAGTATACACACACACACACACACACACACACACACACACACACACACACACACACACACGTAGAGAGATCAGAGAACAACTTTCTGGAGTCGATTCTCTCTCTCCTTCCACCATGTGGGTCCTGGGGTTTGAACTTGGCTGTCAGTCAGATTTAACTTTTTTTTTTTTTTTTTTTTTTTTTTCTGAGACAGGGTTTCTCTGTGCAGCTTTGGTGCCTCTCCTGGAACTCGCTCTGTAGCCCAGGCTGGCCTTGAACTCACAGAGATCCGCCTGGCTCTGCCTCCCAAGTGCTAGGATTAAAGGCGTGTGCCACTGTGGCCCAGAGACTTTCTTTCCCCATTAAGCCATTTTACAGGCCCTGATGGTGGGTCATTTAAACAAACAAGAGCACATGTGTGAGAGTTTTTGGATTAATTATTTTCAATTTGCTTTCTTTTCTTTTTCTTTCTTTATTTGGATTTTCAAGACAGGGTTTCTCTGTGTAGCCCTGGCAGTCCTGGAACGTGCTCTGTAGACCAGGTTGGCCTCAGACTCAGAGATCCACCTGCCTCTGCCTCCCGAGTGCTGGAATTAAAGTTGTAAGCCACCATTGACCGGCTTTCAATTTTCTTAATTTATTTATAATTTATTTTTTCCAAAGACACAAAAGTTGAGTCTGGTTGGGAATGTAGCTTAATGGTAGTCAAGTTGCCCTGCACACACAAGGTCGTGTGTTCAACCCCCAGCACTGAAAAAGAAAACCAAGGGGTCTGGAAGAAGCAGGGGTTAGCTGGGAGGAGCTCTGCTCTGTACTTGTTAGCGTGGACTTTCTCCCGGCTGACTTCTCTGTCCATTACGTTTGCCATGCTATGATCGAACCCATGACTTTGCCCAGGCCAAGCCAGAGCTCTACAACTGGGCAATGGATATTCTTATTCCCTCTCTGCTGAGTTGTTTTGGAACAGTCTCTGGTAGCCCCTGCAGGCCTGAGACTTGCTGTGTAGCCTAGGTGGAGTCTCCTTCCTCCACCTCTGAAGTGCTGGGATAATAGGCCGGCGTCAGGCTCAGTTGAATTTTAACTTCTTGTGTGGCATGCTCTCAGTAGCTGGAAAGAACAGACACCACTCTCAGCAAATCTAAAACAAAGACTTTTCTCTTTGTCTCTCTTTTCTCCCCCAACAACACGGCTTCTGCTGATGGACAATGATTGGCACCTTGCCTGTGGACTCTGCTGCTCCACTTGGTTATAGAAAATCACAACTGCTGGGGAAATGACGCTTTTCGGGTGAGGATGCTTTGCTGGCCCAGTGTCCTGACTCCTCTTAGAATTCGGAAAGCTGCAGAATTGGGATGAAACATCCTGCAAAAAGATGGAGGAGCCAACACAGATATATCAGGAGATTCAGGAGATGGACAAAGTCACTATTGTCTGGAAAGGAGGAATGAACCATCTCCAGCTACACTCCCATGAAAGAAGAATTGGGAATGGAGAATTGAGGGGATTATATTGGTTCTTTGAGAGGAGAAAGGAGGAGGAACTCATTTGGGAAATATGGATTGCTAAAAATAAAGGAAAAAACATACTATTGAATTTCAAATATTAAGTTTTCACACAACCAGTGTTGTGTTGTCCCAGTGGCATCTAAGAAGTTAAATGTGAGAATGTGGCCGAGCAAAGAAGCTGTAAGCTCCCATCTTGTGCAGAATGTGGCCAATTTATAAAACGTGAGTGTTCTCCTTAACTTTTTGCAGGCTAGTATCAAAGAGACATTCACGGTGGCCTTGACAAGCTATCATACTTGTCTTATTGTCGGACTAGAGTCAGGAAGGCCAACCCAAGGAGTGTGGGAAGGGCTTGTCTGATATGACTAGGATCTCCTCCCCTGGATTATCACTGGGTACACAGTGTTCTGATACACAATGGTCAGGATATGACAAATTCTGAAAAATTAGCCTATTGATTTCAAGTCTAAAAAGATACCAGAAAACATTGAAAACAAGACTGTATATATAAAGTTTTTTAAGGCCCCAAATAGCCACAAAATAAAGACATTCCAAAGGACAACCCAGGGAAAATATATGGGACCACTTGATTAAAAGATAAGAATCTCTTTTTGTTTTGAGACAAGGTGTCTCTTGGTAGCCCTGGCTGGCCTGGAACTTACTATGTAGTTCAGGCTGAATGCATAGAGATCTGCCTGCCTCTGCATCCAATGTGCACCTCCATACCTAGAAAAAGATGAGTATTCTAAAGATTTTGGAAGAAAACTAGGGAGTAGGGGAGAAAAACATAAATAAGGTCATAAAAACAGTAACAAGGGGTCTGGAGAGATAGCTCAGTGGTTAAGAGTATTTGCTGCTCTTGCAGAGGACCCAGGTTCAGTTCCCAGCACCTGTATATAGACTCAAAACTGTCCATAACTACAGTTGCAGAGGATCTGAAATTCTCTTCTGGCCTCCTTAGGCACAAAGCATGTATGTGCTGCACACACACATGCAGGCAAAACACTCACACATTTAAAAGAAAGAAAGAAAGAAAGAAAGAAAGAAAGAAAGAAAGAAAGAAAGAAAGAAAGAAAGAGAGAGAGAAAGAAAGAGAGAAAGAAAGAAAGGAAGGAAGAAAGAAAGAAAGAAAGAAAGAAAGAGAGAAAGAAAGAAAGAAAGAAAGAAAGAAAGAAAGAAAGAAAGAGAGAAAGAAAGAAAGAAAGAAAGAGAGAAAGAAAGAAAGGAAGGAAGAAAAAGCAGCAGCAGTAACAACAACAAAATACAGCTGATGCACAAGGGTATAAGGAGTCTTTCTCTGTTCTGCCAGCCAGCTCCCAAATGACAGCATGGAGATTTCTTACTAATTATAAAAGCTCAGCCTATAGCTTAGGCTTGTTCCTAACTAGCTCTTATAACTCAAGTGAATCCATTTATATTAATCTACATTCTATCACGTGGTGTTACCTCTCTTCCATCCTGCACCTCCTGTTTCCTCTCCGTGTCTCTTGGCGTCCTGTGCATCTATATTCTTTTTTTTCCCTTTCTCTTCTGGATATCCCGCCTATACCTCCTGCCTAGCTATTGGCCATTCAGCTTTTTATTACACCAGTCACAGCAAATATATCATCACACAAAAACCCCATGACACAGGGGATTTCAAATTCATCCATGGTTTAAAAACATGAATGAACATGTCAGTAAGAAAATGCTTTTACCTACCAAAGAGGGCAATGTAAAAGACCAGCATTAGCCAATTAAGTCTAGATTACAGAAACTAGCCAATTAAGTCTAGATTACAGAAACTAGGCAATTATGTCCCACTGGTGAAAATGCAAATTGGTATAGCTTTTTTGCAGGGTTACATGTTCAACAACTTTTACAACATGTATTGCATTTAAAGTATTAATTCCTGTTCTGTAAAGAAATGTATCTTCGGCTGTGTGGCAGTGGCACACACCTTTAATCCCAGCACTTGGGAGGCAGAAATAGAAGAATCTTGTGAGTTTGAGGCCAGCCTGGTCTGCAAAGCAAGTTCCAGGACAGGCTCCAAAGCTACACGGAGAAACCCTGTCTTGAAAAACCAAAAAAAAAAAACCAAAAACAAAAACAAAAAACAAAAAACAAAACAAACAAACAAACAAAAAAAACCCCAAAAACCAAAAATAAAACAACAACAACAAAAAGAAATGTATCTTCATCTCTACAGTCATGTGACAGTCAATGTTTCAGTCAGCAATGAACTATACAGGTGACAGTGGTCTCATAAAATTACTAATGGTGTGGTGGTAATTCCTTTTTTTTTAATCTCAGCACTCAGGAAGCAAGGACAAGCAAATCTGAGTTCAAGGCCAGCCTGGTGTACACAGTGAGTTCCAGGCCAGCTGAGGATATACAGTGAGACCTTATTTCAATAAAAATTATTATTGAGACAGAAGCTTCCTATGTTGCCTTTGGTGGCCTGAAACTTTCTCTGTTTTTAAGATTTGTCTTTATGATTTTTTAATTATTTATAGGTGTTTGTGTTTTCATGTGGATACGTGTGTGTGTGTGTGCGCGCTCGAGTGTGAGTGGAGGTGTCTGTGGAGGTCAGAGACGTCAGAGACCATGGAGCTGGAGTCACAGATGGCTGTGAATCACCTGATATGGATGCTGGGTCCTCCAGAAGAGTAGCAAGTGATCCTAACCACTGAGCTATCTCTCTAGCCACTGGCCTGGAAATTTCTATGTAGATCAGATCTACAAGGAAAAGGAGCCTTAGATAAATTAAATTAACACCATCAAAGCTTATTCCTCACCTGTATTTAGTGATGTCGTTAAGAAATAACCCATTCTGTAACCTGGAGAGATGGCTCAGCGGTTATGAGCACTGACTGCTCTTCCAGAGGACCCGGGTTCACTTCTCAGCACCCTCATGGCAGCTCACAACTGTCTGTAACTCCAGGATCCAACAGCCTCACACAGACATACATGCAGGCAAAACACCAAGCAAAATACCAGTACACACAAAATAAATAAATTATTTTTAAAAAAATCAGGCTAGTAAGAATGAATAGTCAACAAGTATGACCTTGAGTTACCTAGTAACCCTGGCAGGCAGGGCACACCCGGAGTAACTCAGGGTACAGAGGACGTACTGTAAGTAGTGACAGGAAGTGTGCAGAGCGTAGGGAGGTGATTCATTGTGTGCTATGTGATTAGGTGGTGACGAGGTGTATGTGTGTGTTTAATGTAGTTGGACCAGGTCACAAAAAAATAAGGAAATGAGGTGGGGTAGAGTGGGAACAAGGAGTGGAAAGGAAGGTTATGATTTGACTGTGAGAGATTGTAAAATGCCACTGTTGTGAGGTGCAAATACTGCAGTTTGGGGAAGGTGAATCAGCAGCAGTCTTTAAGCAAGAGTTAAACGGATCCATTTTGGTATAGAAGTACAGCTTCCTCTCATGTGCCCAGGCCACGATGGCCTTGAACCCCTATGGCGTTGAAGATGACCTTTAATTTCTGATCTTTCTGCTTTTACTTCTCCAGTATTAGAATTAGATTTGCACCACCACCCTTGGTTTATAGGGTACTGGGAACTGAACCTAATGCTTCATGCCATGAGAGGCAGGCCCTCTACCCACTGAACCACACTCCCAGTCCCTCAATAGTGTTTGTAGACTTCAAAGTCTAAGACAGTTCCCAGAAAGGTGAAGAGAACTAAAGTCTCAAAGAGGGGTGAAAAAAAAAAGAAAAAGAAAGGACCAGACTGGGAGGAATGATATTTCAATTGTGATTCCAAAGAGGCCCAGCATGGTAGAGCATGTCCTTGATCCCAGCACACATGAGGATCTCTGTGAGTTCAAAGCCAGCCAGGTCCACATAGCAAGTTCCAGATTAGTGAAGTTTACATAGGGAGACCCTGTTCAAAACCAAACCAAACCCAAGAAACAACAAAGGATAAGTCACCAAGACATCAAACGTCTGGAAGGAATCTGTTAGTGAACTGTTGATGTATAGACATTAACAGTTGTAATTTCATAAGGAAATGTAGACATTAACAAGATGCAATTTCATAAGGAAACACTTCAACTTTAGAGAGCAGAGGAGTTGTTAGAAAGCGCTCTACCGCCCGGCCCAACCTGCATTCTTAATAAAATAAATAAATAAATAATAAACAAAATAAATAAATAAAACTTCCATAAATAATTTTGAAGGAGCCGGGCGGTGGTGGCACACGCCTTTAATCCCAGCACACGGGAGGCAGAGGTAGGCGGATCTCTGTGAGTTCGAGGCCAGCCTGGGCTACCAAGTGAGTTCCAGGAAAGGCGCAAAACTACACAGAGAAACCCTGTCTCGAAAAACCAAAAAAAAAAAAAAAAAAAAAATACTTTTGAAGGAAACATTTCCAACTTTTGTAGGTTGGGGATGAAGCCCAGTTGGCAGAGTGCTTTCTAACAACTGAGTGACATCTCCAGGCCTCTATTATCTTTTTTTAAGTTCCAAGAGCTCCTCTGCTCTCTAAAGTTTAAGTGTTTCCTTATGAAATTGCATCTTGTTTTTTAGTTGAAGAAATATCTCTGAAAGTGTCTTAGTTAGGGTTACTATTGCTATGAATGAAGCACCATGACCAAAAACAAGTTGGGGAGGTTTATTTGGCTTACACTTCCGCACAAGAGTGCATCATTGAAGGAAGTCAGGACAGGAACTCGGACAGGGTCAGAAGCTGGAGGCAGGAGCTGATACAGAGGCCATGGCTTGCCCAGCCTGCATTCTTATAGAACCAGGAACCACCAGCCTATGGGTGGCACCATCCACAATGGGCAGGGCCCTCCCACATCAATCACTAATTAAGAAAATGCTGGATGTGGTGGTGTATGCTGGCAGGTGGATCTCTGTGAGTTCCAGAACAGCTAGGGCTATACAGAGAAGCCCTGCCTCAAAAAAAAAAAAAAAAGGGGGGGGGGGAGGGAGAAAAGAGAAAAAGAAAACACCCTATAGGTTTACCTACAGCACCATCTTTCTCAATCATGGCTCCCTAATCTCTGATAACTTTAGCTTGTATGTATCAAGTTAACATAAAACTAGTGTCTCAGTTAGGTTTTTTTCTTGCTGTGAAGAGGTACCATGACCATGGCAACTCTTATAAATGAAAACATTTGATTGGGGTGGCTCGCTTACAGCTTCAGAGGTTCACTTCATTATCATCATGGTAGGGAGTATGGTGGTGTGCAGGCAGACGTGGTGCTGAAGAAGGAGCTGAGAGTCCTATATCTTGCAAGCAACAGGAAGTCAGAGTGAGACAGTGGATGGGATCCTGAGCATAGAAAATCTCAAAGCTCACCCCGACAGTGACACATTTTCTCCAACAAGGCCATACCCACTCCAAACAAAGCCACATCGCCTAACAGTGCCAGTCCTACGAGATTTTGGGGGCCAATTTCTACTTTTTTTTTTTTTTTTTTTTTTGAGACAGGGTTTCTCTGTGTAGCTTTGCGCCTTTCCTGGAACTCACTCTGTAGCCCAGGCTGGCCTTGAACTCAGAGATCCACCTGTCTCTGCCTCCCAAGTGTTGGGATTTGTTCTGCTCCTTGGGTACTGGATGTCTTCATCTCATGTGAGCTGACACCTGGCCAAGTGCTCCCATCTAATACCGAGATGTCTCCAGAGTCCACATGCTGATGGAGGTAGGGAGGTCTGGATGTTACTTTCTTTAAGCATGTAGATCTGGTTGTCAGCATTTTAGGAGCTGAGACAAGAAGAAGGTTCCAGGAGAGGACTATCTCAACTTGCATCACTGAGTATTCTTGTCTTTGCTCTAGAATCCTCACCAATTAACCTGCTGTCTCTGAGGCCCTGTCTTTTCCATATCTGAGCAATAACTGCCTGGCAGGGTGGGAGTGCGTGGGCATTAGACCACCTACTTTTTTTTTTTTTCTGTCTACCCTTCTGTTTTCGGTTTCTTCTTTCCCCAATCCAAAGATACATATTGTCACCAGTCCCTGAGAGTTTTTTTTTTTTTTTTTTTTTTATTTATTTATTTTTTTTTTTTTTTGGTTTTTCGAGACAGGGTTTCTCTGTGTAGCTTTGCGCCTTTCCTGGGACTCACTTGGTAGCCCAGGCTGGCCTCGAACTCACAGAGATCCGCCTGCCTCTGCCTCCCGAGTGCTGGGATTAAAGGCGTGCGCCACCACCGCCCGGCTTGAGTTTTGTTTTTTTAAATGAGTTTAGTAAGTTCTTTATGTGGTAGTGATACACATCATGTCAACATTATTTTTTTCCATTGCTGACCTAAGTGTGTGTGTGTGTGTGTGTGTGTGTGTGTGTGTGTGTGTGTGTGTCTGTGTCTGTGTCTGTGTTCTCATATGTGTGTGCAGAAGCCAGACATCAACACTGGGTATCTTCTTCAATTGATGAAGATGAGTTTTCTCACTGGCCTTGGAGCTCACTGATTTGGTTAGCATGGCTGTCTAGCTAGGCTCAGTGATGCTCTATCTCCACCTCCCCAGTGCTGGGATCACAAGCGACTGTTTCTGTGCCCAGCTTTTTAAGTGGGTTAGGGCACTGAGTTCAAGTTCTTCAAGAATGTCACCAACTGGGCTATCTCCTCAGGCCCAAGTCTGTGCTTTTCTAGGTCTATTAAGACAGTAGTGGGCCAGGTGGTGGTGGCGGCGGCGGCGGCGGCGGCGGCGGCGGCGGCGGCGGCGGCGGCGGCGGCGGCGGTGCACGCCTTTAATCCCAGCACTCGGGAGGCAGAGGCAGGCAGATCTTTGTGAGTTCAAGGACAGCCTGGTCTACAGAGTGAGTTCCAGGAAAGGCACAAAGCTACACAGAGAAACCCTGTCTCGAAAAATCAAAAAAAAAAAAAAAAAAAAAAAGACAGTAGCAGAAGGGATTGGGGATTAAGCTCAGTGGTTGAGCGCTTGCCTAGCAGGTGCAAGGCCCTGGGTTCAGTCCTCAGCTCCAAAAAAAAAAAAAAAAAAAAAAAAAACAAAAGACCCATCTACATAGTAGAGTTTACACACTTTATCTAAAAGGGATGCGTTATGTGAAGGGTTCACAACACGCCCCCACGGTTGCATATACCAGGTGGACACTTCCACCTAGCCAATTCCAAGTCAAGATAGCCATTTCCAGGTCAAGGCGTCTCTCGTGACCAGGATCCGTGACGTTACATGGCCACGTAAGCGCGCAACGTGACCATGTGATTTACGCACACGCGTGGAGTAGTGACGTGACCTGGCCATGCCCCCAGCCGGATTTTAAAGCAGAGCGCCATATTCCCGGTTCTCTCTCTCTTCTCTCTCTCTCTCTTCCTCTTCTCCACGCACGTGTCTCTCCCACAGGCCTACGCACTCTATCCCTTTATCTCTAATAAACTCTTATAAGCGGATTCTGTCATGTTTCGTGATGTTTCCTTGCAGGGTAAGAACACAACGCAGCTAAATAACTAACATTATGTAAGACAGGGTGGTTAAAAATAAGACAGCACTGGAGCCAGGTGGTGGTGATGCACACCTATAATCCCAGCATTTGGGAGGCAGAGGCAGGCAGATCTCTGTACCTGAAAGTTTTCCTGTGTCCCGCTGGGTCTGCCGCTGCTCAGACCCAAGTAAGCACACAGAGGCTTATATTAATTAAAACTGCTTGGCCATTAGCTCAGGCCTATCATTGACTAGCTCTTATACTTAAACTCAGCCCATTTTTGTTAATCTATATGTCACCACATGTTCCGTAGCTTTACCTGTGTGCCATTACATGCTGCTCCCAGGATTGCAGGCTGGCTTCCTTCCTCTTCCCAGAATTCTCCTTGTCTGTTTGTCCCGCCTATGGCTACCTAGCTCCATTCTTCCCCACCCTCAATCTTGTCAATTTATATTTAAAACAAACAAACAAAATAAACCACAAAGTCTCAACAGTTGTTATAGTACAGTTTGGCAAAAGGAAATTTTTGGCAGAAAAACACAGTTGTTGAAATTACCTTTTGTGTGTTTTACTGGAAGCCAGGAATATTTCAAATACTATTTTGTACAAAATAAAGAATACACAACAGTTGGCCAAGGTGGTGAAAGATTCACAGAGTTCCATTTCCTATCTCTCCAACTTTTCCATGAAATGGTTCAGATTTGTAAAAGAAAAATATTCCTCTGGCAACAAAAAACACAGAGAGGACTATCTCACAGTCACACAGCATCATATCCAAGCAGTTTCCATGAAACTGGTCAGAAGAAAGGCTTGTAGAAGAACCTACTAAGAAGCACTTTCTCTCTGCTGTTCTTTCTTTCTTTTTTATTTGTTTGTTGGCTATCTAGCCCTAGCTGTCTTGGAACTTACTATGTAGACTAGGCTCACCTTGAACTCACAGAGCTGTGCCTGCCCTCTGCTTCCCAAGTGCTGGTATTAAGGGTGTGCATCACCCCTTCCAATTTAGTTTTATTTTATTTTATTTACTTAGAGAAGCAATTTCTTAGTTTGAGATAATCGTATTTGAGTATAAAAAAATTGGAGGCTGGGCATTTCAACTTTTTCCACAATTGACCTCTACTTGGGAAAAATAAAAGCCTGATATTCTCTACATTTTAGGGTACCCAAACAGAGAAGCCAGGAACTTAAATAGCACCAGTAACTTTGATAGTGGTGTCAGAGTCACATGTACCCCCCCCCTATTCACTCCATTCAGCACACACGTACTGATACCGCTCATACCGAGGACACACTCTACTCACTGGATCCTGAAAAATAAATCACAACAGACAAAACTCCCTACTGTTGCAGGACCTTCCTAAGAGCAGTGGAAAGGCAATAAAAATAAACGTAATAGCTGGGGTTGTAGCTCACTGGGAAATTGCTTGCCTACCAGGTATGAAGTCCTGGGTTCAATTCCCAGCATTGCAATAACAACAACAACAATAATGAGCGGTTTATGTGAAATGATAGAAGGTGGTGTATGCCACGGGGGAAAAATAAAGCAGAGAAAGGAGATTCAGAGTGATTGGCCATTTGCAATGCTATTCAGGATGACCAGAGGAGGCCTGGGTGGAACATATCACTTAAGCAAGTCAAAAACCGAGAAGGCTTAAGGTAACTGGAGGTGAGCACACCAAGAAGAACAGACGAGCAGGTGACCTCTGTGGTGGGAAGAGGACAGAAGGAGAGAGCTGGGAGGTAGTTCTCTGTACGGTAAGGGGAGCAGGCCCAGAGTAAAAACGGCAAGTTACCCACGTATGTTGTAAAGAGAACAGAGGATTAAGTGTTAATACAGCAGAGTTTGAAACACCGAGGAAACTAAGTAAGAGGACTTGGAGCTGGGTATGAGATAACCGAGCTAGACAGGAAGAGGGACAGGGCTCTGGGGCAGTGACGACAGCCTGGCTGGCCTCCTGAAGCCCTTGAGGAATATACCTGAGGCACTGCTGACCTTTCGAGTGCTGTTGACTCCAATCCAGGTAATTGTGACAGACTAAATTATAAGTAAAGGTGACTGGTGATAGGGACTTTCCACTTAGAGACCACCCTATAACCAAGGAGCCCAAAGGGAAGTAACTAAGAAACACTGCAGCCGCTTCCTGGTGTCTGGGAGAGAGTTAACGCTCAGCCACAAACTGGTCATACCGATGTGAGAACGGAGACGTTGGTATAGTCTCTGGCGCTCGAGGCACCTGTGAGGCTGGAGCGGGGAAACACTGGGCATGAGAAACAGCTAGCAGATGGTCAAAGTCCAAGCTAGAGTCCAGGATGGACAGAGACCACGACACTTGGTAGCATCTCCCTTGTGGGACTAGGGGGCAGGCATAGAGCATGGGTCAACCCATGGCATCCCAGGGAATTAACCAATCTCGGTAGAAATCACCTCAGCCTTTGCCCAGTGTCTACCATTGCTCTAAAAATTCCCCAACACAATGGCTTCCTCCCCTCTCTCAGAAACCCCTTCCCAACTCTGAGGAAGTTCTCTCACTTTTCCTTCATTTCTTATTTCTGTAATATAACTTTTTCTCCCTGTTTTATCAAGACAGGGGTTCTCTGTGTAGCCCTGGCTGTCTGGCTGTTCTGGAACTCACTCTGTAGACCAGCCTGGCCTTGAACTTACAGAGACCCACCTGCCTCTGCCTCTGCCTCTGCCTCCTAAGTGCTGGGATTAAAGGCATGGGCCACCAACGCCCTACTGGTCTCTTCTCAATCACCACTAATTTCTCAGCTCCAGCTGACCAGCATCGAGTATCCCAGCAAAGCAAAGGTTTCACTTTAGTAGTTCTGGTATCTTGTTAATCACAGCTGATTATCCAGCCCAAGCTAGCCAGAACCACAGACTCTTAATTCAAAAATAACAAATGGCCCTGATTGTCTTTAATCTTCTCTCTGAAACTTCACAAGCCAGGCCTCCATTGTCTGCTCTGCTCCCAACATTCTTATCTCCCAGGCTCCCACATAGCAGCTCAGGGAGCTCTCAGCCCTCAATGGCTTTTCTAGCCCAGAGTTCCAAAGTCCTCTACAATCCTCCCCAAAACAACACGACCAGGTCTGTCACAGCAATACCCCAGGATCCTGGTAACAACTTGTCTTAGTTAGGGTTACTCTTGCTGTCAAGGAGCACAATAACCAAAGAAACTTGGGGAGAAAAGGGTTTATCTGGCTTCTGCTTCCACATCACAATTCATCAAAAGAAATCAGGACCGGAACTCAAGCAGGCAGGGACCTGGCAGCAGGTGCTGATGCAGAGGCCATGGAGAAGGGCTGCTTACTGGCTTGATCCTCGTGGCTTGCTCAGCCTGCTTCCTTATGGAACCCAGGACCACTAGCCCAAGGATGGCACCACCCACAATGGCTGGGCCTTCCCACATCAATCACTAATTAAGGAAATGGCCTACAGGCTTGCCTACAGTCTGATCTTATGGAGGCATTTTCTTAAATGAGGTTTCTTCCTCTCAGAGGACATTAGCTTGTGTCAAGTTGGCATAGAACTATCCAGCACAGACAGGGTCTCACTATGCATCCCTGGCTGGCCTGGAAATGCTGTGTAGACCAGGCTATCCTCAAACTCATTATGTAACTAAAAATGACCGTGGTTTTCTGATACTCCAATCTCCTGCTGGGTTACAGGCGTAAAACACCACACTGGGTTCTACCTAGTACTAGGGGCGGAGCTCAGGAATGCATGCATGCTAGACAAGCACGGTATCAACTGAGCCACACCTCCAGTCATCACTGAACTTCCTCAGAAGAGATTTCCTCCTCCTCTCTCATAGGCTCTCTTTGATGCTCTAAAATTGTTAGCTCTTGTGACAGAGTGCCAGTCTATTTTTTTCTTTTCTTTGTTTATTTCGAGACATGGTTTCTCTGTGTAGTTCAGGCTAGCCTCAAACTCCGAGATCCACCTGCCTCTGTCTCCTGAGTGCTGGGATTAAAGGCGGGCGCCATCACAGTCCTGAAAAGTGCCAATCGAAAGTCCTTAGACATAGGAATCTTTTTTTTTTTTTTTTCCCCCGAGACAGGGTTTCTCTGTGTAGCTTTGCGCCTTTTCCTGGAACTCACTTGGTAGCCCAGGCTGGCCTCGAACTCACAAAGATCTGCCTGGCTCTGCCTCCCGAGTGCTGGGATTAAAGGCGTGCGCCACCATCGCTCTGCGTCCTCAACATTTTGTGTACCACTTGAGCATCATGCAGTGGGTTCTGGGATGTTCTCTAAGGCCATAAGCCCTCTTATCTCACTACCTCTGCTGTGATCTTAGTACCACAATAGATGGACTGTGAAAGTGGACCCTGTGTGTGCAGGCTTCTCTTAAACCTATACTGTCTCCATTTTTCTCTAAGCCTCCTGAGGGCGGACACAGTAGTGATAAGGGAACGAGATGAACGCATGTACTTCCTCTATAGTCGGGTTTCCATATTTTCTTTCTTTTTTTTTTTTTTTTTTTTTTTTTGGTTTTTCGAGACAGGGTTTCTCTGTGTAGTTTTGCGCCTTTCTGGGAACTCGTTTTGGAGACCAGGCTGGCCTCGAACTCACAAACATCTGCCTGGCTCTGCCTCCGGAGTGCTGGGATCAAAGGCGTGTACCACCACTGCCCGGCAGGTTTCCATATTTTCTAAGTTGAGCTTTGCCTCCTTTTCCCTTCTCCTCTGCAGGAAAACTGACTGCTGTTTAAAAAAACAAACAAACGAACAAAAAAAAAAACAACAACAACAAAAAAAAAACAAAACTGGGAAACTCTATTTCAGTCTGTCCCAGGTCTACTATGTTGTCTGTTCCCACTCGCTGTTATTCACAGAGACTTTTTTTTTTTTTTTTTTTTTTTTTTTTTGGTTTTTCGAGACAGGGTTTCTCTGTGTAGCTTTGCGCCTTTCCTGGGACTCACTTGGTAGTCCAGGCTGGCCTCGAACTCACAGAGATCCACCTGGCTCTGCCTCCCGAGTGCTGGGATTAAAGGCGTGCGCCACCACCGCCCGGCTCACAGAGACTTTTTAAATGCAAAGATGTCTTAGCTAGGGTTTCTTTTGCTGTGAAGAGACACCATGTCAACTCTTATAAAGGAAGACATTTCCTTGGGGCTGGCTTACAGCTTTAGAGGTTTAGTCCGTTATCATCATGTCGGGACATGGCAGCAGGCAGGCAGACATGGTGCTGGAGAAGGAGCTGAGAGTGGAGAGAGACTGGCGCTTTCCCGCACTGCCTCTGGGGTGTAATGTGGTGCAGACGCTATGGGAAGTAGTTTGGTAGTTCCTCAAAAAGTTAAACATAGAATTACCATATGGTCCAGCAGTTCTACTTCAGAGTACATTCCCCAAACAACGGAAAGTAGGGGACAAACAGATCTTTGTACTCTAATGCTCATAGCATTGGTAGTCACCCTTGTCAAAAGGTGGGAATAACCCAAATGGTCACCAAAAAACCAACGGATAAATGAAGTGTGGCATGTATACACAATGGAATATTAGTAAGCCTAAAAAAAGAATGCAAATCTGGTCGGGCGGGGGTAGCACACACCTTTAATCCCAGCGCTCCTAGGGAGAGGCAGTCGGATCTCCGAGTTCCAGGCCTGCCTGGTCTACAGAGTGAGTTCCAAGACATCCAAGGCTGCACAGAGAGACCCAGTCTCAAAAAGAGAAAGAAAAGAAAAGAAAAAGAATGCAAATCTGGGCTCGAGACATGCTTACCTTGAAAGCATAGCACTTGAGTTTATTCCCCAGAACGCACATTAAGAACAAAACTAACAACAACAAAAGCAATGACTAGGTGTGGTAGCACATGCTTTCAATCCCAGCGTTGGGGAGGCATACCTCTGAGGCTGCCTAGCCAGCAATCCTCAATTACTTGGCAAACCAGGCCAGTGAGACACTCTGCCTCAGAAATAAGGCCTATGTGCGCCTGAGAATGATGCCTGAAATTGTTTTTGGCCTCCATACATTCAGGTGCACATGTACATACCCACAGGAGCATACAAGAGCTCAAGTCTAATGAATGTTATAACATGGATGAAACTTGAAAACATCTGTTTTTAAAAGATTTTTTATGTATTTATGTATGTATGTATATTGAGTACTTTATTTACATGTATGCTTTCATGACAGAAGAGGGCATCAGATCTCATTATCGATAGTTGTGAGCCACCATGTGGTTGGCAGGATTTGAACTCAGGACCTCTGGAAGATCAGGAAGTGCTCTTAACTGCTGAGCGGTCTCTCTAGCCCCACTTGGAAACATCTTAATAAGCCAGATACAAAAGCACTGATGTTAAATAATTTCACTATGTTAAATATCTAGTTTGTTTTTGCTCTGTTTGTTTATTTGAGACAGAGTCTCATGTTGCTCAGACTGGTCTTGAACTAGAATTTTATCATCACCCTAACTGAAAATTCTGAACTCTCTTAAGTAGTGACCCTCTATTCTCCAGCTCTTTTGTCTCTAACTTTGCCTATCCTAGATACCTAATGTAGCATGCTGTGGTGACTCACAACTTGAGTCTCAACGCCGGGGAGATAAAGGCAAGTCAAGGTCAGGAGTTCAAGGTCATCCTCTGCTTCACAGTAGGCAGTGCTTGATTCTCTTGTGTCTAGGCAGCTGACTCGTATAAACAGTGTAACATAGCCAAGGATGTTGACGCAGGCCTGAAATCTCAGTAACTGTGAGGCTAGGGTAGGAGGAGATGCTTTCAAGGTCAGAATCTGCTGCAAAGCAACATCCTGGCATAGCCACCTCAAAAAAAAAAAAAAAAAGTTGTCCAGCTCAGGCTACCAGGCTACTAACGAACTGCATCACTATGTACACCATACTGGTCTGGAGCTCATAGAGATCTGCCTACCTTTGCCTCCTGACTGCTGGAGTACAGGTGTGCACCATCACACCCGGCCTCTGAGTTTTTAAATGATGGTTTCTTTGGAGCTCTCATCACTGAGAGAGATAAAACATCTGAATACTTTGCCTTCAAATTGGGTGGGTAGAGCAGGGCAGTGGTGGTGCACGCCTTTAATCCCAGCATTTGGGAGGCAGAGGTAGGCGGATTTCTGTGTGTTCCAGTACAGCCAGGGCTACACAGACAAACCCTGTCTCCAAACAAACAAAAAAAACCAGACCAAAAAAAAAAAAAAAAAAAAACCAACAAGGGTGGGTTGGGGGCTAGAGAGATGACTCAGTGTTTAAGGGCACCGGATGCTCTTCCAGAGGACCAAGGTTTGCGTCCCAGCACCCACATGTTGGCTCACAATCATTTGAAAACACCAGCTTCCTGGGAAATCCAGTGGCTTCTTCTGGACTCTGCAGGCACCACCCATGCATATGGTGCACAGACATCCATGCAGGCATGGATGTGTTTGGCTGGAACCTCCAGCTCACTCCTGCTTGATTTGGAAGGCCCCCCTTCCCCTCTCTCTGAACCTCACCCTCAGAGAATCTCAAACAAAGAAAAAGTGCCCCAAAGCCCAGTTCTGCATTCTTGGCGGCTCCTCCCCTGAAGTTGCCAGTAGCCCAAGACCCCACCTAAAGTGGTCCGCTTTTTACCACACTTGGGCATAAACCCAGCTTATAGTGAACATGTCATTACCTCCCCACTTACAGGGTATATGAGCTCCCTGCTTTAGTTCAGCCATGTGACTTCTCCAGCCCCATCTCTGGGACTGGAGGACTCAGCTTGGAGTTGCTTTGCTCAAATATATCTGTTCGTGTGCTCTTTCAATTCGGCTTGATCTGGCTTTCTGCATTGGCAGAGAAATCTATTATCGACTTACGGAAAACCTATCACCATACACATAAAACAGTAACTAGGAAAAAAAATGGGTGGGCTGTTTCTGTGCCGCCCAGGAAAGCAGAGAAGTGAGGCTCCTTGGTCTCTGAGTGCTGAGATAAAGGGAGTGTGCTAACGCGCCTGGCCACACCGTGCACTTTCGGGAAGGAAGGATTGATTCTAAATGTAAACCTGAAACTTCAAGAGGGCTCTCGCCTAGAACGCACCGAAGCAAGGCTGTGCTGGGCAGCCACAGCGCGCTGAGCACCACACTGTCACACCTCCCGCGCCCTGCTGCCCTTTCGGAACTCGCCCCCGCCGCCCCTCAGGCGGTCCCCCGCTCTTTCTCCCAAGTTTTCCGCCTGCCGCATTCCTTCCCGGGCGCGTCGGCGCGCGCTGACGTCATGACGCCGCAACGCAGCCCCGCCCCTGCAGAGCTGGGCGCCGGGACGGAACCGGACTTGCTTTCCTCTCCGGGATGTGAGGCTCTGGGGTCGGTCGTGCTCTGCGTTCGCCTCGGTCTTCCCGGTCACCCCGCGGCCGCCGCCGTCCCCGAGTTCCCCGTGCGCACGCCGAGGCCGGGCGGGGGGGTCCGTGAGGCGCGCGCCCGCGTGGTCGCCGCCCCTCGGAAGCCTCCGGGGCCGCACACGGGTTCGCTACGGAGGGAGGCGGGGGCCTGCGGGAGGAGGCGGAGGAGGAGCGAGGGAAGATGGCGGCCGTGGAGCTCGAGTGGATCCCCGAGACGCTCTACAACACCGCCATCTCCGCTGTCGTGGACAACTACATCCGCTCGCGGCGCGACATCCGCTCCTTGCCGGAGAATATCCAGTTCGACGTTTACTACAAGGTACGGCCGACCGGCTCGCTCGGACCCCGCCGCCGCCGCCGCCCCTGGGCCGCACCCCCTTCCACGTCCGCGGCCCGGCCCGCAGCCCTGGAGGCAGGGTCCCCTCCGAGACCCGCTGCGGTGGCGGCTTCCCGATACCCCGCCACCCCCGCGTTTGCCTCCCGAGCTGTGCGGCCCCCCCCCGGGGGGTTCTTGTGCGAGCGCTGCCCCCCATCTCCTCTGCGGCCCCGGTGTAGGCCTGCGGGGAATGCCTGGCCCAGCCCGGTCCCACCCGGTCCTCCTGTCGCTGGGGTATTTTCCTCCCTGTCCTCTTTAGTGTCAGCATCAGCTGGACTTTTTTTTTTTCTCTCTTTCCTGTGCTCCTCCCCCAGTTCTGGTCGGCACCTCTTCCCCCGCTTCCCCCTCCAGTACTGCTTTCTTTTTCTTTTTTTTCCTCCCTCCGCTGGTCGGAGTTCTGTCCTTTTTCCTTTCTTCTCACAAACCGATGGGATTTACTTAGGGGATTATTGGAAATGGTCTGTGGCCCTCATTTGCATACTCTTGAAAGCTTTTTGTGTGGTTTCGGGTTTTGTTTTGGTTTTTTCGGCTTACGCTTGGTGTTGAATTAGGGGTTTTATTAATAGGGGAGCGTTGACCGGCTCTTTAGAATGGAAGCCGTGAAATTCCTTGAAGGAAAGAAGTAGAAATCTAAATTAGGCCCATCTATATGAAAATTGCAGTTTTGCAGCATTCCTAAATCGCTCCCCCTCAAAAATCTGAACAGAAAGTCTCCCAAGTTGCTCTCCAAGGAGTTTCAAGGGTAAGTGTCCTTAGACGTAGACAATTTTTGCAGTGTTCTGAGAGGGAGGAGAACTTTGTGGACTCGGAGCCTCCCTTTTCCTCTCCCCCACATTGGAGTGTGAACACTGGATTTATTCACTGATCCTTGCTTTGAGTCAGCGAGAACTCCAGTTTGCAGTTGCCACCTTTGCAAAATATGACCAGTAGAGGTTTTATTTTTATTTTTAGATGTTAAATACTCCTTAATTAGTAAGTTGTCTCCAACGGTGTAATTTGATACTTAGTAGATGTATACGTTCTTTTATGTATGTGTGATGTTTGAGGGCATTTGTTTTTTTAGAGAGATTGTCTGATTTTTCCAGCTTGAGAACACTTTTTTAGAATTAGCAGCTGACATACTGCAGTCTTTAAAATCCTGCTGCTTTGCACCAGCTTTGAACAGTTCAAGTCATTTCCCTCCTAGCTGTTTGGAGAAGATTCATTTTGATAACGTGTATTATAATTTTTGGGTTTAGAAGGAAACCTCCCTCCATTCCAAAGGGGTTGAAACATTGATTTACTTTCGTGTGTAACTAATGTTAATTTTATGCATTTAAGCTACATTGGTCCCAAGGACAAATTAATCTTCTCAACTTGGGAAACTGCTGCAGTGTGCGCCATTTCTGTCAGTTTTATTAAGTCGTATGCAGACGTGTACATCTTTTAGAGCCAGTCACTCGGAATCTAACCAGGAAAAATACTTCTACTACTTGGATTCTGTCGAAATACTTTAGTATCTTTTTTTTTTTTGGTTTTTCAAGACAGTTTCTTCTTGTGTCCTGGCTCTCGCTCTGTAGCCCAGGCTGGCCTCGAACTCAGAGATCCGCCTGGCTCTGCCTCCCGAGTGCTGGGATTAAAGGCGTGCGCCACCACCAACCCCCGGCCTTTTTGCCACTTTTTAGTTAGCTTTCTTCTGTAAGAAATTAAGAAATAAGGCCGGGCGGTGGTGGCGCACGCCTTTAATCCCAGCACTCGGGAGGTAGAAGCAGGCGGATCTCTGTGAGTTCAAGGCCAGCCTGGGCTACCAAGTGAGTTCCAGGAAAGGCACAAAGCTACACAGAGAAACCCTGTCTCGAAAAACAACAACAACAAAAAAAAAGAAATTAAGAAATAGGGGCTGGAGAGATGGCTCAGTGATTGAGAACATTAGCTACTCTTCCAGGGGACCAACATGACAATTACAAATATCTGTAACTCCAATTCCAGGGGATCTGACACCCTCATATGGACATAAATGTAGGCAAAACACTAATGCACAGAAAATAAAAATAAATAAATCATTTAAAAAGTTACATCACCGTATTTTTTACTTCCACCAAAACTAAAGCTTTTCCTTTGAAGATTATTAGTGAGTGTGAACAGTTAGTGCTCTTGTCATGGGTCTGTCTTCGTGTGGTTCAGTTTTCATACTGCTTCTTTTGGGTACACTTTACTAGTTTATAGTTAGATACTTCATGTGAACCCTGATGGTGTGCTTGGAGAGGTGTTAAATACTTTCATCTACATTATCTTGTTTAAGATATCTGAGGTAGAGTATTGAGGAAAGCATTTCAACTGTTGTAGCCCTGGCTGCCCTGGAACTCTGTAGACCAGATAAATGTCTTGACTCAGACCTGCTCTGCCTCCCTGGTGCTGGGATTTAAGCCTGGGGCACAGATTATAGTGCCAGGCCAATCTCCTGTGAGTTTGAGGCCAGCCTAGTCTGTATATATAAGGAGTTCCAAGGTACCCAGAAATACACTGAGAGACCTTGTCTCATAAAAATAAAGGCCTAAGCCACCACTCACCCACTACCCTTTCTACTTTTCACTTTGATACAATGTTTCACTAAGTTACCTGGTCCTTGAATTAACTCATTAGCCCTACCAGGCCTTGAAGTTTTTGAAATTTCTTTTCTTCCTTCCTTTTTTTTTTTTTTGGAGACAGGCTTTCTCTTTGAGTAGCCCTGGCTGTTCTTAGGCTGGCTTCAAACTCAGAGATCCACCTGCCTCTGCCTCCTATGTGCTGGAATTGAAAGCATGTGCCACCACCATACTGCTTAAATTGCTTTTTAAAAAAAGATTAATTTATTATGTATACAGTGTTCTGCCTGCATGCCAGAAGAGGGCACCAGATCTCATTACAGATGGTTGGGAGCCACCATGTGGTTGCTGGGAATTGAACTCAGGACCTCTGGAAGAACAGCCAGTGCTCTTAACTGCTGAGCCATCTCTCCAGCCCTCAAGTTGCTTTTTTAAAATACATATATTTGGCTATAGAAATGGCTCAGTGCTTAAGAACACTTGCTCTTGCAGAGGATCTGGGTTCACTTCCCAGTACCCACATGGTGGTTTACAACCATCCATAATGTGATGCACAGATATACATACAAGCAAAACACTCATACACATAAGATAAAATTTTTAGCTAGGTGTAGTAGTGCCAGCTATTTTAATCGCAGCACTTGGGAGGCAGAAGCAGGTGGATTTCTGTGAGTTGTAGGCCAGCTTGGTCTACAGAGCAGCTGTAACTACAAATGAGACAGGTGAATTAGGAGCTAAGAGAGCTTGCTCAGGGTAAGGAGTAGTAGTCTGAGATTTTTGTGGGAAAGCTAAACAGAAGGTGGAAATAGTTACTGAAGTCTGTGATAGGAAAAACTGGCTAAAATACATGAATGAATATAGGCAGTAAGTAGTAAGTAGATGGTTACATAAAAATTGATACCCTACAAAATTAATGGCTTTGATTCCCAATATTTTTTCCCAAGGATAGAATCATTTTGGAATAGAAATGGATAGAACATGCTGAAAAATTGTAAAACACTGTACAGATTGATAATAAAACTGGGTGTCATAATGCATGCTTGTAACCCTAGTATTTGAGGATCTGAGACAGGGAGATTACAACAAATTCAGGGCTTGCATATGGAGACTCGGTCTCAACAACAAAAAAGCAAAAACTTAGAAAATAAATTGAAGCTGAACTTGGTGGCTCATGCTATAATTATAGGACTAGGGAGGTGGAGGAGACAGGACGATCATTTCAGAGTTCAGGGCTAGCCTGGGCTACAGTGGTAGGCTCTTTCTCAAAATTCATTAGTTAACTAATTAATATGTTAGTTGATGGTGGCACACTCCTTTAATCCCAGAGCTCGAGAGGCAAAGGCAAGCCGTCTGTGTGAGTTTGAGGCCAACCTAGTCTACAGAGTGAGTTCCAGGACAGCCAGGACTGCTTCACAGAGAAACCCTGTCTAGAAAAAACAAAAAAAGATTTTACTTAGTGTAAGAAGCATTAAATTATCCGTGGACGTGGAGTCCTACTAGAGCATGTTCATGTCTATTATGTCCTGTATGGGAAAGAACTGTGTGGCCATTGAGCAGCAGACATGCTTTTTGGGAATTCAGGTTCAGATGGTGGCCATGAACTTGCAGGAATTTTTCCTATGGGTCAAAGGCTCTATATAGGCCTGGCTGGGCTGGTCACTGGTATCCAGACAGTTGCCCAGAGCCTCAAGTTCCAGCTGAACCTGTATAACTTGAAGGAAGGTCAGCAGATCAGGTCTTATATCCTCATGAGCATGGTGGCCAACCTATTCATGAGAAGCAGTTTGGTCCCTGCTATGTAGAGCCTGTCATCGATGGGTTGGACCCGATGACCTTTAAGCACATCATTTGCTCTCTAGATCTCATTATCTGCCCATGGTGACTGATTACATTATAGTCAGTGGTACCTGCTCTGAACAAATGTATGGGATGTTCAAGTCTCTTCTGGCAGCCCAACATGGATCCAGAACACCTGTCTGAAACCATATCCCAAGCCATGCTGAATGCTGTGGGCCTCCAGGATGCCGATGCCGAATCAGGCATGAATGAGCATCATTGTTTACATCGTTGAAAATGACAAGATCACCACAGGGACAGTGAAGACCCACATGAACTAACCCTGTGCCCTGGTCCCAGCTTTCTTTGTAATAAAATTGCCTTTCTCTCTTTTGGTTTTTTGATACAGAGATCTGCCTGCCTCTGCCTCCAGAGTACTGGGATTACAGGTGTGTGCCACCACTGCCCAGCTCAAATTGCCTTTCTTAATTTTTTTTCTGGGGAAAATGAAACAAGAAAAATTTGAAACACTGTTTGAGAGAGGTGCACTTTAAGATAGTTGGGTATATTAGAAAGCTGTACATTAATATACTGTGACACTGGCACGGTGACCATAGAGTGAGACGGAATGGTGAGTATAATAGACAGCCCAGAAAGAAGCTAAAACAATTTAATGAAGTTAAGAGACAGCACTGAAGCCGGGTGGCGGTGGCGGTGGCGGTGGCGGTGGCGGTGGCGGTGGCGGTGGCGGTGGCGGTGGCGGTGGCGGTGGCGGTGGCGGTGGCGGTGGCGGTGGCGGTGGCGGTGGCGGTGGCGGTGGCGGTGGCGGTGCACACCTGTAATCCCAGGGCTGGGGAGGCAGAGGCAGGCAGATCTCTGTGAGTTTGAGGCCAGCATGGTCCACAGAGTAATTTCCAGGACAGCCAGGGCTGTTACACAGAGAAACCCTGTCTCGAACACTATATTGAAAAAAAAAAAAAAGAGGGGAAGGGGAGAGAGATAGACAGACAGACAGTGCTGTATTTAAAATCAACTTGGAAAAGATTTTTGGGATGCTTTATTTACATAACTGGCTGTTTGGTATATAAGTTAGACTACTACATCAGATCATGTACCAAAATTAACTCCATGAATTAAAAATTTAAATACACCTATTAGAATCAACAGAATAAACTATCAGGTCTGCCTCTTACATGGAGAAATAACTGAAATTTATTGCTTAAAGAATTTTTAAATGTAATTTAAAATTTTTTAAAATACCACATAAAAAGAAAGAAAAAGTGAAAGTGTTCTTCTTGCCAACACTGCAGTGCCATCTTGGCATGGAGAAGACTTTTCGAAGTATGAAACCAAAAGCCTGGAAGAAAAAGCATGAGGACCTGAACTTGGTTGTCAGACTCGGCAGGCAGGCTCCACATTGGACTCCCTGGCCGGCCAGCCTAGCCTAGTTGGTGAGCTTCAGGCCACTGTAGGACCCTGCCTCAGAAAAACTGAGGTGGTCAGTGACCCTGAGGAACAGCATTCAAGACTTGTGCACCTGCACACACCCAGTAAAAATAAAACCCTAAAAGAAAAAAAGAAGATTAAACAATAGAAACTACTACAATGTTTGTGGCAGTTCAAATTTATATTTATTATTGTTGTTATTATTATTTTTGTTTTTGTTTTGGATTTTCGAGACAGGGTTTCTCTGTATTGTCCTGGAACTCACTCTATAGACTAGGCTGGCCTCAAATTCAGAGATCCACCTGCTGGGATTAAAGGCGTGTACCATCACCGGGTTGACATACCATTTTTAATGTTTTAAAACTTATGCTTTATGTACACCTGTGTGTGAAGTCCAGAGAATATCCTTGGGTACCATCTTCAAGATTACCATCCATTTCTTTTGAGACAGCGTCTCATTGGCAAGACTGGCTGACCAGTGTGTCCCAGGGATCTTGCTGTCTCCACCTTCAGGTGTTGGGGTCATAAGTATGCAGGAGGGTGCCATCCTTTACATGGATGCTGGAGCCTTAACTCTGGCCCTCAGTTTACAGAGCAAGCAAGCACTTTATTGATTGAGTGAGCTAACGCCCCAGCATCCATGTCCTTCCTTTCCTTCCTCTGTTCCCCAACACTTCCCTTTTCTTCCCACCCCTCTGATGTTGAGACAAGACAAGGTCTCATGTAGCCAAGGCTAGCCTGAAACTCAAGATCTTCTAGGCTCTTCCTCCTAAATGGTAGGCATACTACCATGCTTGGTTTTTGTTTTTTAAATAATTTGTTTTACTTTTATTTATTTTAGAGAGAGTAAGTATGTTTATGCACGTGTGCATTTTTACTTATGCCATGGCATTTGTGTGAAAGTCAGAGAGGAACAACTTATAGTTGTCGTTTGTCTTTCCTCCCAGAGCTCCAGGGATCAATTCAGGTTGTCAGCTTTGGTGAAAAGTATCTTTACCTGCTGAGCCATATTGCCCGGCCTTTATTTTACTTTTTAAAGTGTGTGTGTGTGTGTGTGTGTGTGTGTGTGTGTGTGTGTGTGTGTGTGAGAGAGAGAGAGAGAGAGAGAGAGAGAGAGAGAGAGAGAGAGAGAGAGAGAGAGAGAAGGGGGGAGAAGCGCGTGAGCCTGAGCAGTTACACTTGGAGTCTGGAAGAAAGCTTGTGGTTGTAAATGAACGTGTGTCCTCTGGAAGAGCTGTGTGTGCTTCTGCTGAACCACCTCTTCAGCTCCTTTTCCCTGCTGGAAATAGATGCTTGCCTAGCATGTTGAGGTCCTTGTTAGCTAGATCCACAGCACCATAAAAATAAACAAACCATGCCGGGAGGTGGTGGGGCACGCCTTTAATCCCAGTACCCAGGGAGGCAGAGGCAGGTGGATATCTGTGAGTTCAAGGCCAGCCTGGTCTCCAAAGCTACACAGAGAGAAACCCTGTCTCAAAAAACCAGAAATAGCAACAACAAAACAAACCTTTCATGTTAAGTGAAACACATACAAACATAGAATAGGGTGATGGATAGATAGACCTGTGTTTGTCTCCTACACAGCTCTAAAAGTTATCATTTCTTATGTATATGTATACATACACATTTATTTATTTATTTATTTATTTATTTATTTATTTATTTATTTATTTATTTATTTATTTATTGTGTGTATACACATGTAGATATCAGAGAAAACCTGAAGGAGTTGGTTCTCTTCCCCCACCATGTGTGTTCTAGGGATCAAACTCAGGTCCTAAGCCTTAGCAGCAAGCCCTTGCTTCCTGAAACATCTTGCTAACACACAGTTACTGTTTCTTATAATCTGGTTTGGTAGCATGTGCCTGTAATTCCAGCAGTTAGGAGGCTATGACAGGAGGGTCAAGAAATTAAAGACCACTGGGCTGTGGTGGCGCACTACTTTAATCCCAGCACTTGGGAGGCAGAGCCAGGCTGATCTCTTAGTTCCAGGCCAGCCTGATCTACAGAGCGAGCTCCAAGATAGGCACCAAAACTACACAGAGTCTTGAAAAACCAAAAAAAGAAGAAAAAAAAAAAAGAAAGAAATTAAAGACAAACCTGATAGGTAGCCTAATTCAAACAGTGAGATCCTGTTTTTTTTTTTTGTTTGTTTGTTTGTTTTAGATTGTTTCTTTTTAGTTTTTCCAGACAGAGTTTCTTTGGTAGCCTTGGCTGTCCTAGAACTATCTCTGTAGACCAAGCTGGCTTCAGCTTGCAGAGATCTTCCTGCCTCTGCCTTCAGAGTGCTGGGATTAGGCTTCACCTGTGATATTTTAGTAACTAACATTCTAGTATAATGCATGTCTAATTTCAGTTTACTTGTTTCAGTCAGGACCCTGAGTCCCACTACCATTAAGTAGTCCCATTACCCTTTTTTGGAGACAGAATCTCATACAGTGCAGGGTGGCCTTAAACTTCCTAAGTGGTTAAGAATAACTGTTCTGGGGCTGGAGGGATAGCTCAGCCGTTAAAGGCTAGGCTCACCACCAAAAATATAAGAGAAACCGTTCTGATCCTTCTGCCTTCCATGTACTGGGATTATAGACGTGCAGCATCCCCACAGGGTTGCCAAGTACTATATTAACTGAGCTAAATCCCCAGCTCTTTCCAGTGGTCCTGGAAACTATCTTTTTGTGTGCCTGTGTTGAATGTCTGTAATGTGTAATGTATGTGCCCTTGCATACCTGTATACCAGGATCAGAGAAGACATGGTGGGCCCTACTTTATCACTCTGCCTGATCCTGAGAGAAAGTTTCTTACTAGACCTGGAGCTAGGCCATGCCCAGTCTTTCACATTGGTGATGGGGATTTGAATTTAGGTCCTCTTGCTTGGGCAGCAAGTACTCTTATCCACTGAGCAATCTCCTTAGACCAGATTATCTATCTATCTATCTTTCTTTCTTTCTTTCTTTCTTTCTTTCTTTCTTTCTTTCTTTCTTTCTTTCTTTCTTTCTTTCTTTCTCTCTCTCTCTCTCTCTCTCTCTCTCTCTCTCTCTCTCTCTCTCTCTCTCTCTCTCTCTCTCTCTCTCTCTCTCTCTCTCTCTTTCTTTAAAATATTTATTTATTATGTACTGTTCTATCTGCACATACCCCTGCAGGCCAGAAGAGGGCACCAGATCTTATTACAGGTGGTTGTGAGCCACCATGTGGTTGCTGGGAATTGAACTCAGGACCCCTGGAAGAGCAGTCAGGGCTCTTAACCTCTGAGCCATCTCTCCAGCCCCAGATATCTTTCTTAAGTGTTGCTTCAGCTGTAAATTCACTTTTCTTTTCATTTTTTGCTTTCTTTATGTGTGTGTGTGTTGTTGTTGTTGTTTTAAAGAAATGGGTTATGTTGTATTGTGAACAGAATTTTCTAGTCTAGAATTTCAGTGGTTGCTATATAAAATATCATTATCCCCTCCTCACTGGGGTACTTTTACATTTGTCTCTGTGGAGACTACATGAATTTCATGGTTCATACCAGATTTGTTTGGTTTTGTATGTGAGTGTGATTGTAGTGTGTGCAGTGAGGTGTGTATGTGGAAAGCCGGAGGTCAAGCTTGGGTATTATTTCTCAGGAGCTGTGTACCTTGGTCCTTTTGTGGGTTGTTTCAGACAGGTCTGGCCTTGAACTCACAGACATGTGCCTGCCTCTGCTTCCCGAGTAAAGGAATGTGCCACTATGCCCTGCTCCACCTTGCTTTTGGGGAAGGGTCTCTTTTATTAGCGTGTGTGTGTGTGTGTGTGTGTGTGTGTGTGTGTGTGTGTGTCTGTCTGTCTGTCTGTCTGTCTGTCTGTCTGTGTCCCTAGAGCTTCATAGTGAAACCTTATCTCAAAAAAAGGAAAAAAAATGGGGGGAGAGGTATGTGTTTTAGTGGGAAGTGGGGCTAGCTGACCCACAAACTGGGGGGATTACCCTGTCTCCGCCTCCCCAGTGCTGGAATTATAGGAGAGACTGCCTTGCTGTGTGTAGATGTTGGGGAGTGAGCTCAGGTCCACATGCTTGCTTGCTATGGAAGCATTTCTATGACGGAGCCATCTCTCTAGTTCCTGGTTTGTTTGGTTGAGATAGTCTCATTATTTAACAGAGATTAATTCACAGTCTTCACAAAATTTACCACCTCAGCCTTCTGAGTTCTGGGGTTACAGATGTGCATCACCACACCTGGCTTTTAGGCAAGGCTTCTGTTTCGTTGATTTTTCAAGACAGGATTTCTCTGTGGAGTCCTGGTTGTCCTAGAATTCACTGTGTAGGCTGGCCTTGAAGTCAGAGATCCATCTGCTTCCTGAGTGCTGGGATTGAAGGAATGTTCATCTCAACTGCCACCAGCTCAAGTTTATATTTGTGTGTGTGTGTGTGTGTGTGTGTGTGTGTTTGTGTGTGTGTGTGTTTGTTTTTCTAGGCAGGGTTTCAATGTGTAGCCCTGGCTATCCTGGATCTCTCTCTGTAGACCAGGCTGGCCTCGAACTCAGAGATCCACTTGACTCGATCTCCCAAGTAAGTGCTGGAATTTTTTTTTTTTTTTTTTTGGTTTTTCGAGACAGGGTTTCTCTGTGTAGCTTTGCGCCTTTTCCTGGAACTCACTTGGTAGTTCAGGCTGGCCTTGAACTCACAGAGATCCGCCTGGCTCTGCCTCCCGAGTGCTGGGATTAAAGGTGTGCTCCGCTGCCACCACCGCCTGGCTCTTTTTAAACTTCTTTAGCTACCTTCCTAAATCTGTGAGGATTGTTTTTCTTCTCTGATAGATGATAATTAATTTTAGATCAGAGAATAGTTCTTTGTATAGCTGTGAGGTATGTGTGTGTGGGAGGGGTCACCACTATTTTCTCCAAACTAGCATAGTGCCTTGTAGCTAAAATTTTCCTGTGTCCCACCCAGTCCACAGCGCTCAGACTCAAGTAAACACACACACAGAGACTTATATTAATTAAAACTGCTCTGCCATTAGCTCAAGCCTACCACTGACTAGCTCTTACACTTAAACTCAGCCCATTTCTGTTAATTTATATGTCGCCACATGTTCTGTGGTTTTACCTGTGTGCCATTACATGCTGCTTCCTGGACGGTGGGCTGGCGTCTCCTGACTCGGCCTTCTTCCTCTTCCCAGAATTTTTTTTTTAAAGGTTTATTTATTTATTATGTGCACAGAAGAGGGCGCCAGATCTCATTACAGATGGTTGTGAGCCACCATGTGGTTGCTGGGAATTGAACTCAGGACCCCTGGAAGAGCAGTCTGTGCTCTTAACCGCTGAGCCATCTCTCCAGCCCCCCCAGAATTTTCTTTGTCTGCTTATCCTGACTATACTTCCTGCCTGGCTACTGGCCAATCAACTTTTTATTTATCAACCAATCAGAGCAACACATTCACAGCCTACAGAACCTCCCACAGCAGTGCCTTATTCAAATATTCAGAGATTTATTGAGTTAATAGAAGTGGGGCTAGGGTAGAGTACACAGTTAGCATGTGCAACACCAAGGGTTTGATCCCCAGCACCAAAAATTAGTGAAAATAACTGCAGTGTTCCTTGTTATAGCATTTTGGTCTTTGCTATCAAAACCATGAAGATACAACTCAGTGCTCTGAGTTTTATGAAATGAATCTGCCTTGATCTGATGTTAAAATAGGAAACACCTATTTTTATCTATAAATTAAAGCGACCATATTCAGAATTTGTTCTAAAATTTTCCATTTTTGTCGGTCTCCTAAGTAGAAAAGTGAGGTTGCTGTTATTCCAGTTACTAGCACTTTGCCCTAAAAAAGTTGCTTAAATCACCTGTGTATGGCAGTTAACACATGGTAGTTGTGACAGCATGACAGGTAAGTCAGGCTTCAAGCTAGACAAAATACCAGCCTGGAGTGAGGAGGTGGACATTGATAGACCCCAAAATCTAGGGTACTACCTTCTCCAGTGGGCGCCCCAAGAACCCAGACTCCGGTCCAGTTGATGCAACAGCACCAGGTTTATTGAAGCGACTGTACAGACGGGCTACTCTTGTCCTGAGAGCAAGAGTCGCATCTTAATGCAGCCACATAGGTACTTTTAAAAGAAAACCCCACAAAACCACAAGATTACAATTCCCATGCAATTTCATTTCGATTGATTTATGTCTAGAGGCTAATTTCTCAAGATCATGATCTGATCACAGAGTGGGTACAGTGACGTCCACATGTACATTCTTCCTGAAACCTCAAGGGGGGTATCAGGGTGGGAGTGAGAGTTACACAAAGGTTACAGTGGTCTTTCCTGGAACACTTGCAGTTATCCCATTTGAGCACATCTCTTAACAGAAATCTTTTTACAGTGTTACATTGTGGCAGGGGTGATTGAGTAATGATTGAGTCAGCCTGCCCTTGGAACTAGATTTTTAGTTTCTCATTTTCTGGGGCTTGGGGGTGTAAGCCTGAAGGGTTAGGGTCTTTCAGACATGATGTCCCACCCCTGCCTGAGGAGCTGTTGGCAACTGATAGCCACTGGGAAAGGAAGAGTCAAATTTCTTTAAGGATGTGGCCCTAGGAAACCAACCCAACCACCAGTGGGTGGCCCTACAACCAAGAGAATATGTGTAACACAAATTGAACTTGATTTTGTGTGTGTGTGTGTGTGTGTGTAAACATGTACAAAGTTGTGTTGGCGGTGAAGGGGGCTGGATCTGGAAAGAATTTGGGGAGTCAGGATTGAATATCATCAAAAACATTGTATGACATTCTCAAAAATTAATACAAATATTTTTTTTAAAGAGGGTTGGAAAGGATTGGAAGTAGGGTCACACACCTTTAATCCTAGCACTTCCGAGGCAGGAACAGGTGTATATTTTGAGTTTGAGGCCAGCCTGGTCTACAGAGTGAGTTCCAGGACAGCCAGGGCTACACAGAGAAACCCTGTCTCAAAAAAACAAAATTAATAAAATAAATTCTGTAAAACAACAACAATAAAAAAAAAAAAGAGAGAGAGAGAACAATAAAGCCAAATACTTACAAACTTTTTAAAAAGGTACTGTGAAAAGTTAAATATATAAGATTAACTGTTAGAACTTTCTCATAACATGTTCATAACATGTTCTTATAACGTGTTCATAACATGGTTGGGGCGACTTATCTATGTAAAATTTGAGAGTTTTCCTTGGTCATATTCACCAACTTCTGGACTGTGAATAAATAATAACAGCATAACAATACTGAATACTTGGTTGGCTAATTATAAACTACAGAGTAGAGACTGTCTTCAGTTTGTTTCTTCTGAGTTCCAAGTTCCATCCAAAGGTTAGGGTAACTACCGATTTGCATTATTTATTCCAAAAATTTTAATGCATGTCTAGTACCAGGCATTGTGCTAAGGATTGGGGATATAGTAGTGACTGAAGCCACTTCCTAGATTGCAGAATGTGATGGAGTAATGGTTAACAGATAGATGACTTTTAGGTTAATGCATGTGTGTCTTGAGTCTCCTTCTGGAAGAAAGCACACTGTATCATGGGAAAAATATAGTAAATGGAATTTAAATTGAGAAGTCTGAAAGATCTCCATGAGGAAGTAACATGTTAGTAGACAACTTTTGTTTTGTTTTTGTTTTTGTTTTTTCAAGACAGGGTTTCTCTATGTAGCTTTGGTGCCTGTCCTGGATCTCGCTCTGTAGACCAGGCTGGCCTCGAACTCACAGAGATCTCTACCACCACCCAGCTTAGTAGAGACAACTTGAGTTATAAATTATCCAAAGAGTTCTGGTGCTTGTGCTTAATGTGGGGCAGTGGCTTATATATCCAAAAGTCAGAAATGAGAGAGAGCTAAGGTGATGGGATGTAGGGACTGGGCCGAAGGAAAGAACGGTGAGGGCAGATAGATGACTTTCCGGAGGTGGTTACGTCCGGGATTTTGGGTGTGTTCTAAATACATAGGGGGTGCAAGTATAAGGAAGATTTGAAATGGGAATGGCATATTAGGGTGGTTTTGTTGTTCCAACTAACTGGCCAGGAACTTCCTGTGTAGACTAGGCTGGCTTCAAACTCATGGCAGCCCTCCTGCCTCTGCCCTTTCAGGTGCTGGGATTACAGGTATGTGTCACCATGCCTGCCTGCCAATTTCCTTTTTTTTTTTTTGGAACAGGTTCTTACTAGATAAGTCTAGCTGGCTTCTAAGTCACTATGTCCAATCCCTGTTTACTGTTTGAAGGGATCATTCTGGTTAGAATGATCAGAATGGTTAGAATGTGCAGAAAACTGAAGGGTAATGGAGAGACCACTTCTGCCAGACTGTTACAGTAAGGGGAGTCAAAGAAGGCAATGGTGGAAGTGGAGATTTGGAAATGTGGCTTCTTTACCGCAGCTGTGTAAACCTTTTTAATGTGTTTTTGACAGATTTATGTACACACACGATGTGCTGAGTTATATTCACCCTCATTGTCTTCATTCCATTAGCGCTGACTACTTCTGCCATTAGGTTGTGGTTTTCTCTGCTTCCTTAGCAGTCTTCTCCTTGGTAGAGACATACCAGCTTTTTATTGACTGTCATTTCAAACTTTTATGTACGCATATATATTTAAACACAGATGAAATGATATTACTCCCAACTTGGGGAGAACTTACTTACTTTTTGTATAAAAAAAAATGATAAGCCCCTTTTGTTTCTGAGGTTTTTTTTATTTTGGTTCCCTGCGCCCCCCCTTGAGACAGGGTTTCTCTCTCTGTGTAACAGCCCTGGCTGTCCTGAAACTCCCTCTGTAGACCAGGCTGGCCTCGGACTCACAGAAATCCACCTTCCTCTGCCTCCCAAGTGCTGGGACTAAAGGCGTGCGCCACCACCGCCTGGCTGTTTTGGTTTATTTTTAATGTTTCATTAGTTCCAAACAAACAGGATAGATGACTTTCAGTGTATGTGTGTATGCTCATGCGGTTGCTTTAATTGATTATTTCTGTGGGTTTTTTTTCCCATATTTTTTCCCTATATAGTTGTGGTGATATATTGGGTACCCTAATAAAGCTTGCCTTGAGGATCAGAGGACAGAGCCAGCCACTAGATTAGACATAGAGTCCAGACATTGGAGACACACACGCCTTTAATCCCAGTTCTGGGAAGCACACACGCCTTTAATCCCAGGAAGTGACAGCAGGGCGGAGACAGGTCTGTAAGGCCTGTGGAAACAGGAACTAAAGCAGCTCAGCTGAGACCCATTCAGGTGAAGATTGAGGATTTCAGTCAGGATTCCTGGAGTCGGTTAGGTGATTGGTGGTGGCTCTGGCTGCTTTGCTTCTCTGATCTTTCAGCTTTCACCCTGATATCTGTCTCTGAGTTTTTATTAAAAGACCCTCTAAGATTTGAACAATATATAGTAGTTCTGGACTTTGTTCCTTTGTTTTCTTTTCTTTGAGACATGTAGCTCACTATATAGGCCGGCATCTGCCTGCCTCTGCTGCCTCTTGAGTGCTAGGATTAAAGATGTGTGTCACCACACCCAGCCTTGCACTCAATTTCTTTTATATCCTTTACTAAAACTTCCATATTTTTATTAGAAATTAGACTACATTGATTTTTATGCTAATTTGATGTTAAGACTAAACTTCCTTTCAGATTGTGGTTAATTTTCAATTCACTTGGGGAGCTGCTGTGCCAGTTCAGAATCATGTGGACTAAGGAAGGCTTTCATTCCTTTCTAAACTGCCCAAGTTTTCTGGGCTTGGAGCTGTCTTGCATTGTCCTGACAATGGTTGTCTTCAGTTTTATTATAGGATGTTTTACTTTGGTTCCTGGAAACCTTTGCTCTTAAAAAACTTGATCATAAAGCTGGGAGGTGGTGCCACAAACCTTTAATTCCACCACTAGGGAAGCAGAGGCAAGTAGGTGGATCTCTGTGTTAGAGACCAGCCTGGTCTACAAAGCAAGTTCCAGGACAGCCAGGGCTACACAGAGAAACCCTAACCTGAAAAAAGACTTAATCATTAAACTGGCTGATGGTGAACACTTGTAATCCACAGGATTGGAGGCTGGAGGTTCACAAATTGCTACATAGTGAGCTCAACACCAACCTGGGCTATATGAAACCTTGTCTCAAAATGCAGCAAAAACCAAAAATTCCTTCTCTTTTCGGGGTGTTGGTGTTGGTGTTGAGATAGGGTTTCTCTGTAGCTCTGACTGTCCTGGGATTCGCTTTGTACACCAGGTGGCCTCTGTCTCCTGAGTGATGGAATCAAAGGTTTGGGCCATTACCACTTGGCTCAAAATTCCCCCCCCCCTTTTTTTTTTTGATTTTTCGAGTCAGGGTTTCTCTGTGTAGCTTTGCGCCTTTACTGGGACTTACTCTGTAGCCCAGGCTGGCCTCAAACTCACAGAGATCCGCCTGGCTCTGCCTCCTGAGTGCTGGGATTAAAGGCCACTACTGCCTGGCCAAAAACCCCTTCTTAATCAGGCAGTTCATACTTTTTTTTTTTTAAGACTAATAATTTATCCAACAAGTATCTGTACATAGGCAAACCTTACTTTGGAAACTAAAGCACCAGGGATTCTGGGTCCTCCAGAATATGAAGAAAGTGAGGAAGCCTTGAAAGAAAAGGCCAGAAACACAGGGTACTTACATTTAAAAAAAAAAAAAAAAAAAAAAAAACTCTTATTTACAAGGGCTACTGGGTGGCTGGAGGAGATTGAGAGCTTGGGAGAACAGGAGGAGCCTAGTGAGCAGCAAAGGTCCTTATGTTTCCATCCCTCTGCCCTCAGTTTTCTTCCCTGTCCACATCTAGTTAGGTTCTCTTTAAAAGTCCACTGCAGGGTTGAAGCTGCTGAGGGAGGACTTAGAGGTTGGTAAGAATGGGAGGTAAGAATTCATTTACCTCTACCCTTTGTTCTTGGGGCCTGGCTGGGGCAGGAGCTTGGTGGAATATAGGCCCCCATTTCCAGGCCCATTTGGGACTCCTAGATGGATGTGGAGGGAGTCCAGTGGGGCCCTGAGAAAAAGTGTGGGTAGGAATGACTTTGGCACCTGTCAATCTGGGCTGCTCTGGGTTTGTGAAATGAGGATAATGAGGCCAACAGTCATGTTGTGTCATCCTGTCAGATTTCCCCAACACCTCAAGTGAGGGAGGGTGAGAGTTGGTTACATTGCTAGAATGGTGGATGGTAAGTCACTGGGACTGGGATTGAAAAGGGGTTGGAGAAGCAAGCATTTGCTAAGGAGTTGGATCCTCAGACACTGCAGTTTATCTAAGAAGCTGTGGACCTAGGCCTCTAGTAAGGAGAGCCTTCAGTCAGGTGTGGAATCCAGCAGGGTTCCAGCTTCAGAAGCGGCATCTGAGATTTGGACATCTTTGTGCAGGCATGAGCTTTTATGTGGGTTGAATCTGTGTAGTTGGGGTTCATCTTCCAGATTTATTCCTGGGTTGGTATTCCTAGCACCATCATCTTTACAAGCTAGTTCACTGTCCTTGGGGAGGATGAGCTGTCCAAGGAGAGGGCAGTGTTCACCCAGCATTCAACCTACTGACCACATGTTTATAGACAAGGTTTCATCTGTGACCCCAAAGATGAGCTCTGGAGAGTAGTAGTACCAAAAACAAATGCAGGAAACACTGGATTTTCTAGGGAGATAGTAGTGTGGGATCCACCAAGATTCTGGGGCTGATACGGTGATGCAGCCTGTGAAACTGATGTAGCCAAGCTCTAGAACAGTTCACCTTAACCTAGAGGATAGAATGGTCTGCTCAGCTTTGGCAAAATGGTGGACCACTAGGTACACTGTCTTAGCCATGTGTTCCAGCACCAGATTTAACTGCAGCTCATCTTTCTAGAGAGCAAAGGAGAGGTGTGAAGAGAAGAGGACAGCAGAGGCTAGGAAGGTGTGCACAGAACAGTGAGAGAAGGACTGGACCTCATGGGAAAGGCAGGCAGGAAAACAGAAGGCATCAGTGGAGCAGTCCACACATTCCTGGATACCCTGAGGTCTTCCCTTCTTCCCACTGAAGTAGAAAAGTGCCTTGGCCTCATGCTATGGCAATGTGCATCTTGAACATAATCATTAGCTACTGGTTCTTGAACCTTTTATTCCAAAGACCCTTGTTGATGAGCACAAGTTCCCTTGTGCCTGCCAGCTGTGCCTGGTACATGGTTCCAAATGAGCCATTGTCACTCACTTGGATTTCTGAGCCAAACCACCTCTTAGGAGCACTGCATGGAGTGACTACCACTGTAGTCACCTTCCCACTGTCAGCCCAGCCTCACTCCCGAGTGTCAGGAAACTAGTGTGTTCAAGGCTCGCATGCCTCCACCTGTGTCCCCTAACTAATGCCTGCCTCTGCCCTGTACCTCTGCTGGTGGCTGACCCACCCTCACCCAACACCGATGGCCCACCATACCGTGGCTGCCGGGCTCACCTGCTGGACTCCTGCTTCTTCCAGGCTGCGTCTGTCAGGCTCCCCAGTTCATCTTTTTATTAGATGACCTCGTCTTGTGTATATACTATTACAGATGTATAGCCAGGCAGTGCTTTAATTCCAGCATTCAAGAGGCAGAGGTAGGCGAATCTCTTGAGTTTGAGGCCAGCCTGGTCTACAGAGTGAGTTTGAGGATAGCCAGCGCTATACACAGAGAAACCTTGTCTCTAAAAACAAAAGAAAAAGAAAGAAAAAAAAGTATGTTATTAATTAGTGTTACAGGTTGTTTTCGTTTATTTTTTGTAGTATTTTATATTCATGAACATTTTAGATTTTTGTTTTTGTTTCTTGAGATGGGGTTTTACACTAGCCCAAATTGACCCAGAACTTACTGAATAGTTTTGACAAGCCTTGAACTCAGCAATTCTCCTGCCTCAATCATTTGACTGCTGAGATTACAGGTAAAAGCACCAAGCCTGTTTTTTTTTTTTTTTTTTTTGTTTGTTTGTTTTTGGTTTTTGTTTGGTTTTTGGTTTTTTGAGACAGGTTTTCTCCATGTGGTTTTGGTGCCTGTCCTGGATCTCGCTATGTAGACCAGGCTGGCCTTGAACTCACAGAGATCCACCTGCCTCTGCCTCCCGAGTGCTAAGATTAAAGGCGTGCATCACCACCGCCCCCATTTTAGAGTTTTGTGTGACTATTTATCTCTTTGATATTTTTGCCTGTGATATATTGGTTACAAAGTCAATGTTACCAGGTCACTTTTAGTATTCTGATTTTTGTGTGTTCATGTGTGCAGGTTACATGTATGTGCACAAAGTGTAGAGGCCAGAGATCTGTTTTGAGTGTCATTTGCTAAGAAACTCTAACTTTGGGTTTTGTTGTTTGTTGAGACAGAGTCTCTTCACTGGCCTGGAGCTCACTAAGCAGCCCAGATGAACTGGACTAGCCTGTGAGTTCCAAGGGATCCTCCTGTCCCTATCTCCCAGCTCTTGGATTATAAATACTACATCATGCCTCTTTTTTTCACAGGGTTCTGGAGTTAGAGCTTAGGTCTTCATGCTTGTATTGACTAACACTTTCCTGCTGAGTTATCTCTCCAGTGCCAGTGCCGATTTAGCTTTTTTTTTCCCCCAAAAAAAATCTGCCCTTTATTTATGATTTAGCTTTTTTTTTCTTTTTCAGTATATATATAATTTTACAATACCATTCAGTTCTACATATCAGCCATGGGTTCCCCTATTCTCCCCCCTCCCACCCTCTCCCCTTACCCCCAGCCTACCCCCCATTCCCACCTCCTCCAGGACAAGTCCTCCCCCGAGGACTGCGATCAACCTGGTAGACTCAGTCCAGGGAGGTCCAGTCCCTTCCTCCCAGACTGAGCCAAGTGTCCCTGCATAAGCTCCAGGTTTCAAACAGCCAACTCATGCAATGAGCACAGGACTTGGTCCCACTGCCTAGTTGCCTCCCAAACTGCTTAAGCCAATGATTTAGCTTTTTAACATTTAAAAATTTGGGGTTGTTGAGATAGCTTGGTGGGTAAAAAAGCCTTCCATGAAAGCCTGGAGTTAAGTCTCCAGAACCTGCAAGAGAGAATGGTTCCTGAAATTTGTACTCTTCCACACATGTTCTTGCATTTACACACTCACAATAATTATGAATAAAATGAAAATTTTTTAAAAAAATATTTAGGGATTAGATACTATTTTTATCTCAAGTTGGTATCTCCAACCCCCCCTTTGGCCTGTCAACTATATTAATTTTTATTTTGGGATAAATTTAAGGGTGAAACAAACTTGAATGGAACTGTTAAATCATTACCTGTGTCTGGTAATTTAAATATGAATACATTTTATCTAGAAAAGTTAAATGTCTCAGTATAGAAACAGGCAGAGCAGGTTTTCAAACTGTATATCTCTGTATAGACCAGGCTGGCCTTGAACTCACAGAGATAGGCATGCACCACCATTGCCCAGTTTAATCCATATCTTAAGGAAGCACTGCCCCTAAATTTTATTTCAAACTCCATTTAGTATGTTATACCAATTTTTAGTGAGGGATATTAAGAACTGCACAACACAAGCAGTTGGACTCGTGTTTATTTGACTGGCAAGTGCAGACACAATGGTTGTATAACTTGTTTCATGTTATCTACTTTATAAAAAATTCTAAGCCTTCAGGTTGATAGTGGTGAGTCCGTCATTTTGGCAAGGGTTTGGGAGAGCATGTGTACAAAGTATGTGCGTATGTGTGTGCATGCATGCTTCTGTGTGCGTCTCAGAGCTTCTACGTGTGAGTGCATATATGTGTATGCACATGTACCATGGCACACTTGTTACAGTGTGAGTGTAAAGGTCTGAGGATAACCTTGGATGTCAGTCCTCCCTTTCTTGTTTTTCGACTGTGTATGCTATTCTCCTGTCTCCACCTCCCTCCCTCTTCTCCATAGAGTGCTGGGCATTCAAACTGAAATCCTCATCCTAGCATGGCAAATGCTTTTTACCCACTGAGCCATTGGGAGTTAAGATTTTTTTCTTAGTGTTTTGGGGGAATGTCTGAGTATCTTGGTTAGTACATTTTTTTCGGTTCTGCTTTACGTGATTTTGCCCACAAAATCGGAATTTGGTTATAAATTCTCAGCTTTATTTCTCCTGCATTATTCTGTAATGGCAAATTGTCAAGTAAGTATAACTGCTTGGTACTAGTGAATTTTTCTGTAGTAGAAAAATCCCAGGGGCCGGAGGGATAGCTCAGAGGTTAAGAGCACTGGCTGCTCTTCCAGAGGTCCTGAGTTCAATTCCTAGCAACCACATGGTGGCTCACCAGCATCTATATCTGTAGTCCCCATGGGATCTAATGCCTTCTGGTGTGCAACTGTACATACAGGCAAAACACCCATATATGTAAAGTACATAAATAAACCTTAAAAAGAAAGAAAGAAAAAAGAAAAGCCATTTCCAAAAGCAGTTCTCTCCTTATGAACCAGGTTTTAACGTTAATTTAAATATCTTCACTCCATGAAGAACATGGTTCTGTTCTCCTTCCTAAACATGTGGTCCCTCATGTTGTTGGGTCTGCAACACCACCCCCCGCCCCCACTCTTCACACACCATGCTTTTCTTTTCCTCTCTCATGTTAGAGATAGAACCCAGGGCTTCTTGGTCTATGCTGTAAGTTTTCTATCACCGAGCTGTGTGTGTACCTAATTTAATCTGGCCTTTGTGTGACTAATGATCTTATGCTCAAGAGTATGCTGAGTTTGCAGTGTGCTTTCCTGCACAGAGTAAGCTACCTTCCTCTTTTTGTGCAACTGATGTCATCAATTGAGTTAGTGTTAAGTGGCTGTAATACAGAGTGAACTACGATAACAAAATTTCTGTCATTAAAGGTACCGTATAGCATACATACATTCAAAAGCATTTGGTGAAATAGAGGCCAGGAAAAATGATAAAACTGAATTTGTTTCTTTTTTCAAATTTCATTCATTTATTTTATGTATGAGTGCTTTGACTGCTTGTGTATCTCTGTACCATATGTTTGCCTGGTGCCCAAGGAAGCCAGAAGAATGTGTTGTATCCTCTGGAGTTGGAGTTACAGTTATGAGCCACCATGTGAGTGCTGGGAATTGAACCTGAGTCCTCTAAAGAGCAGTCAATCTCTTAACTGATGAGCCATCTCTCCAGCCCCTCTCCATATTTGTTTTTTAACTTGTCATTAATTAATTAAACTTTTTATATTTGTGCATGTATGTGGAAATCAGAAGACGGTTGGAGGAATCAGTTCTCTCCTTCCGCCCTGTTGGTCCTTGTGATTGAGCTCTAGTCATCAGGCTAAGCTACAAAACTCCTTTACCCAAGAAGCCATCTTGGCAGTCCCTAAATTGTTCTTTTCTTGTTTTCTTTCTTTCTTTCTTTCTTTTTTTTTTTTTTTGAGACAAGTTTCTCTGTGTAGCACTTGCTATCCTGGAACTTGCCCTGTAGACCAGGGCTGCCTCAAACTCAGATCTGACTACCCCTGCCTCCTGAGTGCTGGGATTAAAGGTGTGTGCCACCACTGCCTGGCTCCTAAATTGTTCTTTTAAAAAGTACCAGTTCCTGCCGGGCAGTGGTGATACATGCCTTTAATCCCAGTACTTGAGAGGCAGAGGCAGGCAGATCTTAATGAGTTTGAGGTTCAACCTGGTTTATAGAGCAAGATACACAGAGAAACCTTGTCTGGAAAAACCAAACCCAAAACAAACCAAAAAAACCAACCAGTTCTAACAAGGCAAAAATATATGAATCCTTGTCATCTTGGATCTATAGATAGATGTACTGTATAATGTTAGTGCTTGTGAAATATATGCAGAACCAAGCTGAATATTTGAGATGGGCTGAAGGGCCCCAATGGAGCATATTAACGAGGTATTTTCTAGACACCGTCTTTGCTGTTACTTTGATAACTTCAAATTATCCAGCTTTGTTTAAGGAATAAAGAAAGGGGGGGCTGGGAGATTGCTCAGTGGTTAAGTGGTTATTGTTCTTGGAGTGGACCCAAGTTCAATTCCCAGCACCCACATCAGGCAGCTTACAACTGCTTGTAACTCTAGATTCAGGGGATGGCCCTAATCTTAGGTACATGTACATATACGGACAAACATACATGTACACATAAATAAATAATAAATATTTTAAAAAAGAAACATTTAAGTTTTTTAAATAATGGGTGTGTATATGATAAAAATATATAGTTATATACTGTTTCTCTGTACGTAAGCATGTTCCAGGTGCTATTCTATTTCACAGTACCAATTCTGAACATTTATGTACAATTGTTAAAGTCTTTATGAGTTGTAGAAATTTGTTCATTACATTTTTCTTTTTGTAAGCCTCTTTTCTGATATTGCTGTGTATTCATACTTAAAATCAATCATTAAATCCTCTTCTAAATCCATTTTTTTTTAAATGTAGGAAGTTAAATTAAAAATTTTTTTTAAAATGTAGGAAGTTAAATTAAAAAGTTCCAAATACTGCCGGGTGGTGGTGGCGGCGGCGGCGGCGGCGCACGCCTTTAATCCCAGCACTGTGGGAGGCAGAGGCAAGTGGATCTCTGTGAGTTCAAGGCCAGCCTGGGCTACAGAGTGAGTTCCAGGAAAGGCGCAAAGCTACACAGAGAAACTGTCTCAAAAAACAAAAGTTCTAAATAATTATTTTTCTTTTCTTATTATTTATTATTACAGCTTTACCAGCAGGGACGCTTATGTCAACTGGGCAGTGAATTCTGTGAATTGGAAGTTTTTGCTAAAGTTTTGAGAGCATTGGATAAAAGGTAAATTTTTGTGTGTGTATACTATGTTCATGCTTTCATCTGTCGGTCCTTCCTTCTGAGTCTCGTGGCCCAAGATGGCCTTGAACTTGCTAAACTTCTGATCCTTCATCTACTTCATGAGTGCTTGAATTGCAGATAGGAGACAGGGTCTCAAAAAAGAAAAAAAGGACTACTAAAACATATATACCATAAAATCTGCCACTTAAACCATTTCAAATGTATAACTCAGGAACTGGAGAGATGGTTCAGTGGTTAGGAGGACTGCCTACTCTCCCAGAGCACTCAGATACGATTCCTAGCCCCTCTAGGACAGCGCCTATCTGAAACTCGTTTCAGGGGTACAACCCCCTCTTCTGGCCTTCAAGGACAACAAGCCTACATGTGGTACATAGACAGACATGTCGGCAAAACACTTCTCATACACATAAAATGATAAGTGGTATAGAATTCAGTGGTATTAAGTACACTTAATATCAGCCACCAGTAGTAGACATCTCTGGAATGTTTCACCATTAAAATTTATGAGTAGGTGAAAGACCACTGAATGCTGTGATAGCAAATTCTATGGTGAGGGAATTACAACTCAATGAAAAGCCTTGAAGAACAAAATGATAATAGTCATACTTTATATAATGGGAAAAGGTCAAAGGACATACTGTTACTTTATAAATACATATAAAGCTCTTAGTGAGGGGTTTGATAGTTTGCTTGGGTTTTGAGTCAAGGTCTCATATAGCCCAGTGTGGCTGTGGATGTTGGTCCTCGCCTTACACCTCACTTGAGACAGTGTCTCTCTTAGTGTTCACTGCTGCGTATGCCAGGCTAGCCAGCCTGTGAGCGTCCAGCAGGTCTCTCACTTGTGCTCCCCTCTCCCCTTACAGTTGCACTGGGATTGCTGGTGCTTGTGCTGCTGTGTCCAGCTCTTGTGTGTGTGTGTGCTCTTAAGATCCAAACTGGGCTTGTGTGGCACGTGCTGAGCCATCTCCCTTTTCCTGTTGGCTTTGTTATTGGAACATATGTAATTTTTAAAGCTAGCCCCATCCTTCAGTACCATCAGGTTACAGACTTAGCCTCACCTTATCTTGTTTTGGAAAAAACAATGGTATTATATTTAATAGAGGAGCAGCTAGCTCTAAAGGGGCAAAAACCTCTCTAGAATCACCTTTCTCTTGTCTTTCAGACATTTGCTTCATCATTGTTTTCAGGCTTTGATGGATCATGGTGTTAAAGTTGCTTCTGTCCTGGCCTATTCATTCAGTAGACGGTGCTCTTACATAGCAGAATCAGATGCTGCAGTAAAGGAGAAGGCCATCCAGGTTGGCTTTGTTCTAGGTGAGTAATGGCAAAGTAGAGGAGTGTTTTATTCTGTAATGGCCTTGGAGTTAAACCTTCTAACGATAAGGGTTACCCCAAGAGTTCCCACAGTCTGCACAGGCAGATTGTGAGCAACTGTCATACCTAGGTGTGGCCTACTCAACTTTAGCATCTAGGTGGTGTCTTCCTGAATTCTCATGGCATTCCAGCACAGTGACAGCAATGATAGCATTTACATATGCAGACGTAGACTTTAAGAAGTTGAGTAAGTGGATCAGCTCATAGCTTTTAGTGAGCTATGTTTAGAATCCTGTGTCTCTGTGATCTCAAAGCAAGTCTTACTGCTGTGTCATGCTGTCACCAAATTCTTTAACTGCTTACTGTATGCTGTGGCATGAGAAGAAATCTTTTTAGGGCCTTGTTTTTGTTTTTGATTTTCTAAAGTAGTTAACTTATGTGGAGATATTTTGTAAAGATATCAGAAACCACTTTAAAAATATTCTGGAAAGGCTTATAACATATACTGCGATAATTTTGTAACTTGAATAGTTTTCACAACTGTACAGAGATAAAAGTATGTTTCAGGCAATTACTTACTCAAATTATTATTCCCTGGGAGTCAAACTTTTTAAAAGTTAAACATATGCTGGGCTGTAGTGGCGCACGCCTTTAATCCCAGCACTTGGGAGGCAGAGGCAGGTGGATCTCTGAGTTCGAGGCCAGCCTGGTCTACATGAGTTCCAGGACACCCAGAGCTGCTACACAGAGAAACCTCGTCTTGAAAAACCAAAAAAGAAAAAAGAAGGGGAAAAAAAAAGTTAAACATAAGATGTTAATATTATGGAGTGTTTTGTGTATGTGTTTTATTGTAAACATGTCACTGTAGCTTTCAAACAGTTTACTGAGTCACTTAATGTTACTGATGGTCTGTTCTTCAGGTGGCTTTCTCTCCGACGCTGGCTGGTACAGTGATGCTGAGAAGGTTTTCCTGTCCTGTCTTCAGTTGTGTGCTCTACACGATGAGATGCTTCACTGGTTTCGAGCAGTGGAGTGTTGTGTGAGGTGAGCTTGGAGCAGATCCTGTGGCTAGGTGGTACTTAGATGTAGGTACTTGGTGTTAGTGGTTTGGGCTCAGAATTCTGGGAATACTCCCAACAATTGAGTAAATTTCTTAGATGATAATTTTGTCATGGTTTCAGCAGTGCAACCTCCCATCTCCAAAATGTTATGAACCTGCACTAGATTTGTGCATGTATAGAGACAGGCTGGCCTCAAACAGATCTTCCTGACCCTGCCTCCCGAGTGCTGGGACTAAAGGGTGCGACACCGTGCCCAGCCTATTTTTGTTTTTTAATAAAGTAAAAACCTTCTTGAACTGTTGGGCAGGAAACAGCTTGAACCTGGATTTAAAGAGAACATGAATCTCACGTAGTTTAATTACTTGAAGCCCAAAGATAAATAAAAATAAGCTAAAAGAAAAGAGTGGGGGGTGGGAGGAAGGAGGACAGGGGAATCTGTGGTTGGTATGTAAAATGAATAGAAAATCTCTTAAAAAAAGGAGAAAAAAATAGAATAAATTAAAAAAAGAAAGAAAGAAAATAGTGGTATCTCAGAGTTTGAGAGAAAATAGTATCCCTTACTGATTTTCAGGACAAAGGAAAATATTTCAAATCCATCAAGACCCAGGGTCCTAATGTGTACTAGCAGATCTCCCTGTGAGTCTTACAACTTAGAGCTAGGACCTTTGGTAACCTCCAAATGAGTCACTGGCTAGGGGAATGGCATCCCTACTCTACTAATTGTTGGAATTAGTCACAGCTTACTTCTCAGTTCTCTGCAAAGGTTATCGGTGCTTGAGCAGGCGCAGGCTCTGTCATCAGGCAAGAGGAGCAGCAGTGGCTCAGAAGGAGCGGACTGTCCACTACAGCTCATAGTGATCCCTCTCTTAGCTTCAAGTAAACTAACTGAGAAACAGAGAAGATGCAGATAACCATAGTCAGAAATCAGAATTGAGACATGACTGCTGACCTAGAAATTTAAAAAAAAAAAATCATAAGGGAATCTTATAAAAAGTTATACATCATCAGTTGTAAAATCTAGATTAAAGCAACAAATTTCTAGAAATGCACAAATTACCCAAATGATGGTAGAAGAAATAAAAAAATCTCAGCAGACCCATAACAAACAGATTACAAAAAGTAGTCACAAACCTTCTAACAAAGAAAATAAAGGACTAGAAGACTTCGCTGATAAAATGTGCCAAGCATTTAAAGAGTTAGCACCTGTCCATCCCATACTCCTCCTAGAATATTGAAGAGTCCTTCCCCAACTCATTTTATGAAGTTACATTAATGAAAGCCCAGGGAGGATATCCCAAGAAAAGATAATTAATTATAGACCAGTACCTCCTTAAATATAGACACAAAAATCCTCAACAAAATACTAACATCAAATCTAAAATAATATCTAAAGTGAGATTTTTAACCAAGAATGCAAGTATACTTTGACATATGAAAATAAAGCAATGTAATATACCACAATAGTAGACTGAACAAAATGTGTGATAAGTATTTGACAAAATCTGCTATCCTTTCTTAATAAAACACACACACACACACACACACACACACACACACACACACACACACACAGAGAGAGAGAGAGAGAGAGAGAGAGAGAGAGAGAGAGAGAAAAGTAGGACTAGAAGAGAACCTCCTTGCTGTGCCAGAGACCATTTATGACAGACTTACAGGGCGTGGTAGTGTATGCCTGTAACAGTAGCTTGAGCTATATAGCAAGACACTGTCTGAAAGAAAAAGAACCAAACAGGAGGTAGAGAGAAAAACAGTTAGCTTGGTGACACACTGAATCAAGAAAAAGGCAAAAGATGTCTCAACTAGAAATAGTCAGCATTATGTTAGAAATTTTAGTCAAAATAGATAAGAAAAAGAAATAAATAGCATTGTATTGGAAAAGGGGGGGGAAGGACTTCATTCATTGAACTCAGAAACTAGATATGGTTTGTAATCCCAGCACTCAGGAGGCAGAGGTAGTGGGACTGCTGAGAACTTGTCTCTAAGAAAAGGACCAACAGCTGGGGAGATAGCCCAGGGAGTTAAGTGCTAGCCTGCAAGCGGACTTGGGTTAGGGGGCATGTGTGTCAGGCATGGTGGCACACGTCTGAATTGGCAAGATACAGTGAGAGCTTGTCACATGCAAGGTGGATAGCAATTAAGGAAGACACTCAGTGTTGACCTCTGCCCTCGACATGCACTTCAGTACTTTTGTACACATGTACACACACACACACACACACACACACACACACACACACACACACACACACACTTAAAAGAAAAATAACCAAAACCTCTAGAAACTTTTGTAAATCAGAGGACAGTGTCAACACAGTGAAGCTGGGTCTGTTGGTTTACTTCTGTAATCTCAGCACTCAGGGGACACAGCAAGGTCTGTCCCTCTCCTTCCTTCCTTCCTTCCTTCCTTCCTTCCTTCCTTCCTTCCTTCCTTCCTTCCTTCCTTCCTTCCTTCCATTTATTTATTTATTTATTATGTATGCAGTGTTCCTCCTGCATGTACCCCTGCAGGCCAGAAGAGGGCACCAGATCTCATTACAGATGGTTGTGAGCCACCATGTGGTTGCTGGGAATTGAACTCAGGACCTCTGGAAGAGCAGGCAGTGTTCTTAACCTCTGAGCCATCTCTCCAGCCCCACTCTCACTCTTTTCTTTCCTGTCTATGCACCCATTTTGTCCTTATTTATTTACAGGGTCTCACTATGTATCCAAGACTGTCCAGAAATTCAGTTCTCCTACCTGATCCTTCTTAGTGCTGGGAATACAGGGATACACTACCATTTCCTCTGACCCTGGCTCAAAAAAAGACAACCTACAGGTTGCAAATCATGTATTGAACAAGGGTCTAGTATTTAAAGTGTATCAAGTACAACTCAACAACAAATGACCCAAGGTTTTAAGTAGGCAAGAGACTTGAGTAGACACTTTCCAAAGAAGCTGTGTGAATTGCCAATGAAAAAACACTACTTTTTTTTGTTTGTTTGTTTTTTGAGACAAGGTTTCTCTGTGTTGTAGTTTTGGTGCCTGTCCTGGATCTCGCTCTGTATACCAGGCTGGCCTCAGACTCACAGAGATCCTCCTGACTCTGCCTCCTTGAGTGCTGGATTAAAGGCATGCACCACCAACGCCTGGCAAAAAATATTGCTAACAGTCTCAGTCATCAGGGAGCTCTATGTCAAACACAGATAAGATACCACTTCACTTGTATGAAGGGCATGTAGAATTTGTCTTAATGAACTAGAGATGAGCTTTGAGCCATCTTGCCAGTCCAGCCCTTCAGTCTGCAGAAAATATAGTTATAAACCAGTTGACTTTGTGTTTGCATATTTTCCATTCGAAACTTGAATAGTTTGGCATGGTACACAGTAGTTGCTTTTTAGCCCAATGTGATGGTATATGCCTTTAATTCCAGCACTCAGGAGGCAGAGGTGGTAGGCTCTTTCTGCATTCCAGGACAGCCAGGGCTATGCAGAGACCCTGTCTCAGAAAAACCAACCAAGCAACCAAACAACCAAACCCAGTTACTTTTTGCAGTAGCTGTTGATAAGGAAGGTATGGTTTCATGTTGTTAATTGTGAAAGTAAGCTACCCTGTCTCCACAATCAGAGTGCAGGTGGGAACCTTGGCAACACATCCTTTGCTCAGAGCTGTCAGTTTGACCAAAAGTTTCTTGGCTCTTCCATCCTGCTTACTCTCAGCCCAGATGGATACACAGAAGCTGCTGGGTCTCTGTATGTTCAATATGTGTTTGAATAGAGCACAAATGGGACTGCAAAGAACACCAAGCAGTGCCTTTCGGCATTAAATAGTCTGTGACCCCAACGTGTGCCAGTTACTAAGTAATGGCCAGAAAGGGTTATCCACCTGGAGTACTCTTGGTAAAGAGCATTGGCAACTCCTGATATCTTTTCACTCTGACAGACTCGTGTAACGCAGGCTAGCTTGAACTGCCTGTGGTGCTGAGAATTCCTTATGACTCACTCTACTTACTGTCCAAGTGCTGAGATGGTAGGTTCACACCACCATGTCTAGTTTATGGTGCTGGGGTTCGAACCTAGGATTTTATGCATGCTAAATAAGCACAGCACCAGATGAGCCACATGCTCAGCCCTATTGTTATTTTTTATTTGTAGACTAGGTCTTGCTACACTACCCAGGATGACCTCAGATTCATTCTCTAGCCCAAGCAGATTATGAATAGGCAAGGCTTGTGCCATCAGCCTCCCTCAAGTTTTTTTAAACTCTTGTATTCTGGTCAACCTTGACTAACCTGCTCAGAAGTATAGTCATTCCAGCCACGATTCTAGAGTATTGACACTAATCCTCCCTCCACCCTCCATCCCCTTTCCTCTTCTCCAGTTTGTCCAGTGCTAGGGAGTGAACTTAGGGTCTCACACATGGTAGGGAAAGGCTCTACCGCCTAGCTATGCCTGCTTCTCACTTGGTTTAGACAGTTTCATTGTTTAGGCCTAGCTCTGCCTCTAGAGTGCTGATATTAATGCCCTGCCTGGTTTTCTTTTAAATGTCTTTTATGTCTTTATTGCCTCTGGGTTCTAAGCATTTTCAGAAGAACATATTAACCTTATAGATAGGCCATTCAACCAGACATATAATAACACTGTAATAGATATTGGTCCTAACAACTATTCTTGTTCTTTAGTCTGCTCTAAAGCATGTTGATACACTTTCATACTCATTAGATTGAAGCAGGTTATATGTTATTTTGTGTAGTGTACTCAAGATTTTCTTCCACAGAGGGTTTGGACAAGTAGGTGTCACTGTTCCCTTAGTGGTACAGTGAGCAAAAGTGAGCACTTAGGAAGCAGCATGGATGACAGTGGTGGCGACTGATGACGTCGTGCACAGACATAAATGAGAAAGAAAAGTAATGGCAAGTGCTAATGTCTCAGACTGATTGTCATTTTCTTCACTGTTTTCTGTATTCTGCTTGAATTTGGAATAAAAAATTTGTGTTTAGCACATGGTGAATACACAAAATATACGACTATGTAGAAAACTCCAGGAATTGTCTGAGATTGATCACAGGGAGCTTTCATCATTGTCAGAGCCACTGTAGACAGAATGACTTTCTCGTGCAGCCTCATTTCTAGCATCCACTGTCTTGTCATTTAGGTTCTGCATCATTGTAAGAAGTTATCAGGATCTGGGTTGGGGATTTAGCTCAGTGGTAGAGTGCTTGCCTAGCAAGCGCAAGGCCCTGAGTTCGGTCCTCAGCTCTCGAAAAAGAAAAGTTATCAGGGTCACTATGCTGGAAGTACCAAAAGTAAAGGACTTTTTTGTCTTTTTCAGGTTGCTTCATGTGCGAAATGGAAATTGCAAATATCATTTAGGTGAAGAAACATTTAAGTTAGCTCAGACATACATGGATAAGTTATCAAAACATGGCCAGCAAGCAAACAGAGCTGCTCTCTATGGAGAACTGTGTGCGCTCCTGTTTGCAAAAAGCCACTATGATGAGGTAAGTTGACTTGGTGTTTTGATACAGGGTCTTTATTTGTAGCCAAAGCTGGCCTTGAATTTGTGATCTTCCTCTATCAGTCTCTGGAGTGCTGGGATCACATCACATGGTATGTCCCATACCATGGTGAGGTCAGTGTTTTATGGTAACTACCTATGAAACAGGATAAGCCAGTCTTCTCTTACATGTCTTCTAAATTGTATTTCATGTATTGGGTGGTCTTCAAGGTTGTGGGTTTTTTTGTTTGTTTGTTTTTGTTTTGGATAAGACAAGACCAGGTAGCCTGGACAAACCTCAGGCTCAGGATCCTTCCATCTCTGCCTCCTGAATACTGGGATAAGGTTATAGGCATGCACTACCATTCCCAGTTTTCACATACTAGCTTCATGGCATAGATTTTATTGCAAATGGAAAAAGACTTAATTTTCTTTTTTGTTTTTGTTTTTGAGACAGGATTTCTCTGTGGTTGTCCTGGAACTCACTCTTAAGTCCAGGCCGGTGTCAGACTCACAGAGATCTGCTTGCCTCTGCCTCCTGAGGGCTGGGGTTAAAGGTGTGCACCCCCACAGCCCAACCTAGTGAAATATGTAAAAACTAGGCAAAAGAAGTATTTGTGATATGGAACTTAAATATTTACAAGTGAAATTTAGGGCTTTTTTGTTTATTTTCTACAGGTGTTTGTCTGCCCAATTTATTTTAAAGGAAATGCTGTGTTAACTGAGCCTTAATAGAAGCATTTGGTTATATGTCATTTTGGGTGAACTATTTTAACATGAGTTTGAACATAAGTATTTAATTTGGCAAGCACACTACCACTGAAAAAATTTTTTTAAAGATTTATTATGTATACAGTGTTCTGTTTGCGTGTATTCCTGCAGGCCAGAAGAGGGAGCCAGATCTCATTACAGATGGTTGTGAGCCACCATGTGGGTGCTGAGAATTGAACTCAGGACCTCTGGAAGAACAGCCAGTGCTCTTAACCTTTGAGCCATCTCTCCAGGCGCCCTCTCCCCCCATTTTAATAGATTTATTTTTGATTTTTTTGTTTGTTTGTTTCTTTTCGAGACAGAGTTTTGCTGTGTAGCCCTGGCTGTTCTGGAACGCATTCTGTAGACCAGGCTGACCTCAAACTCACAGAGATCCTCCTGCCTCTGCCTCCTGAGTACTGAGACTAAAGGCATGCACCACAACTGCCCAGTTTATAGATTTGTTTTTAATTGTATTTACATGTATGTCTATGTACTGCTATGTGTACATGAGTGTAGAGGAGGCTAGAAGAGGGTGTTGGACCCACGTTACAACTGGTGGTTGCTGGATGGTGGATGCTGAGAACTGAATGTGGGTCCTGTGTAAGACCAGCAACTACTCTTAACCACTAAGCCATCTTTCCAGCCCTTTTTCATGTGTATGCATGTGTCATATGCATGAGTATGTATATATGTATTCACATGGGTGTGAGAGCATGTATGTGGGCAGGTATATGGATACATCCTTGGAAGTCCAAGGATGATACTGGGAATCTTAGTCACTGTTCCAGCTTGAGACAGGACCTCTCAGTTAAGCCCAGGATTTACCAAAATGGGTACTCTAGTTATCTTCTTTCTTTATATAATAGCAATTGTCACTGTCCAGAATAACTTAGTTTGCTTTTTTTTTTACCTTCTGCTAATCACTGGGAAAAGATCATTGTTTGTTTTGCCTCATATTAGATAGATGCCTGCCACTTGACCTCTGTACCTCCCTTTTCCATAATGGTGCATACCATGATGCTGTGTTATCAGTTAAATGTACCAATGAACGTGAAGTGCTTATTAGAACAATATCTAGCATAATGTAGGCACTCAACCAAACAGATAATTAATATAGAAAATAATATCTGGGTACAATGGCACACACCTTTAATCCTAGCAACTGGGAGACAGTGGCAGTTGGATCTTTCTGAGTTTGAGACCAGCCTAGTCTACATAGCAAGCACCAGGCCAGCCAAGGCTACATGGTGAACCCTGTCTCCCATAGAAAAGGGTGGAGAGTGGTGTGGGGAAAATGCTCCAGAATTGAAAGGAAAATATAGGAAACCTAATCTAGAACTAAAGCCTAAAAGATGAGCTTCATACATACACCAAGGAGCCAGAAGGGGAACTGCTATATGCAAAGACTTCTGGGAAAAATATAACATGCCTCCTTTCCTCATTGTGTATCACATCTGTAATACTTTAATTTATACAAGCTGTAGGAGTGTTTGAGATAGAATTCATACATAGGCTTACCAGCGAGTCACCAAGCTCAGGAAAATCTTCCTGCCATGGCCTCTCTGGAATGACAGGTGTGCACCACCACACTTTGCTTGAGAAAAGTATAATAGATGTAAGAGTCAAAATAGTGTGATCAACTCACACTTTCAGAGAATAGTCCCAAAAAATTTCAATTGTAAATGTTTTTGTGTGTGTTTAAGTACTTGAAATCTTGTAGGAAAAAGTCACAATCATTTCATTAAATACTGTCATTTAGTTTGCCACAGTTTTTCTCTTCTCACTTTTTCAAAGGCATATAAGTGGTGTGTGGAGGCAATGAAGGAGATCACAGCAGGCTTACCAGTCAAAGTGGTGGTGGATGTCTTAAGGCAAGCTTCGAAGGTGAGTATGACGTTTATAATGAAGTGTTTTATGCAACTTACCTGGCTTTAAGTTGTTAATCAGTCTTTAATAACTAACTAGATCTGTTTTCTAAGTTTCTCTGCTTAGTTTTAGAAATTCAGTTTCTAATCAAAACTGTCTGATAGAAGGAGACAGGCAGGTGGGTTCTGAGGTTAACCTGGTTTACATAGTGAGTTCCAGGACAGCCAGGGCCACATAGAAAGACCCTGTCTCAAAAACAAACAAACAACTGTCTTATAAATTTTCTGTTATCAAAGAAACCTGTGAAAATAATTGCTTGAGCTCACTGAAGTACACATCGCAGTAATATTTGATGCTAATTTGACTTAAAATTTTGTCTTCCTTAAAGCTGAGTAGTAACCTCAGTTTCTCATTGGAATGATGTGGGTGGGACCCGTAGGCCGAGGGCTAGAGTGTCTCCTAGTGTATTTACCTTCTTTCTAGATTGCATTTCACAGTGAGAGAGCTTGTTATACTGGACCTGCTAGACAGTCTTTATTTGATTTTTCTCCTGTTTCTTTTTCTGTAAATAAGTATATGAATTCTTTGAGGCTATGTATTAGGACCTCAGAGTTCCTGCTTCTGTATACAAAAGCCTTAAAGCACTGATAGGCTTTCACATATGTTCTTTGTGTAAAAGTTACTCACACTTGAATATTCCCTTCTGATTGGTTTTGTCCAAGTCATTTCAATAAAAAAGACTGCAGATTTTTGGTTTAGAAGACACCTCTGTTTCTGCCAAATACTAAAATGTTGTTTATTGAGATGTGATCTTGGTATGCAACCTCAGCTAGCCTTAAGCTTGCTGTGTAGTCAAGACTGCCCTCAAATTGTCACTTTACTTGGGCTACAGGCATGTTCCAGTGTGCCTGAGTCTCCATCATTCACTTTAGAGGAAGTGAATAGCAACATAAATATTCAGATCTCATCCGCATAAGAAAAAGATGTTAGCATGCTTAATTTAAACATTAAATATATGCTTGTATGAAATAATATAACATGCAAAATTTGTATATGCACAATGTATTTAGAATTCAAAAATTGGCAGTCTTCATGGTTCAAAATATTTTTTAGCCAGGTGGTAGTGGCACCCACCTTTAATCCAGCACTCAGTGCGTTACAGAGGCAGGCGGATCTCTGTGATCCGCTACATAGTGAAATCCTGTCTTAAAAAAGGAAAACAACAAAAGTAATTAAAAACTTGAAGTTCTTCTGTACATATAAAAATTACTGTGTGAGCCTTTGTCCATGATAACTTGATGTCCGGGATTTTATCTGATCTCATAAGCCATGTGGAGAAGTCCTGAATAACAAGATCTGTAAACAGCAGGTGCTGTTTAACAAAAAGGTCCAGTCAGATGGCTCAGTTCGTAAAGGCACTTGCCACCAAGCATGACACCTGAGTTCAACCCCTGGGAGACTCACATGGTAGAAAGACAAACCAAATGCTGGAATATGTCCTCTGACCGCCACACATTGTATTCATTTGCACATACGTGCATGTTTGTGTGTGCACGATAAACTATTAATAAATAATTTTAAAGTATGGGACTGCAGAGATGGCCCAGCAGTTAACACTGGCTACTTTTCCGGAGGAACCAGGTTTGATTCTTAGCACCTATGTGGCAGCTCACAACCTCTAATTCTAAAAGACCTAACACCTTCTTCTAGCATACATATAGGCAAATACCCTACACATAAAAACATATTTAAAAGTGTGTGTGTGTGTGTGTGTGTGTGTGTGTGTGTGTGTGTGTGTGTAGTGAGAAAAGTACGTTGTAACATATTCCAGAAGTGGAATATATACTTTAAAAAAATATTACACTGCCTCCTCCCCCAACATTTTAGTTCAGTGTTAATAAAGGGATAGGCATTTACCTGTTTGTGGATTACCTTTTTTATAACAGGTTTATACTGGAAGTGACTATCAGAATTTTCCCCAAGTTGTTTACAGATCTATTTCCACCCCCCCTCGGAGACAGGGTTTCTCTGTGTAGCTTTGTGCCTTTCCTGGAACTCACTTTGTAGAACAGGCTGGCCTCGAACTCACAGAGATCCTCCTGGCTCTGCCTCCGGAGTGCTGGGATTAAAGGTGTGAGCCACCACTGCCCGGCTAACAGATCTATTTCTTTAAAAATTATTATAGAGATTTGGAAAGAAATTACAGTGAAAGTGTATCCTTAGCTGTCTTGGAATTTCACTGTGTAGACCAGGTAGACCTTGAAATCAGATCCGCCTGCCCATGCCTCTTGAGTGCTGTGGTTAAAGGCGTGTTCTACTATTGCCCAGCAGAATCATTGATTTTTTTTTTTTTAATTGACTATTATAGTGTGGTCTCAAACTATACTTATTGTATCATCCTAATGAACTGTACGAGAATTGTTTAATAATTTCCCTCTTTGTCTTTAGGCATGTGTAGTAAAACGTGAATTTAAGAAGGCAGAACAGTTAATTAAACATGCAGTGTATTTGGCACGGTAGGTGATTGTTACTAAAGATACAGTTGCAATGTGTTTTTCAACTTTATATCCTAATAGTTCTGTATCTTTTTATAGAGATCATTTTGGATCCAAACACCCAAAATACTCTGACACACTGCTAGATTATGGGTTCTACTTACTCAATGTAGACAATATCTGTCAGTCTGTTGCAATTTATCAGGTATGTTAATGGTTTTTTCCCTTTGCTTTTAACCTAAGTTGACTTGGTGATCTATATTTGTTTGCCATTTGTAATCCATATGTAAAGTAAGTCTTTGAGGGGCTGCAGAGATGGCTAAGAGCATTGGCTGTTTTTTCCAGAGGACCTGGGTTGAATCCCCAGCACCCACGTGACAGCTCCCAACAGTCTGTAACTGCAGTTAGGGGATCTGACACTCTCACACAGACATGCAGGCAAAACAGCAGTGCATATAAAATAAAAATAATTAAAAAAAACCAATAGCAGACCAATTTAAAAAATAAATAACTCGTTCTTTGAAGAGCCCTTCCTTAATCCTGCATAAAATATTTTAAAAAAGTGAAATGTTTTAAGAATTGAAGAGAGTCATCCAGGACTATTATCATTAGGCTATGGGTCTATATTCTACAGTACTTTCTGTCTGTAAGTTGCTGAGGTGATGGCTTCACTTTGTGGCGGATTTATCCAGGTCAGTTTACCTGACTTTTTACCAGCCAAGGTTGGTAGCTATAATTTTAGGTCTTACAATCATTATTTCAGATAAATGGTGTCCTGTACCATGGCTCTAGACAAGACAACACTGATTTTACAGTTTTCTTTTAAAGAAGGGCCGAGGCTATGGCTCTGTGCTGGAGCATTGCCTTGTATACACTCAGCCTTACTGCTGAAAGACAACTGATGTGATTCCCAAGACAGGCATAGTCTTCACAGACCCAGGGCTTTCAGGGGTGACTTGCAGGTTCTGCTCATGTTTAAATCCAGCAGGACTTTCCCATTTGAAATTGAAGGGATTAGGTAGGTACATAGAGTATGAGGATAGTTGGTATACGGTATTGTTAAATGTCTTTATGATTCTTTCAGGCAGCCCTCGACATTCGACAGTCAGTGTTTGGAGGCAAAAATATTCATGTAGCAACAGCTCATGAAGATCTGGCTTACTCTTCCTACGTTCACCAGTACAGCTCTGGGAAATTTGACAATGCACTGTAAGTTCCCCCTTTTCTGAGAAGGATAATACTGTTTTCTTGTCGTATAATAGTCCTTAAGTGTTGTATAGATAAATCTGTCTTCCTGGTGCTATAAAATGTTTTTGAAGTCATTTAGAAATCATCCCAATTTTTTTTTGAAGATTTATTTTATGTATATGAGTGCTCTATCTGCATGTACAACTATATGCCAGAAGAGGGCATCAGATCACACTATAGATGGTTGTGAGCCACCATGTGATTGCTGGGAATTGAACTCAGGACATCCGGAAGAGCGGCCAGTGCTCTTATCTGCTGAGCCATCTCTCCAGCCCCAAATCATCCCAATTTTTAAGGCATCCCTTTAGGCTTCCTTTGGTTTTGAATTAAGATTTATGTATTTCTATATGGAATGAGCTCTTCTCAGTATTTCCTTCAGTGATTTTTCTTTAAGTAATTAAAGAAAATCTGGCTCAATGGCAAATTTAACAACCTACTTGTTGCCAAAAACAGAAAAACTGTATAAACTGTAGCTCTTCTTTTAAATGTGTAACTAAGCTTGCAAGAGTGAGGAAAATCCCCAGCAACAAATAACAGTCTCTAAAATCCTCAGCCATGGACTATGGCCTACATGCAAAACTACTTTCATGGGTCACAGGCATACTCATTTGTCCATCTATTTTCTATGACTATTTCATGTCATGATAGTAGTCTTAAATAGTTGTGAAAGACTTAACAAAGTATTTACTGTGTAACTCCTTGCAAAGTAAGTTCTCTGTATCTGGTATAAAAGAGGAAACCAGTATTATTTTGGAGGAACAGTGAAGGCCAAAAGGCCAGGCGTGGTAGGCCATCCCTGTAATCCCAGCACTACTGCTGGGTCGGGAAGATAGAGTCCAAGGCACTTGCTGCCAACTATGGCAGCCTACTTCCAGCCCTGAAACCTATATGGTGGAAAGAGAAAACTGACTCCTGCTAGCTTTCCTCCAACAACTTACTAAGAAAAAAAAATTAGGGCCCCTCTGGGCTATACAGTGAGTTCCAGGTCAACCAAGGCTACACAGCAAGACCTTTTCTTTTTGCTTTTTTCAGACAGGGTTTCTCTGTATAGCCTTGGCATTCCTGGAACTCACTCTGTAGACCAGGCTAGCTCCAACTCACAGAGATCCATCTACCTCCTCCCAAGTGGTGGGATTAAAGGCATGTGCTACCACAGCTGACTCAGAAACACCCCCCACCCCACCCCACCCCCGCCGCCCCAGAGATGGGCTTTATTTTTTTTGTAGGGGGTCCTAGCAGTTATCCAGGATGACCTTGTACTCCTGGGCTCAAACAATCCACCTGCTTCCTCTTGAAGGCTGGGAATTTTAAATGAAACAAGATACATCCTCCATCATGTTTGAGCCTTGAAAGCATGCTAACTTCCAGAATCTAGTCAGAGAGGATCACATCTGTGTGGCTTCATTTGTCTACGGCTAGATAGGCAGTCAAAGACAGAAAGGGAATGAGTGATTTTTAGAGCTGGGGTGTTGGAGGGATGTGAGGATGGCTAGATGTATCTAGGAATTGTTTTTAAGGTGATAAAAATGTCCTAAAATTGGTTTCAGTGGTGGATGTACTACTCTGAATACACTAAAAAATGTGGTGGCGCACAGTAGCACTCAGGTGAGACAGGAGAATTGCCAGGAGTTTGGGGCCAGCCTAGGCTACCAAATGAAACCATGTCTCAAAAAAGTAAGCAGAGCTGAGGAAAAGGCACCTGTATAATCATTGATATTAAAACTCTGGACAAGTTAAACTGTGTTAGTTAAAAACTAAAGAGAGCTAGTGAGTTTGAAGATAGACCGGGGATAGGAAGTTTGAGGGAACCAGAGCGGTGGCTCAGAAGATGAGAATGAAGACTGGTGCTTTGTTTTCCAGACGGGGTTTCTCTGGGCAGCCCTGGAGACCAGGCTGACCCCGAATTCACAGAGATCCACCTGGCTCTGCCTCCCTAGTGTTAGGATTAAAGGTGTGCGTCGCCGCCGCCCGGCTGAATACTGTTCTTTCAGAGAGCCTGAGTTTGGTTTGCAGCACCCATGTCTGGTGACCTAGAACCACCTGTAATTCCAGCACAAGAGAAATGAATGCAGCAGCAGCACCTTGCTTCTCACTCGCACATGCCCACACTCAGATACATGATTTAAAATGATAAAAATAGGTCTTTTTTCAAAAGAAGTTTGTGTTGTAAGGGAGTAGCAGGCATAATTAATAGTTTGCCTTGTATTTAGTGGGCTGGGCTGTGAAGAGATAACCAGATGTTACCATGGTCAGAAGGTGAGAGAGGTGAGTGGTTTCAGGGACTTCCTGTGCTCTGTTAGTAAAGTGAGCCGTGTGCACAGAGAAGGGACAACACTTCAGAGCGAGCGCGTGGCTTTCATCCAGAAACCGGTTGCCAGCTGTGTGGCTGGAGGCTAAGAGGGTTGGTGTGGGATGCAGGAAATGATGGCAGGGAGGTAGCAGAGAGATTGAGTCTTGGAGACCATATCGAGGTCTTTGATTTTGAGGGAGATGAGAATACAATGGGTGTTAAAAGCTTAATTCATAACAGTGAAGTTTGGGGCTGGGAATAGTGCTTGCCTAGCATGTGAAAGAGCCTGGGTTTGACTCCCAGTCCATCAAAATATACGAAACTCTGGTCCGCAAGTGGTTTTTTTTTTTTTTTTAAAGATTTATGTGTCTTGAGTGTGTGTGTGTGTGTGTGTGTGTGTGTGTGTGTGTGTGTGTGTGCGCGTGCGCGCGCGCGCGCGCGTGCGCGCTGCAAATGCCCACAGAGGCCAGAAGGTGTCAGATCCTCCGGAGCTGGAATTAACAGAAATTTGTGAGCCACCTGATGTGAGTGCTTAGACCTGAACTTGGGTCCTGTGGAGGAACAACAGCAAGTGCTCTTAACTGTTGAGCCATCTCTCCAGCCCAAACCCCCACCCTGTGGTTTTACTTGTACTTTCTGTCAATATTGTAATGCATGTTATGTTTTTTATATCACTTTTAACTAAAAAGAAACACTAGACTTTATCTATGTGTATTGCAGATTTCATGCAGAAAGAGCCATTGGTATCATTACCCACATCCTACCTGAAGATCATCTTCTATTGGCTTCTTCAAAGAGGGTGAAAGGTACCCTTTGTAATCTAGTAAATTGATTCATATGTGACATAAAGTTAGGCTGTTAGAGTGTGTGGATATATGACTAAAATAGTTTCCTTAACTTTCATAGAACGCTTGTTCATTGTCCTTTCTTCTTCCCCATCCCTTTCCTTGGAGTCAGACTGAGGAGTACTGCAGACTCCACAGTCCCTAGTTAGGACCGAGATGGCTTCCCAGAGGGTCAGCTTACAGGGCAGCCCTCCTTATCCCTCCCAAATTCTTCTTTGCTTGTTTTCTTTCTGCTAATCCTCACCAGTGCTCTCACTTAATGCCTTGATTCTGCTGAGACTGGATCACCCAGTGGTGCATGAGGAGGAAGGAGTCTTTCCTAATTCTGGGTCACTGTAATTCACTTTAGGACCAGCAATGAAGTTAGACAGTTAGGAGAAAAAATAAGTCACACGGAGCCTCACTAACACTGAGTCACCATTTTGTTGTTTATTTTAGTCCTTTCTGTCTTTAAATGAGACAGTAAAGGGCCAGTGAGATGGCTAAGGGGGTGAGTGGCTTGCTGACAAGCCTCGCACCCTAACTTTGATCCCTGGTACGCACATGAAGGTGGTGGGAAAGAACTGACTGCCACCAGATGGTTTGCTCACCCATCTGAGTGCTGCGCACAACCACACACACACACACACACACACACACACACACACACACACACACACACACACACACAGAGAGTAACTGAACACTCAAGAAAGTCTCTTCTAGCTTTATGTTGTCTCCTGTTGTACCCTGGGCGTTTGTCCACCTCAGTGCACACAGGCGAGTGCCTGCATCTCCTCTCTGGGCCTGAAACTGCTTTAGATCTTCTCTTTTCTTTTCACTCTCTCTGTACACGACAAAGCCAAGACATAAAATGAGCTGGCAGTGTCTTTATTCTTAGGTTTTGTAAGGGTTTGGAAATCTTGGATGGGACTTTGAAATTGAAATGTCTTCTGACCTGATTGGGTTGGTGGAGTAAGCAGGAGGAAACGCTTTTTCAGTTATGTTTGGTCAAAGGTTATGTTTCATAAAGGGTGCTTTCAGAATTACCAGAAGTGCTTAAAGCACTCCCATAGTGGTGTAACTTTAACTTTCGCTTTCCTCTTTTGATTTGGGTTTTTGAGACAAGGTCTCATGGAGTCCAGACTGTCCTTAAAGTTGTCTTGCAGCCAAGGCTAGTCTTAAACTTCCAATCCTGCTGCTTCCCAGTTGCTCACATAGGCATTCACCAC